>NC_053026.1:642107040-642453226 GCF_003073215.2 Triticum urartu | reverse complement strand
GTTGACTAAACCTCTCCCTAGAGCAAAACATGATCAACACCAGAATTCCATGGGTGTTCGATTCATCACAATGTAACTAGATTATTGACTCTAGTGCAAGTGGGAGACTGTTGGAAATATGCCCTAGAGGCAATAATAAAAGCATTATTATTATATTTCCTTGTTCATGATAATTGTCTTTATTCATGCTATAATTGTGTTATCCGGAAATCGTAATACATGTGTGAATAACAGACACCAACATGTCCCTAGTAAGCCTCTAGTTGACTAGCTCGTTGATCAACAGATAGTCATGGTTTCCTGACTATGGACATTGGATGTCATTGATAACGAGATCACATCATTAGGAGAATGATGTGATGGAAAAGACCCAATCCTAAACATAGCACAAGATCGTATAGTTCGTTTGCTAGAGTTTTCCAATGTCAAAGTATCTTTTCTTTAGACCATGAGATCGTGTAACTCCCGGATACCGTAGGAGTGCTTTGGGTATACCAAACGTCACAACGTAACTGGGTGACTATAAAGGTAGACTACGGGTATCTCCGAAAGTGTCTGTTGGGTGACATGGATCAAGACTGGGATTTGTCACTCCGTATGACGGAGAGGTATCACTAGGTCCACTCAGTAATGCATCATCATATTGAGCTCAAAGTGACCAAGTGTCTGGTCACGGGATCATGCATTACGGTACGAGTAAAGTGACTTGCCGGTAACGAGATTGAACGAGGTATTGGGATACCGACGATCGAATCTCGGACAAGTAACATATCGATTGACAAAGGGAATTGCATACGGGGTTGATTGAATCCTCGACATCGTGGTTCATCCGATGAGATCATCATGGAGCATGTGGGAGCCAACATGGGTATCCAGATCCCGCTGTTGGTTATTGACCGGAGAGTCATCTCGGTCATGTCTGCTTGTCTCCCGAACCCGTAGGGTCTACACACTTAAGGTTCGGTGACGCTAGGGTTATGAAGATATGTATATGCAGAAACCCGAATGTTTTTCGGAGTCCCGGATGAGATCCCGGACATCACGAGGAGTTTCGGAATGGTCCGGAGGTAAAGAATTATATATAGGAAATGCTGTTTCGGCCATCGGGACAAGTTTCGGGGTTATCGGTAGTGTACCGGGACCACTGGAGGGGTCCCGGGGGCCCACCGGGTGGGGCCACCTGTCCCGGGGGGCCCCATGGGCTGAAATAGGAGGGAACCCAGCCCATAGTGGGCTGGGGCGCCAGCCCCTATAGGCCCATGCGCCTAGGGTTTCCACCATGGAAGAGTCCATGTGGTGGAAGGCACCCCTAGGTGCCTTGGGGGGGAGGGAAACCTCCCCTTGGCCGCCGCCCCCCTAGTAGATCTCATCTACTAGGGCCGGCGCCCCCCTATGGCACCCCTATATATAGTGGGGGGAGAGGAGGGATTTCATACCAGCCCCTGGCGCCTCCATCTCCCCCTGTTACGTCTCTCTCTCGTAGTCTTGGTGAAGCCCTGCTTCTGTGACGCCCTGCATCCACCACCACGCCGTCGTGCTGCTGGATCTTCATCAACCTCTCCTCCCCCCTTGCTGGATCAAGAAGGAGGAGACGTCTCCCGTCCCGTACGTGTGTTGAACGCGGAGGTGCCGTCCGTTCGGCGCTGGTCATCGGTGATTTGGATCACGTCGAGTACGACTACATCATCACCGTTCTTTTGAACGCTTCCGTGCGCCATCTACAAAGGTATGTAGATGCATCCGATGACTCGTTGCTAGATGAACTCCTAGATGATCTTGGTGAAACGAGTAGGAAATTTTTTGTTTTCTGCAACGTTCCCCAACAAGTACGCAGTATGTAGTATGCAAGATTTCTTTGCAAGCTTTGTATGGACCTAGGGGATGAAATATGAGAGAGACGGATGTAGAGTGGCTATTTTAAGACGTGCCCGATCATTATTTGCGGACGCGTCTGGGCATGTCTGCGGGCATTTGAAGGACGAATTGGCCAAATCCAGCTATAGATGCTCTAAAGATCCCAAAAGGTTTTATGTACAGGGAATTTTTTGGGTTTGTAGAATTAATAAGCACTAGCTAGCATATTCCAAATCCCTTAATTTTTTTTGGTTGGCATAAGTAGTAATTATCTCCTTAGGATATCTCCAACACTGATCCTTAAACCGTCCGCATATGTTTGGACCATGTTGTCCGGACCGCGGAAGTCATTCAACACGATCTTGTATCGGTCCGCGACGCGATCCGGGCGTACTTTCTTCGGTAAAACGGAGATAAAGGTGGGGGAGCTTTCTGGGCGTCCGAACAGCAGACACACCCGCTTCTGACCGCCCTGGCCCACCCAAACCCTCCACCTATCCCTCCCGGTTTTCTTTTCGATGCACGCGCCGCTTATTGCTCCGCATTCATGTCGGCCCAGAGCACGCAGCACCCGACATTGATGCCGTGATGTGACCAGAGGAAGGGAGACACTGGCCGACGCGACCTCTCGGGAGCCGCATCTTCAATGCCGACACAGCTTCCCGATGAACCAAGTCTGCCGTTGCGCCCCATTAAAGAGGCTGGCCGACCCTTCACATGGCCTGGCCTCGGCTATATAAGCAGCGCTCTGGCGCCATCCACATCGCAATCTATCTGCTCTTCCTCCTCCTCCTCCTTCCCTCTCCCCGCCCATCTCCCTCCACAACTGCGGGATGTGCAAAATCATGGGCTTCGGTGCCGACAGGCGGCAGTTCCGGGACGGGCTCCAGCGGATCGTGGCAACATCGCCCTCGAACTCCGGGGCGCTGTCCTCATCGGCGGGCGGCTCCTCGACGAAGTCAGGGATTGTCATCTCATCCAGCAATGTGGATGACCAGCCGCCGCAGCAGTAGTCCGCGCTAGTGGCGACGGGCCTGGTGTACGCTGCCACCGACGCGAAGTACGAGGAATAGATCGAGGTGATGCTTGGTCGCTCCGTGCTCCACCTGAACGGCCCTGCTCCGCCACCAGGGACGCTCCTCCCCGTGCAGCAGGAACCGGCATTTGCTCTGCGCTCTCTGTCGCGCGATCGCGGCGTCCAAATTGAACCTCGCGTGAAGGAAGAGCGCCTCTCGCCGCTGCGCCGACGTATCAAGGAGGAGCGCCTCTTGCCGCCGCCCCGACACGTCAAGGAAGAGCGGTTGCCTCCGCCGCCCCGGCGCGTCAAGGAGGAGTGCTACACGCCGCCGCCCCTACCCAATGCGATCGCAACAATGACGCGCGGTCGTATTCTCCAGTACCTTGGCAGAGGCGGTGGGTGTTCGTCGCCCCGAAGCGCTATGACGGCGTAGGAGTACGCAAGAGGGTGGCGGACCTGGCCCAAGTTCTCGGACTCCCCGATGTCATGTCCCCACACATCATGGCGGACCTGGAACTAACGTTAAGTGATTTCGAGTGCTCTTGACTTTGTTGAGTTTCACCATGATGAAGCCGTCAACAAAATTCACCTCCCCTCGGCGCCGCCCACCCAAGAAAGAAGTAACCGTTACCACGAGGGACCAGGCCGGCGGCCGCCCCACGCAAAAATCGCTTCTTTTCTCCCCCCAAAATTTCAAAATTCGAACTCCCCCTCAAACTAACGATCCACCAACGCCGTCAGCCCCACCCCCCCCCCCCCCATAAACCCCCCCCCCCCCAACCCCCCCCCCCCCCTAACGCCCCCCCCCGATTCCCCACCCCCCACCGGCGCCGCCGCACCGCACCTCGCCGCCGTTCGCCCGCCCGTCCTCCGAAACGAAGGGAAGATGAGGGAGATCCTGCACATCCAGGGCGGGCAGTGCGGGAACCAGATCGGGGCCAAGTTCTGGGAGGTGGTGTGCGCGGAGCACGGGATCGACCCCACCGGCCGCTACGCCGGCGACACCGACCTCCAGCTCGAGCGCGTCAACGTCTACTACAACGAGGCCTCCTGCGGCCGCTTCGTGCCCCGCGCCGTCCTCATGGACCTCGAGCCGGGGACCATGGACTCCGTCCGCTCCGGCCCCTACGGCGGCATCTTCCGCCCCGACAACTTCGTCTTCGGCCAGTCCGGCGCCGGCAACAACTGGGCCAAGGGCCACTACACCGAGGGCGCCGAGCTCATCGACTCCGTCCTCGACGTCGTCCGCAAGGAGGCCGAGAACTGCGACTGCCTCCAAGGTCTCTGCTTTTTCTTCTCCCCCTGTTTCTTCCCCGTTCCTCTGTTACGTTCACCCGTCCGCCCTCCGCGCCGTCGGCGTAGTTGGATCTGGAGCGGAAGGGAAGCGTTGGCTGACGGATCTGTGCGGGCATGGCAGGTTTCCAGGTGTGCCACTCGCTGGGCGGCGGCACCGGCTCCGGCATGGGCACGCTGCTCATCTCCAAGATCCGGGAGGAGTACCCGGACCGCATGATGCTCACCTTCTCCGTCTTCCCCTCGCCCAAGGTCTCCGACACCGTCGTCGAGCCCTACAACGCCACCCTCTCCGTCCACCAGCTCGTCGAGAACGCCGACGAGTGCATGGTGCTCGACAACGAGGCGCTCTACGACATCTGCTTCCGCACCCTCAAGCTCACAACCCCGAGCTGTAAGATTCCTCCATCATTTCTGCAGCCTTTGCATTCTTATTACTGTTTGATGATTGCTGATGCCTGATGTCCGCTGATCAAACAATCCAACAGTCGGCGACCTGAACCACCTCATCTCGGCCACCATGAGCGGGGTCACCTGCTGCCTGCGCTTCCCGGGGCAGCTCAACTCGGACCTCCGCAAGCTGGCCGTGAACCTCATCCCGTTCCCGCGGCTGCACTTCTTCATGGTGGGCTTCGCGCCGCTCACCTCGCGCGGCAGCCAGCAGTACCGCGCGCTCACCGTGCCCGAGCTCACCCAGCAGATGTGGGACGCCAAGAACATGATGTGCGCGGCCGACCCGCGCCACGGGCGCTACCTGACGGCCTCGGCCATGTTCCGGGGCAAGATGAGCACCAAGGAGGTGGACGAGCAGATGCTGAACGTGCAGAACAAGAACTCGAGCTACTTCGTGGAGTGGATCCCCAACAACGTCAAGTCGACGGTGTGCGACATCCCGCCCACGGGCCTCAAGATGGCCTCCACCTTCATCGGCAACTCGACGTCCATCCAGGAGATGTTCCGGCGCGTGAGCGAGCAGTTCACGGCCATGTTCCGGCGCAAGGCCTTCCTGCACTGGTACACGGGGGAGGGCATGGACGAGATGGAGTTCACCGAGGCCGAGAGCAACATGAACGACCTCGTGTCCGAGTACCAGCAGTACCAGGACGCCACCGCCGACGAGGAGGGCGAGTACGAGGACGAGGAGGACGACGCCGACCTCCAGGACTAGAGATCAACCGAGTACCGCGTATGATTATTGGTTCTCTTCTTATGTTAATTTGATGATTGCTTTAGGCTTGTGTAGTGCTGTTTCTGTCTTTCTTGGTGGGTGCTGTTGTTGAGGAGCAGAAAACTCATGGAAGGGTGGTTGCTGGTGAGATAGCTTGGTATAACCTCTGGCACAGTTGCTGTGTGCAAGCAACGCCCTGTTGCGTTCTACTGGTAGTGGTGTGTGTTGTCTGGTGTCCAGTGTCTAACTATCATGTTCAAATCTAATGTAATTTGAAGTTGCTTGCGTCTGATTTCAGTTCATGATTTGTGGTATGCTCTTGATCTTGTTCTGTTTCATGCTGTGAAATGAAATGTTAGCTAGCACTGCTAGGGAGCTTCTTCTCCTCTCAACGTTGTTGCTGTCGATCTGCAAATGGCGATGACAGATTGTACACCATCTTGCTGTTCCAGTGTTTACATATTATTGGTTGCAGTACACATATGCCAGCATTGTCTGGCTGTAGTTGTCCATCCATGGATCTTGTTCTCTGCATGCTGCACCACAGTTGGTGATGGCCATGCCAGCATTGACTGGCTGTAGTTGCTTGGGCAGATCGCATCACATGGACGCATGTGTAGCAGCACAGCACACTTTGCCGGACAGCAAAGTTGCTCCTTTTTTCCCATTCTGCATTGGTTTACAAACCCCCCTGTGCATGGGATAGATCTATGTATCATTTACTATTACCTTCGTCCCAAATTACTTGTTTTACATTTGTCTAGATCGGATATATATATAATAAATTGTGCTACGTTGGACCGGTCTTATCTCAAGTTGCTTGTGAGATTCTGTCTGTTTGACCGGTCATCATCTTGTTCCTCTCGCTGCTATGTTTCTGAGCTAGTAATTTATATATCTACCTTGAGATTCGTCTATCTTATCCTCTGTGTAGCTGGGTTGATCTCCAAGCAGGCAACAGCACTAGTTTATGCTGCTGCCTTCGAGGATCATGCACACAGACACACTACAGAGACTGAGGCCATCAAGCAAGATTCTGCATATGCATGTGGCCATCCACTCTAGATCCACTGACGCGATCTCGACGAGATGACTTGGAGATGCAGCAATGGATGGAGTTATCTTGTTCATGGATCTTGTTCTCTGCCTACCACACTAGACCAATGGATGGAGAGGCAGATCACATCACATGGACGCCATGTGCAGGTGCAGCACAGCAAAGTGTATGGAGTAGAATAGATCCCTCATCTATCATTACTAGGAGCACTGGAGTAGGCTACAGTTTAGTGCTGCTCACTCAACAGTTATGTCCCTGCCACTGCAGTGTTGAGCCATGAGATGAGATGAGGCTGTCCTACGTTTGACCGGTCGTATCTCAACCCGCTGACAGATTACATCTGTTGGACAGATCGTATATCTGTTTTCTGATTCTTCTACTATCTTATCTGGTGTGCCATTGGATTGGTTTCATCTCCATTAAGGTAACAGCACTACTCTCTCCCTCCCTAAGACATTTTTGACACTACTACATTAGTGTCGGAAAACATCTTACATTATGAGAAGGAAGCAGTTTTTACCACGGTCATCATCTTGTTCTCTTCTTCTATCTTATCTCATGTGCCATTGGATTATTGGTTTCATCTCCATCAAGGTAACAGCACTAGTCCCTCCCTCCCATAATGTAAGACATTTTTGACATTTAATGTAAAACGTTTTTTTTGACTCTATATTATGAGACGGAGGGAGTAGTTTTTACCACCGCTTTCGAGGATCATGCACACAGACATACTCCCTCTGTCCCAAAGTAAGTGTCTCAACTGATCGATCCTCGACCCCGTGTCGTCCCCATGGGTGACCTGAGAGTAAACCCTAGCCGCTGCCACTCGACCCTACTCGCGTCTCTCCCTTCCTCGCCATGGTGGACTGGTCGCCAGCGCCTCCGGTCAGATCTGTCGTGGCCATCTCCTCCGTCGGAGGTGGTCGGCCTGACGCTGGATGGTCAGATCTCGAGATCCATCATTTAGCTCCGGTTGGGAGCCGACAAGACGTAGTTGCTGGTGAAAACCGAGCTGATGGCAGGCGATGGCGGCGTTCTGCATCGTTACCTTGATGAAGGCATCGTCGTGTAACTACTGTCGACAAACTCGTGCTGCTCCGGGGAAAACCCTAGGATCTGGTCTTCCAGATCGGACGATGGCGGTACTACGGTGTCGTTTTCTCTCATGGAAGCATCGTTTGTGGAGCAGCGCTGGAAGACGGAGGCAGGAGGTGGAGCGGCTTCGTTTTGCACGAAGCCTTCGGTGTAGATGTCAAGTCATGCCTGGCCGACAGGTGCTACGCTGTGTCATGCCTTGTCGGCACGTGCTACACCCGACAGATCTTCCAGAATCTTCGCGTCTGGATGGACGAGCGCGGGGCGGTGGCACCGTTGGGCGGCGTGGTGGCGTCGGCGGATGGAGGGACCGGTAAGATGATGCAGATCTCTCTCCTGAAGATGGGTCAGCGGTCCGATGAAGATGGCAGCGTCTAGAATGTTTGCATGTGGTGTACACTTTAGGTCTGCTGCACCGGCTGTTGGTTCCGATACGTTATGTGGATGGATCGACGACAATACTGAGTTTAGATATGGGGAGTGAGAGCACTCCACATTATCAATTTTTGTAGGTGTGAGTGATGGCTTCGGGTGGCTTGATGTATGTTCTTGTTAGACCTTTGTTGAATAATAAATAAAGATGGTCGTATGCATCGATTGATGCAGAGGCCCGGGGTCTTAACATCCTTTTCCAAAAAAGTATAACTTTACACTAAAGTTAGTACAAAGTTGAGATATTTATTTTGAGATGAAAGGAGCGGTAGAGAGAGGCCATCAAGATTCCTCCTATGCATTGCCACCTCTTCATTCAACCTACTCCAGATCCACTAGCATTGCCACCTCTTCATTCACCTACTCCAGATCCACTAGCCTGATCTGAAGAAGAAGAAAAGTTTGAGATAGCTTGGAGATGTAGCAATGGAGTTTCTTCATCTGTACTACACTACTACTAATGTCTGTTATCAGGCTCATTATATGCAGTGATATTATCAGGCTCTGGTGGGGTATATATGTGAGCTTGCTACTACAGTACTATACTTGATGACCACTTGAGCCTACCGCAACTGATGCTCATAACCTCAGATGTTTCTCTAGGCAGGCAGGGGAACCATGGATCTGGATGATCAGTCACTCACATTTATCCCCGAGAGGCTGAGACCAACATGATGTCCCAATTCACCGTTGCATCTCCGTCCAGTACATTGGTTGGTGCTACTACAAAGCAAAACACAATGGACACAAATGTCACAAATGACTCTGTTACATCCGAAGCAACGCTAAGATTCAAAAAGCATCATTGTGCACGCGGAGATCGATCTTCGCTGGATGAGAATGGAACAACGCCCAGACCGATCATGGCGTCAAGTTCGAGCGCCGGCAGACCTTGATTGAATCTTCAGACCGTTCTTGCCTTCCTATGGCAGCACACTCCCAGGTTCCCACAAACTGCCTTCTAAATCATGTAAGGGAATGGTTCAGCTCAAGAGCGCGCGCCCCCTTGCGCCGGATGCATATCGATAGATTTGATGACGAAAGAGGCACTGGTGCCACTCAGTCTATATGCAGCTGACCAACATAGTTATCAACAGGAAAGAACCAAGAGTACAATGTTCACTCTATCAACAGAAGAAGAGAAAAACTAAGACTAAACTCAGTTACACGGTGGTCACAGAAGCGCAACTATCTAATGCATGTGCTTCTGTACCACCTTGAGAGGCAAATGTATCACAGTATTGAGTTCAATCAAATACAGTGACGCGAAGTTGTTAAGCCACTCCAACAGAGGGCTCGACATCGATCTTGCTTGATTCATTCCGTTCTGCTGAAGTAAACGACGCATATTCTGGATTCAGATTAACTACTCCAACAAAGGGCTTGGCATCAACCCCATCTGATTCGTTCTGCTCCACGGAAGTACGAGGTGCATATTCTGGATTCAGATTAACCAGTCTGACAAAGGGCTTGACATCAATCTAGCTTGATTCGTTCCGTTCCATAGGGGTATGAGGTGCATATTCTGGATTCGGAATAACCAGTCCGACAAAGGGCTTGACATCAATCTCGCTTGATTCGTTCCGTTCCACGGGGGTACGAGATGCATATTCTGGATTTGGATTCAGCAATCCAACAAAGGGCTTGACATCAACCTCATCTGATTCGTTCTGCTCCACGGAAGTACGAGATGCATATTGTGGCTTGGAGCGATCACTGGGTAGAGTGCTGCCATTTCCGGTGGCACCTTGCGTGTTAGGATAACACGGAATGGCTGCCCTAGGTGCGTTGTTTGGAGAGAACAAATTGTTGTGAAAGCTTCCGAGAAGTGCCTGAAAGAAGCACATTTTAACTTAGTAACTGGATCAAGGTCTGCTGTCTCATCACTCGTCAGTTTCATGTAGGCATATAACAAAGGACTGAAATAGAAGAATGCAGTTCCTTATATTCTAGAAAGAAGCAAACTATTTTGGATTGAGGGCTTGACACCAACCTGATATGATTCACGCTGTACCACAGGAGTACGAGATGCATATTCTGGATTTAGATTAACCAGTCCAACAAAGGGCTTGACATCAACCTCACTTGATTCATTTTGTTCCATGGAAGTACGAGAAGCATATACTGGATTGGAACGCTCACTGGGTAGAGTGCTGCCATTTGCGATGGCACCTTGCGTGTTAGGATAACACGCAATGTCTGCCCTAGGTGTGTTGTTTGGCAAGAATGCACTGTTGTGAAAGCTTCCAAGAATTGCCTGAAAGAAGCATATTAAATAAGTTATGTGCTGTTATCACTTTGTCTGTTTCATGTAGGCATATAACAAAGGGCTGAAATAGAAGAACGCGGTTTCTTATATTCTTGAAAGAAGCAAATCTATTTTGTAGCAGATAACACTTGCTCATTAACATATTTCTCCTACGACAAATATGGAGGAAGTTTGAACACTAAATAACTGTTTACAGCAATGAAATGAACATTTTTACACGTTCTAACATCTTTACATACCTGGACAGGAGTTTCAGCTATGAGAGGTCCAGCTATAATGCCACTGATCACAAAACTATTGACAGAAGCAAGGGTAATACGCAGAGATCGATGGTCATTAGATGTCAAAATGGATCCAGAAAGCCGGATGATTTCTAAAGGACCCTGCAGAAATTGAATTAAGAGTTATGGAAACCAAATTTCAATGGATGAATAGAACTCATAAGAAAACTGTGCTCACACGGAAACATGGACCTCTGTAATCACAAATACTCCCTCCGTTCCGAATTACTTGTCGCAGGTATGGATGTATCTAGATGTATTTTAGTTCTAGATGCATCCATTTCTGCGACGAATAATTTGGAACGGAGGGAGTATAACTGAGACAAAAACTGCAACGTTCCCCACAGGCCTTCTTCATGTAATTTGACACTGACACTTGTTCAAAACAATCACTTGACCCACATTTCCATCTTTAGAATTTCATGCTAATGATGTTTGCGATGTTGAATAACTGTAAAAACAATATGTTAAATCTTGAGGAGCTAAGGTCAAACCTTGTGATTTAGAATGACACCAGATGGCTGGAGTAGAACTGCTTCCCTAACAGACCCAAGAGCTGAAAGAATGCAGATGGCCTTCGAATTCAGCTGTGAGACCGCCATGACCCTTGATATGATATCCTGCAGAACAATTTTCAGATGATGAAATTTCTTGCCACATTTAATTGGAGAGAGTATGTTCAGTGACCAAACATTGCCCCTCTGTTATGAGGTTCATCCAAATGTTAAGACCTTTGCATATCATGTATATAGAAACAGGGGGGTTTCACAGCAAAAGGAAACCCACGGGCTAAGACAAACACATGTTCTTCTGTGCAGTGTTCTGGCCCTATTGACCATTATATTCTCTTTCCTTCTAGAGATATGACTGTATAACTTGTGCCAAATTAAAATAAAGATTCACTTGTGCTGAAATTGGGTACTGACTTCACCCCATCCAACTTGTCATCAGTGTTTGGTTCAGCTAATAGGTTCATTTGCATCAATAGGTTAAAACAGTAAGCATTGGCCTCGTTTGCAATTTTACGTCAAAGCAATAATAAACTTCTAAAGATTAGCCTTTTTTTGAAGATTACAGATCGCGACCGAGGTCCTATGCTGCAATAGAAGTCCAACTAAGCTGCAACTAGAGCAATGAACAGCTCATAGTGCCACACACAACACTCTGCACATGCTCCCTCCGTTCACAAAAATTAAGATGTTTTGGATATTTCAATATGGACCACATACATACTGAAATGAGTGAACAAACACACTAAAACGTGTCTATATACATCCGATTCAGAAAAAAGGTTAGAGCATCTTCTGTTTGTGAACTGCGGGAGTGGTTTCTATGGACGGTTGCACATTCCAAGGCTCTTTAACAAGAATTTCTTCTCCATTGAGGGGCATAGGAAATCAAGACAAGCTCTCTGCACACAATTTCCATTGAGGGGGCGGCGAAAGCGAGCCTTTGCATCATCGAAATGAAACATATGTGGCTTGTTTGGGTTCAGAGTATCAGCAGGGCATAGTCATTCAGAGCTTTTTGGTTCAGTTGTAATTGTACATGAATGAACAGAGAGTCGAGCAGCATACCTCTCCCGCAGCAATGGTGAGCACGTGCGGCTGGAGCCCGCCCAAGTCCCCTTGCCCTGTCCACGGCCACAAGCGAGGATGTCAGCAAACACTAGGAGGTCAAGCATCCATGAGCATGCATCGGGACGAGAAGGCTCACCGAGGGCGGTCGGCGCCGGATTCGGCCGCGCAGCCGGCGAGGGCGCGAACCCCGGCGGCGGCCCGAGCCCCGGCGTTGGCGGCAGGCAGGCGACCTTGCGGGGGCGCCCGCGGCGCCTCTTCTCCGCCGGAGGCGGCAGCGGCGCCCGCGGCGGGGGAGGGGGAGGGTAGACTGGGCGGGGGATCGGCTCGGCGAGCCGCGGCGGCGGGGCGACGCGGGTGCGCATGGCCCACACGATGGGCGACGGGCCCCGCAGCCTGTGCAGGCCCGTCGGCGCCTCCATTGGCCGCGTCTGGGAGGCGGCCTGAGGCCTAGAGGCAGCCGACGGCGGCGGCGGCGGCGGCGGAGGAGACGGCGAGGAGGTGGCTGCCACAGAGTCCTCCCCGGTTGACACCGCCGCTTCCGTTTCTTTCATTTTTTAAAATATTCGTGCTGATGTTGAAGTTTGTTCCGCTTATTGGAACTTGTTTGGGATTTATTCTATTTTAGTATAAGAAATGCATATACCAAGAAGGGTATAAATGCTTGATCCATTATATTTATACAAATATAAATGCCACGCGTTTTCTGTTTTCTTCCCGAGGAAGGGTCTCAAAGGACCCGGAAGCGGCGGTACACGGCAATTTGCGTCATGTCCTAAAAGAAACTTTTATACAAATATAAATGTCCCACTTTTTCCTTTTCTTTCGCAGGAAGGGTCTCGAAGGACCCAGGGCGGGGGGTACATGGTAATTTATATGAGCCCCCCCCCCCCCTCCCCAAATATAAGTGCCACATATTTTTATTTTTCTTCTCGAGGAAGGGTCTTGAAGGACCCGGAAGCGGCGGTACACGGCAGTTTACGCCATATCCCAAAAAAAACTTTTATACAAATAAATGTCTCACTTTTTCCTTTTCTTCCGGAGGATGGGTCTCGAAGGACCTAGAAGCAGGCGGTACACGGTAATTTATATCAATCCACCCACCCTCCTCCCCAAATATAAATGCCACATGTTTTCTTTTTCTTTCACAGAAAGGTGCTGGAAGGACACTGAAGCAGTGGCACACGATTGTTTACATCAGGTCCCAAATAAAAATAAATATTAGAGACAATAACTCCTTGACTTACGCAAAGAAGACCCCAGACAATGGAAGAAAATATGAGCGGTCTAAATTAGCTTCTCCACATTTGTAATCTTGCCGTTGCTAGGGATAGGCCAGTTGAGACGACGGGTCCTCCACAACACCCCTTTCAGCAGGGGCGCACACCCAAGACAAAAACCATGAAAGTTGAGAGGAAGCTACATTGTCTCCCCTTAGGCAGGCAAGCCAAGCCTCCCTTCCACTAGTGATGCATACCAAGAAAAGAAACCATGAACTTTGAGACGAAGTTATACTGTCTCTCCTTAAATAGCCAAGTAGAGAGGAATGATATCAGCAGCCCTTCGGTCAGAAGGATCAAACGTTGTGCCATGAAGGCCAACAATCAACGGTTGCCACCAAAGCTTCTTATAGACCTCGTCTATGATCATGGGCTCCATCCTCTTTCATGGGGTCCAACTATCTGCCACTTCGCTGCTCCTTATCCGTCTTTGATCATGGATGCCGCCACGTTTCAGGCGCGGGATGCGTCTCCCCATCGAGGCAGTTTTTTTGGGTTTCATTTTCCCTAGGTTTTTCTTGGGTTTATTTATTTTTAGTTCTTTGTTTTTTACTTTTTATTATTTTTGTTTTTCTCAGTTTTTCTCTGATAGGAATAGGGTGTCTTGCACTCCCGCACGGAGCACAAGTGTGCTTCTGCATGGAGCACATGTGTGCTTAGAATGGAAGCACCAGTGTGTTGTGCTCTTGCGTGGAGCATATCTGTTCTTCACCCCATGGAAAGCACAAGTTAGTTTACTTGGAAAGCACAGTTGTGTTCCCTTCTTTCCAGTTTTGGGAAGCTTTTACGCATTTTTGTTTGTTTCATGTGTGTTTTCATCACCGGTTTTTTATGGTTTTCTGTTTTCACATTTTCCCTATTTCTTTTGCGCTTTTCTTCTTTCTTTTCCCTTTTTGTCTATTTTTTAGACACATTTAAAAAAATTGAATACACTTCAAACATTTTTGGAATAGATGATGACCATTTTTCAGGCACACATCGAGCATTTTCCGAATACACGCCGAACATTGTTTGAATACATGTTGAACATTTTTCAAATATGCATTAAACATTTTCTAAATACATAATGAATATTTTTATACACACATTGAAGAGTTTTCTTAAATTCCATTAACAATATTTTTAAACATGCGGACATTTTCTAAGTGTTAGCACATTATGAAATGTCATGACTTTTTTTACTGGTACAAAACATTTTTTTAAATTAAGCTAACATTTTCTACATTGTATGATTTTCTTTCAAAAGTAACTCTCAAAAATATTTTTGATATGCGTTGACATTTTCTAAGTGTCACAAATTCTTCTGAATTGTACGAAACAGTTTTATAAATTACAAGCACATCTTTGCACATTGTATAAATATTTCTCTTAAATATCAGAAACATATTTTGAAATGCCCAGTTAATTGTTGGAGTTGTATGTTTTTTTAGAAAAAAACTACATGATTGTTTGTAATATATTTCCTTTTAAAATATCACTAAATTATTTTTGAAACATGTTAATATTTCTTAAATGTCAGGAATAAAATTGTGCGATTTTTTCTCACAACATGAGCATTTTTTAATGTGCATGAACACTTTTAAAATTGTAGTAAATAAAATTTTGAAATATATGTACTTAGAATATTTAAAAATAAAAACAATAGAAAAAAATATAAAAATATGAAAGAAACCAAACGAAGCAAACAAACATATGTGTTCCGAGCAACTGGGTCGGCCCACTTCGGAGGCTGCATGAGGGGAGCGGTTCTACTGTCTCATTACCTAGGGGCGTGTTTGGTTGTCTCCACCAATTTTGCCTGGATTGCATGTGTTTCTCTGATGGGCAAGGCTGAGGTAAAACGGTCCAAAAATTAGCATCTGTACATAGTTTGGTTGCCAGCATCTAGGCTGGTTGCACGAGAGAACTAATATTGACCCACCGTTTGGTTGGCCGCGTAGTAGCCGCACATATCACACGTTGTTTGGTTGTAAACTGCATAAGATGTTCTCACCACTTCTCATTAGTGGTGACCTTACCACACACGATCTGAACATAGTTTCAGTCCTAGCTAGGAAACAAATGGCAGTTCATCCTAACTACTATCAAATGACAGTAGAAATTATTAAGAGCCATATGACTGAATAGGGAAAAGTTCATCGATGCTAACTAGGTGGAAGTCCATCCTTTCCTCTTCCTCTTCCTCTTTTTCTGTCATTGTTGTTTCTTCTTCTTCGGCTTATTTTTCTTCTTCTCCTCATCTACTTCTTCTTCTCTTCTGCTGTTGCTCTTGCTCTTCTTCTTCCTCAGATCTTTGTCCAACCTCTGTTATTCCACATTACCTGTGCCCACTCTATCCTTTTGTTCTTCCAGGCTTCGTTGTCAAATGCTTCCACACCATGGTCGGAGCTGACAACATTGTCACGCGTCACATCTTCCTCCTCAGACATCAGTTCATCACAACCCCATTGCAGAATCCAGTGATGTAGAATGCAACAAGCAAGCACAAGCTTGACCCGAGCGAGGAAAGTGTGGAATGACTTCTAATCTAGGATCTTAAACCCATTCTTCAAAGCTCCAAATGCCCCCTCAACAGCAACTCTAAGGCTAGAGTGTCTGAGATTAAACAGCTCCTGTGGAGTCCTAGGATAGTTCCTACCAGTGATCGACTCCTGGGGAGGGGAGGGTAGACCGGGCGGGGGATCGGCTCGGCGAGCCGCAGCAGCGAGGCAACGCGGGTGCGCATGGCCCACACGATAGGGGACGGGCCCTACAGCCTGTGCAGGCCCATCGGCGCCTCCATAGGCCGCTCCTGGGAGGCGGCCTGAGGCCTAGAGGCAGGCGACAGCGATGGCGACGGAGAAGGAGGAGACGACGAGCAGGTGGCTGCCACAGAGTCCTCCCCGGCTGACACTGCCGCTTCCGTTTCTTTAATTTTTAAAAATATTCGTGCTGATGTTGAAGTTTGTTCCGCTTATTGGAACTTGTTTGGGATTTATTTTATTTTATTATAAGGAATGCATATACCAAGAAGGGTATAAATGCTTGGATTAAACTAATATATATTATATTTATACAAATGTAAATGCCATGCGTTTTCTTTTTTCTTCGCGAGGAAGGGTCTTGAAGGACCCGGAAGCAGCGATACACCGTACACGACAGTTTGCATTAGATCCCAAATAAAAGTAGCATTTATACAAATATAAATGCCATGCGTTTTCTTTTTCTTCGGAAGGATCTCGAAGGCCCCAGAAGCGGTGGCACGTGATTGTTTATATCAGATCCCAAATAAAAACAAATACTATAGATAACTCCTTGACTTATGCCAAGAGGACCCCAAATAGTGGAAGAAAATGTCGTTGCTAGGGATTATGACACTTGGGACGACGGGACCTCCACACCTTCCTTTCCAACAGCGACACATGCCGAAGAAAGAAACGATGGACATTGATACAAAGCTACACTGCCTCCCCTTAGGCAGCCAAGCCAAGCTTCCCTTCGAGTAGCGACACACGCTAAAGAAAGAAACCATGTGAAGGAAATATGCCTAAGAGGCAATAATAAAGTTGTTATTTATATTTCCTTACATATCATGATAAATTTTTATTAGTCATGCTAGAATTGAAGTTAATATTTCAAGAAAATGCCTGGATTAAGAGATGTGAAGTCTCCAATAAGTTCTATAGCTGCAAAATGGAGGAGAACAGTTGTAAGGGCATATTTATACCTAAGGTGTTTTGGTGATTTATGACAATGCATTTGCGGACTAATCGTGTGTCTCGAGTATTTCAGGTATTTCATGACTAGGCACAAGACGGTTAGGAGCCCCTCGAAGATTATTGAAGACGGCGTTTTTTCTACGTTCCTTTTTTGGTGGATTTGAGTCGTAGGAAAGCCGTACTATTAAGAGGGGGTCCGTTTTGAAAAGGTTTGGGTGGAATCGTCACGTACACGTTTACTCCTCTTTGCACCACCTTTCCCTTAGCACTTTGGAGCATCCTCCGTTTCTTCGTGTTTGTGCAAAAAGAAGTTTTCCTATTGTTGCTGTTCTGAGGCTTGCGGTAGTACTGCTCTTCGGAGCGGTAGTACCGCAAGCCCCTGCGGTAGTACCGCCTTTGCTGTAGTACCGCAGGTGGTCACGGTAGTACCGCTCCTTGGGAGCCGTAGTACCATGAGCCCTGGTCCGGCACAGCACCAGTAGCGGAAGTAGGAGCAGATGTAATTTTTTACATCCGCTCTCCGCGTGGTAGTACCGCTTGCCTTCAGCGGTAGTACCGTGTCGGACTTTTGCACTATTTGAAAATCAGCGGAACTAGCCACGGCGTTTACTTGTCCACGGCCTTCCCAGGCTGGTCCAACCCTACCTTGCGGTAGTACCGCAAGGGGGTGCAGTAGTACCGTGAGGACTTGCGATAGTACCGCTTGGCAGGCGTGATAGTACCGCATGTCGTGGGCTCGTTAAGTGGATAACGGTTGGATTTCTCTCTCCACTATATAAGGGGTATCTTCTTCTCCAAGTTGACCACCTCTTCCAACCCTAAGCTCCATTGTTGCTCCAAGCTCCATTTTCGCCCGATCTCTCTCCCTAGCCAATCAAACTTGTTGATTTTTTAAGGATTGGTTGAGAAGGCCTCGATCTACACTTCCACCAAGAGAAATTCGATTCCCCCCACTAATCCCTTGCAGATCTTGTTACTCTTGGGTGTTTGAGCACCCTAGACGGTTGAGGTCATCGCAGAGCCATATTCCATTGTGGTGAAGCTTCATGGTGTTGTTGGGAGCCCCCGATTAAGTTGTGGAGATTGCCCCAACCTTGTTTGTAAAGGTCCGGTCGCCGCCTCCAAGGGCGCCAATAGTGGAATCACGTCATCTCGCATTGTGTGAGGGCGTGAGGAGAATACGGTGGCCCTAGTGCCTTCTTGGGGAGCATTGTGCCTCCACACCGCTCCAACGGAGATGTACTTCCCCTCAAAAGGAAGGAACTTCGGTAACACATCCTCGTCTCCATCGGCTCCACTCTTGGTTATCTCGTACCTTTACTTGTGGAAGATTATTTGTGTTATTTCCCTTGCTTGCTTGTGTGCTTGTTGTTGTTGCATCATATAGGTTGCTCACATAGTTGCTTGTCTAGACAACCTACTTTGATGCAAAGTTTAATTTGGTAAAGAAAAGTTAAAAATTGTTAGTTGCCTATTCACCCCCCTCTAGTCAACTATATCGATCCTTTCAATTGGTATCAGAGCCTCATCTCTTTACTAAGGACTTTGCCGTCCGAAGAGTATGGTTGACACCATAGACGGTGTGGAGGAGCACTCCGGTGTGAATCCGATCTCATCTACGGGCGACGGGGGAACCTCGATCTCTCGTGAGGAATTCAATGTGGCCTCAGAGACATTGAAAACCTCCATGAGGACCGAGGTTGAAAGCATGTTTACTAAATTCATTGAAGGGCTTAAACTATCCACCACACCGTTGAAAGTGGGTGATCCCACTAACAAGGTGACAGATGCTAACTCCGACAAGGGGGAAGCTACTAGTGAAAAGGCTCCTTCTTCTAGTGGTAAAAATGGCACCGGCATCTTTGCCCATGTGGAACCTCCACTTGTTTATGGTGGACCGATTCCTTCCACTCATTTGAATCATGTCGGCCTCCCCCTAAGATTGTGAAAAATGAGGACTTTGATTCTTGGGTCTATCGGTTTAAGCGTCATTTAAATCATGTGAATACTAATCTTTGGAGAATCATTGAAGAAGGTTTCTATCCACATGACCGAAGCAACTTCACTCCAAGAGAAGCCGCGGATAATCAATTCAATGAGAATGCTCTCTTCATCATCCAAGATGCAATTCCTCCCGAAGATCTTCCTCACCTCCGGCCCTACGCCATAGCCAAAGATGCACGGCACGAAGTTGTTTCTCTCTACCGGGGAAGCGCAAGCATTCAACGCTCCAACTATGAAGTGGTGCAAGATGAAGACGATGAGTTTGCAATGAAGGAAGATGAAGAACCTCGTGAGCTTTATCGAAGAGTAACCAAACTCATGGTTTCACTTTGAGATCATGGGAGCAAGGACACAGATGACAATTGGATCAAGCGCAAATTCCTCAAGGCAGTGATGCCTTACCACAAGGCTATGTCCTCCGTCATTCGTCAAAGGCCGGACTTCCACACCTTGTCCTCAAGTGAAGTGTTGGATGAGTTTGTGGCTATGAGCATCTTGGACAAGACCGCCGACAATGCGGTGCTTCGCTCTCAAAGGGCAAAGAAGCCCAACCTTGCATTGAAGGCCAAGGTTTGTGTTGAAGAAGAATAAGAAGAGGAAGAAGAGGAAAGCAACCCCGAAGATACAAAGTATGCCTATCATGAACACATGACACTTGCTTCAAGGCAATTTTGGAGCAAGAAAAACTCAAGGCCAAACTTCAACAAGAACAACTCAAGTGGCACGAAGAGCAAGCAACGTGTGAGGACTTGCTATAATTGTGGCAATGTGAGCCATTTTGTTGCGGAGTGCCCGTATGAGAAGAGGGAAGACAATGGTGGCAAGCTCATCCGAAAGGAGAAAGCCAAGTCTTTCCCAAACAAGAGCAACTTCACCAAGAAGACCCCTCACAAGGCGTTGGTGGTTCAAGAAGAGTACCATGAGGATGATGATGATGATGAAGATGGTCAGTCGGTTGCCATGGCCTCCGTTGCCATTACAACAACTCCACTAGTGTCTCTCTTCGAGTCACGCAATGAGAACATCACCGCCAAGTGCCTCATGGCTAAAGCCACCAACAAGGTAACCCCCAACATCAAAACTACCATCATTAATAATCCTTCCTTGATGGATTGCATTGATGAATATGAGGGATATAATGTGGAGGAAAATGAGTTTGAGTCCTTTATGGGTAAACTCAAGGGTAAATCCAAGAAGCATTTCGTTGCTCTCTTGGAACAATTTGGTGAAGCCAATGACATGATCGAGGCTCACGAAGATACTATCTCCAAGATGGAGGGGCATAGTCGTGACTATGCCGATGAGATTTCGGATCTTTCCAATGCTCTTGAGGAAGAGCGTGGTCTTCGTTTGGCTCTTGAGGAGTCACACAACGTTGATCACGCTAAGTTAAAGAAAGATTTTGATCATGCTCTTGTTGTTTCTCGTGTGCTAAACTCCGAGAAGGCCAAGCTTGGGGTTGATCTTGCTAGACTCAAAGAGGAATTTGACCTACTTGACAAGGCTCACAAGGTCTTGAAGGGTGCTCATGCTAGCCTCAAAGAGTCTCATGATCAACTTCAAGTAAAGCTAACCAAGGAGAAAGCCACTTTTCCTCATATGATGTTAATTGATAATGCAAATGCTACTAACCCATGTTGTGAGCATGTGCATCTTGTTGAGGAGAACGCTAAGTTGAAGGTGCAACTTGAGAAAGGTCTTGTGTCTTGCATACAAGGCGAGAAGAACCTCAATGACCTTTTGAGCAACCAAAAGGAAGTTGTGGCCAAAGAAGGGATTGGGTACGTGCCCAAGTCCAAGAACAAGAAGAAGAATGACAAGGCCAAACGACCTCCTCCTCTCAAGCAAACCTTTGTGAAGGAGGGAGAGGGTGCTACTAAGGAGAAGGAGAAGAACACCGTGAGGGGTAGTGATGCCAAGAAGGGCAACGCTTCCCTTCCCAACAAAGTCGACGACTTTAACCCTTCTTATGTGTTGTGCCGTGCTAGTGATGGGCATGTTTATGCCAAATTTGTTGGTTCTCCTTATGAGTACATTGAATGGTCTATTTGGGTTCCTAAGACCCTTGTTACTAACATCAAAGGACCCATTACAAAATGGGTACCTAAAACCAAGCATTGATCTCTTGTAGGTGTTTGCTTCTGGTGGGGGATCATGGTTGCTCGATAGTGGAGCTACTAACCATATGACCGGAAGCAAGGACTTGGTGGTGGACGTGTAAAAGATTCCATCCATGCCCACCAATGTCGAGTGGGGTGACGCCTCGTCCTCTAAGGTATTGGGACTCGGCAAGGTTGTCATTTCTCATGATCTTACGATCGAGAAGGTCATGCTTGTTGAGTCCCTTACATACAATTTACTTTCCGTTCGTCAACTAGCACTCATGGGTTTTGCCACCCTCTTTGATGTTGATACCGTGGCCCTCTTGTGGAGCAAGACTCTTAAAGTAGCCTTTGTTGGGCATGTCGAAAATGGTCTCTATGTGATTAACTTTTCGGAGCGACTCACTAAGACCGCGACATGCCTAATGGCTAAAGTTGACGTGGGATGGCTTTGGCATCGCCGTCTAGCCCATGTCAATGTAACACCCATGATGCGACTATATCTCCCACGTGTCGGAGCACGACTTAGAGGTATAACCGCATAGTAGGCATGTCGCAAAAGGGGTAATCTTTACACATCCCATGTACTGAATATGAAAGGGATAAAGAGTTGGCTTACAATCGCCACTTCACACAATACATAAATATAGCATACATCAACCAGAATACAATCAAGGTCCGACTACGGAACCAAATAAAGAAAGACAACCCCAATTGCATAGATCCCCGATCGTCCCAACCGGGCTCCTCTACTGATCAAACGGCAACGAAACAACACAACGAACAAGATCTTGATCGAGATCTCACTCAAGCTAGGTTGCGTCACCTGCACTGGTATCATCGGCACCTACAACTGTTTGGAAGTATCTGTGAGTCATGAGGACTCAGCAATCTCACACCCTCGCGATCAAGACTATTTAAGCTTATGGGTAGGAAAGGTAGTGAGGTGGAGCTGCAACAAGCACTAGCATATATGGTGGCTAACATACGCAAATGAGAGCGAGAAGAGAAGCAAAGCAACGGTCGTGAAACTAGAAGTGATCCTGAAACTACTTACGTTCAAACATAACACCAAAACCGTGTTCACTTCCCGGACTCCGCCGAAAAGAGACCATCATGGCTACACACGCGGTTGATGCATTTTAATTAAGTTAAGTGTCAAGTTCTCTACAACTGGATATTAACAAATTCCCATCTGCCCATAACCGCGGGCACGACTTTTGAAAGTTCTAAACCCTGCAGGGGTGTCCCAACTTAGCCCATCACAAGCTCTCACAGTGAACGAAGGATATTCCTTCTCCCAGGACGACCCGATCAGACTCGGAATCCCGGTTACAAGACATTTCGACAATGGTAAAACAAGACCAGCAAAGCCGCCTGAATGTGCCGACAATCCCGATAGGAGCTGCACATATCTCGTTCTCAGGGCACACCGGATGAACACTACGTACAACTAAAACCAACCCTCAAGTTTCCCCGAGGTGGCGCTGCAAGTGGCTCTGTTTTGGACCAACACTCAGAGGAGCACTGGCCCGGGGGTTTAAAATAAAGATGACCCTTGAGTCTGTAGAACCCAAGGGAAAAAGGCTTAGGTGGCAAATGGTAAAACCAAGGTTGGGCCTTGCTGGAGGAGTTTTATTCAAGGAGAACTATCGAGGGGTTCCCATAACACCCAACCGCGTAGAAACGCAAAATCAAGGAACATAACACCGGTATGACGGAAACTAGGGCGGCAAGAGTGGAACAAAACACCAGGCATAAGGCCGAGCCTTCCACCCTTTACCAAGTATATAGGTGCATTAAGTAAACAAGATATAATAATGATATCCCAACAACGTCCATGTTCCAACAAGGAACAAACTCCATCTTCACCTGCAACTAGCAACGCTATAAGAGGGGCTGAGCAAAGCGGTAACATAGCCAAACAACGGTTTGCTAGGAAAGGTGGGTTAGAGGCTTGGCAAGGCAATATGGGAGGCATGATATAGCAAGTGGTAGGTATCGCGGCATAGCAATAGAGCGAACAACTAGCAAGCAAAGATAGAAGTGATTTCGAGGGTATGGTCATCTTGCCTGAGATCCCGCTAGGAAGAAGAACGAGTCCATGAAGAAGACAAACGAACGTAGCTGAACGGATCCTCACAACTCTGGAACGAAACCGAAGCTAACGAGAGAGGCAACATGGAAAGAAGCAAGCAATATAGTAAACAATCATCACATAAGCATGGCACGATGCGCAAACAAGCATGATGCATGTCCGGTTTAATAAGGCATGGCATGGCAAAGTGCACAAACAAATACTACAAGTTAAGTGAAGCTCAATATGCAATGAGTTGTATATTGATGGAACACCACATCAATTATTTAGTTCACTCTCATTTAGGTACCCAACAATATTAAATGTTGTTAAACATGGCAAGAGGTGAAACATGAGTAGAAAACATAGTTAGGCATTTTAAATGAGGCCGGAAACAACAACAATTCCGGTAAAACCCCATATGCATTTAGCAAATTAAAGCAAATGATAATTTAAACACTCTTGATGTATTATCATGACGCGGATGACATGTGCAAATTTATGCAATTTTTATTAAAAGTTGACAAGAGCATTATGAAGCATTTGTCATCGTGGTGGAAACGAAAGGGGTGCCACGGCAACGATAACGAAACGGTGCCACGACAACATTCCGGTTCCGGTAGCCCAGGGAGATACCGATGCAAAAGGAAAAGTGATGGGTGCATGTCATGCAAGGATGGTGGGGTCCTCCCGGATACCGGGTTCCCACATGTCGGTGACAAGGCAAAAGTGGGGCAACGTGCACCGACAATTCGGACTCGAGGCGAACAGGGGTGCATCTCAAACAACATGCATTCGTTCTTAGACGGTCGTTCTCGGCGGTTATACCTTCGAAGCGAGCGTTTCGAGGCGGACGGGTTCGATGGGACGTAGTGGTACTTTCGGTCCTCGGCGACGGAAGAGGTGCCGACATTCTCAAGGCACTTGTCGGTCCGGACTTGGTGTAGTTCTATATGGAAAACGTAGTGGTACTCGGCGTCTTGTCAAACCCAAGCGATGGTAGTCGTACATGACGCGTTGTGGAAGTAGTTGTACTCGCGGACTTCGGCGGCGGTAGTCATTCACGGTGCTTGTGACCCATGGTGCTTCGGGCAACGGTAGTCGTACACGTCCGTATATATTCAGGACCATTGGGTCGAGGTACTTGGCGATCCTTGAAACGTCTTGTGGGGGTTCATGTCTTGGCAGCAAGTCTTGACGGTCCAAAACTCTAGGAACGAAGGTGCATAGAGGCAACAAAATGCTCGGGGTTCTCGGTCATGGCCATGCCAAAACTTCTCGCGGATGGCCGACAAGGACGAGTGGAGGCACGCACGGGAGGTGCTCGGGAGGGCGCCATGGTTCTTCATGCACGCTCAAGCAGCGAGGTCCTCTCGCTGGGACGTGGCGCAGAAGATGGAGCTCGGGCTCCTGGACGCTGCTCGGGAGGCGCGAAGCAGAGGAGGCCGGTGCGGAGCAGAGGAGGACGAGCACCTCTTGGACGTGGCAGTGGGGAGGACGACCTGCTGGTGCTTCTCACCGGCGAGAGGAGATCAAGGGAGGAGTAAGCGTCGGCAAGCTCTGAGCTCGGGGACAAGGCAGGGGAGCAAGGGCCGGGTGGCTCTCCGATGAACTTGCCTGCAGGGGTGCCCGGGGTCTGCGAGCTCGGGACGCGAGGGGAGGAGCCAGCAGGGGCGCGCGCGAGGGTAGTAGAGGGAGGTGGAGGCAAGGAGAAGCGGGAGGAGAGGCGTCGCGGGAGGAACTAGCGCGGGGAGCCAGCGATGTAGGAACTGGGAGCTGTGGCGGCGGAGATGGATGCGGGCGCGGGTGCCAGAGAGAGGGAGAGGAGAGGTAGTGGGTGAGGGAGATATCGAGAGGGAGAAAGGGGTATGGGCGAGAGGAGGGGTCGAGCGTAGGTTCTCCTGGCGGCGGAGGGAGAGGGGATCGGGAGAGGTGGCGGTGGCGAGCACGACCTGCTGGTGCTTCTCACCGGTGAGAGGACGGCGAGGGAGGAGTAAGCGGCGGCAAGCTTTGAGCTCAGAAACGAGGCGCAGAGGACGAGGCAGGGGAGCATCGGTGGGTGGCTCTCCGGTGAACTTGCCCACAGGGGCGCCTAGGGTCTGCGAGCTCGGGACACGAGGGGAGGAGCCAGCAGGGGGGCGCGCGAGGGCAGCAGAGGGAGGTGGCGGCAAGGAGAAGCGGGAGGAGAGGCGCCATGGGAGGAACTAGCATGGGGAGCCGGCGATGCAGGAACCGGGAGCTGTGGCGGCGGAGATGGATGCGGGCGCGGGTGCCAGAGAGAGGGAGAGGAGAGGTAGCGGGCGAGGGAGAGATCGAGAGGGAGAAAGGGGTACGGGCGAGAGGAGGGGTCGAAAGTAGGTTCTCCTCGCTGCGGAGGGAGAGGGGATCGGGAGAGGTGGCTCGGGCGCCTAGGGTTAGCGCAGGTTGGGCTGCGGGAAGCCTTGGGCCAAATGGGCCCCAGGAGGCCCAAGTGGCAAGGCTGGGCTCTCTCTCCCTCTTCTTATTTACTTCTTTATTTCCTGATTTAACAAATAAACCGAGAAATAAGAAATGTAGAGAGAGATAGGAGAAGAATTGGAGCAGGGCGCCAATTTTCTTGGACTCATAAAAAGGAGCTTGATCCAAGAAAAATATATTTGGCACCGTTTGGAAGGATTGCATTCGAACACATTTGAATGTGAACCAAATAAGTTTGAATTAGGAAAACATTTTTGGAGAGTCCAAAAATGTTCGGAATTGTGTGGAGAACGAGAAAGCGGTGAAAGAAATTATGGGCAAAGTTTGGGGACCAAACTTGAAGTATAAAAACATGAAATTATTTTGCAAGTGTGTTAGAATATTTATTATAGCTCCCTAATAATATTGGGAGACTTTTATATGTTGTAAAGAGAAATCACCATGTGCATTTCCCTCGATTTAAATGGATCGAAGATCCATGCAATTTATTTAGTTGAGTTTTAAAAAGGGGGTGCATGATGACATGATGCAATGCAAGAGATTCCATGATGAATGAAACAAAGCAATCGAAACACATGACAACAACGAAAAACATGAAAGCCGACTGGAGCGTCGGTCTCAGGGCGTCACAGTCAATATGAGATCTTTGCAAAGTCTTCTCAAGGGGGACCATGTCCGTGGACTAACAAATGTTGTTTTGCCAAAGATCGTGCTTGTAGTGGTTGTATCAAAGGAAAGCTTCACGAAAAGGCTCACCCTCCCACGACTATCATTTTCTCGAAGAGGCCTTTGGAGCTCCTTCACATGGATCTCTTTGGGCCTCCATATTTTGATAGTCTTGTGGGTAGGAAGTATTGCTTGGTGATTTTGGATGATTATTCTAGATACACTTGGGGTATATTTCTTCAAGAGGAAGAGTGAGACCCAACAAACCGTCATCGACTTTGCAAATGAAGCTCAATGTCAACACAATGCAAAGATCTTGACAATAAGAAGTGACAATGGCACCGAGTTCAAGAACTACACCTTGGATGAGTTTCTTAGTGATGAGGGGATCAAGCATAAATATTCCGCACCATACACCCCTCAACAAAATGGTGTAGCGGAGAGGAAGAACCGGACATTGATGGATGCGGCAAGGACCATGATGGCGGAGTTCAAGTCTCCATACAACTTTTGGGCCGAAGCCATCAACACCGCATGTCATGCATCAAATCGGCTATACCTCCGCAAAGGCTTGAACAAGACTCCATATGAGATACTCACCCGGAACAAGCCCAACCTCAAGTACTTCCGGGTGTTCTGGTGTAAGTGTTTCATTCTCAAGAAAGGTGTTTGTTTGTCTAAATTTGAGGCTAGAGCTCATGAGGGCATATTTGTTGGTTATGCTACAAACTCCCATGCTTACCGTGTCCTCAGTAAGTCCACGGGACTTATTGAGGAGACATGTAACGTGGAGTTTGATGAGAATAACGGCTCCCAAGTGGAGCAAAGTGGCACTTGTGATGTAGGTGATGAAATTCCTCCCCAAGCCATAAGAAGAATGGGTGTTGGTTTTATCCTACCCATTGAGGAACCCCTTGTGGCCGAAGGAGAAGGACAATGCTCCACTCAAGTGGAGCCATCACCAACCCAAGGCCCACACGCTTCCGAAGAACAAAGTGAAGGCCCTCAACCTCAAGAACAAGACCAAGGGCAAGGTCAATCTCAAGATGGTGTTGTAACATCAAGTGATGCCCAAGGTCAAGTTCTCTCCTCCGAGCAAGTTCAAGATCAAGAGCTTCTTCTAGATCAAGAACAAGCTCAAGATGACGCTCAAGATGATCAAGTGACCACTCCTCGTCTCACCCCCAAGGAGGAATTGGAGCGTCGTGCCGCCAAGATTGCTTCCAAGCTCTCCACCAAGGATCATCTCATGACAAATGTGCTTGGAAGCTTAAGAAAGGGGGTAAGCACTCGTAGACAATTAGCAAACTATTGTGAACATCACACGTTTGTCTCTTGTGTTGAACCCCGAAAGGTCTATGAGGTGCTTGAAGATCTGGATTGGCTCAATGCCATGCATGAAGAACTCAACAACTTCGAGTGCAACAAGGTGTGGAGATTGGTGCCAAGGCCAACGGGGAACCACAATGTCATTGGAACCAAGTGGATATTCAAGAACAAGCAAGATGCTCATGGGATTTTCATTCGCAACAAGGCTTGTTTGGTAGCACAAGGCTACTCCCAAGTCCAGGGTATCGACTACGGTGAAACCTTTGCTCCCGTTGCTCGTCTTGAATCCATTGGCACGTTGATTGCATATGCTTCTCATCATAACTTCAAGTTACAACAAATGGATGTGAAGAGTGTTTTTTCTTAAAGGTCCTATTAATGAGTTGGTATATGTCAAGCAACCCCCTGGGTTCGAGGATCCCTACTTTCCCGATCATGTGTACCAACTCGATAAGGCACTCTATGGCCTTAAACAAGCCCCACGTGCGTGGTATGACCACCTTACCGAGTTGTTACAAGACCGTGGTTTTGAAGTTGGGCTAATCGACCCCACTCTTTTTACTAAGAAGGTCAAAGAGGAGTTGTTTGTGTGCCAATTATATGTTGATGATATTATATTTGGTTCCCCTAACAAAGCTTTCAATGAGCAATTTGCCGCTCTCATGACCTCAAAGTTCGAGATGTCTTCCATGGGAGAGTTGAAGTTCTTTCTCGGGTTCGAAGTGAAGCAAAGAAGAGAAGGAACCTTCATCAATCAAGCCAAATACACTCAAGACATGCTCAAGAGATTCAAGCTAAGTGATGTCAAGCCGACGTCCACTCCTATGCCCGTCAAATGCCAACTTGACATAGATCCCAATGGTAAAGCGGTGGATCAAAACGTATATCGCTCCATGATTGGCTCCTTGCTTTACCTTTGTGCATCTAGACCGGATATCTTGTTGAGTGTGGGAATTTGTGTACGGTTTCAAGCCGCACCTAAGGAAAGTCACTTCATAGCGGTCAAGCGAATCTTTCGATATTTGGCTCATACCCCAAACTTTGGCTTATGGTAGCAAAGAGGAGCACTTCAAGCTTGTAGGTTATTCAGACTCGAATTGGGCGGGAGACAAAGTGGATAGGAAGTCCACTTCCGGAGGGTGCCAATTTCTCGGTTGCTCTTTGGTGAGTTGGTCTTCCAAGAAGCAAAGTTGTGTGTCTCTCTCGTCCACCGAAGCGCAGTATGTAGCGGCCGGTAGTTGTTGTGCACAACTCTTATGGATGAGGCAAACTTTAAAGGATTATGGTGTCATTTGTGACAAAGTGCCTCTTTGGTGTGACAATGAAAGTGCAATCAAGATTTCTCTCAACCCGGTGCAACACTTCAAGACAAAGCATATTGAGACCCGGTATCACTTCATCCGGGATCATTTAGGCGAGGGGAGATCGAACTCAACTATGTCAACACTCTTGATAACCTTGCAGATATCTTCACGAAGCCCTTGGATGAAGCAAGATTTCGCGAGTTAAGGCATCAGCTAAATATCATTGATTCGAGCAATGTTGCTTGAACCCGTGCACACCCCACCATACTCAACTTGTTATCTTGTTTAGGTGTAGGCATGGACATAGGGGGAGTGTTGTTCTCTCAATGAACTCCCCCTCCCTCCATTATGCATAAATTGATAAACTCTTTCACATTAGCCATTTTTGATGGCACTTGTGCTTCAAAGACGAGTTTTGGTCATGGGTCCAAGGATAATTCTTCGCGGTGCCATGCAAATTGACTCAAACATAGGTGGCTCCGGCCACCGCCCTCTCCTTGGAGAGGTTGTGTCTCATGGTTGGTCCTTGTTGTTTCTTGCCTTTCTTTCTTTCCTTCCTTCTTTCTTCGTTCTAAGCGCGTTCTTGCGGTGTCTCGTTCGCTTGACGTTTTCTTGCATAGCCCCTTTTCTTTTTTTGTTTGAAACTTGCATCGTTTTGAGTTCATGGTACTACCGCGGCCTGTCACGGTACTGAAGGAAATATGCCCTAGAGGCAATAATAAATTTTATTATTTATTTCCTTATATCATGATAAATGTTTATTATTCATGCTAGAATTGTATTAACCGGAAACATAATACATGTGTGAATACATAGACAAACAGATTGACACTAGTATGCCTCTACTTGACTAGCTCGTTGATCAAAGATGGTTATGTTTCCTAACCATAGACATGAGTTTTCATTTGATTAATGGGGTCACATCATTAGGAGAATGATGTGATTGACTTGACCCATTCCGTTAGCTTAGCACACGATCGTTTTAGTAATCTGCTATTGCTTTCTTCATGACTTATCCATGTTCCTATGACTATGAGATTATGCAACTCACGTTTACTGGAGGAACACTTTGTGTGCTACCAAACGTCACAACGTAACTGGGTGATTATAAAGGTGCTCTACAGGTGTCTCCGAAGGTACTTGTTGGGTTGGCATATTTCGAGATTTGGATTTGTCACTCCGAATATTGGAGAGGTATCTCTGGGCCCTCTCGGTAATGCACATCACTTAAGCCTTGCAAGTATTGCTACTAATGAGTTAGTTGCGGGATGATGTATTACAGAACGAGTAAAGAGACTTGCCGGTAACGAGATTGAACTAGGTATTGAGATACCGACGATCAAATCTCGGGCAAGTAACATACCGATGACAAGGGGAACAACGTATGTTGTTATGCGGTTTGACCGATAAAGATCTTCGTAGAATATGTGGGAGCCAATATGAACATCCAGGTTCCGCTATTGGTTATTGACCGGAGACATGTCTTGGTCATGTCTACATAGTTCTCGAACCCATAGGGTCCGCACGCTTAAAGTTTCAATGACGGTTATTGTTGGTGTCAAAACCGGCGGATCTCGGGTAGGGGGTCCCGAACTGTGCGTCTAGGCCGGATGGTAACAGGAGGCAGGGGACACGATGTTTTACCCAGGTTCGGGCCCTCTTGATGGAGGTAAAACCCTACGTCCTGCTTGATTGATATTGATGATATGGGTAGTACAATAGTAGATCTACCACGAGATCAGAGAGGCTAAACCCTAGAAGCTAGCCTATGGTATGATTGTATGTTATGATTGTTGTCCTACAGACTAAAACCCTTCGGTTTATATAGATACCGGAGAGGGTTAGGGTTACACAAGGTCGGTTACAAAGGAGGAGATATCCATATCCGTATTTGCCTAGCTTGCCTTCCACGCCAAGTAGAGTCCCATCCGGACATGAGACGAAGTCTTCAATCTTGTATCTTCATAGTCTAGCAGTCCGGCCAATGGAGATAGTCCGGCTGTCCGGAGACCCCCTAATTCAGGACTCCCTCAGTAGCCCCCGAACCAGGCTTCAATGACGATGAGTCCGGCGCGCAGTATTGTCTTCGGCATTGCAAGGTGGGTTCCTCTCCAAATTCTGTGTACCTGTCGAAATAATGTCCGGTTTCTTGTGAATGTTGCACTCCTTGGCTTCCACGCCCAGTAATGGCCACTTTCCACGTGTCGAGCGAATGTGAAGAGCCAGGGTGTTTTCACATTTACCCCCCTAGCTGTGTGAATGAGTCGCCTATTTAAAAAGGCGAGGATTTAGATCCAAATCACACCATCCTCCCTTGGCGAGCCTTCCTCGGAGCGCGCCCGACAAAGATCCATTCCATCATGGCCGGTTGACGCAGCTCCTCTTCTCGCTCCCCTAGCTCCAAGCCTGGAGATTGGGAGAGATGTTCCATCCCGCACATCAAATTAGTGATGCTTCAGACCAAGGGATTTCTTCCCCCAGCGTACTTGGTCCCGATTCGAGCCGGGCTTGCCACCTATAATTGTGGAGAGCAAGCGGAGAGCCTTCCCAATCCCTCCAAGGGAGAGCGGGTATGCCTTGTCCCTTATTTGGTAAGAGGGCTCGGATTCCCAATTCATCCGTTTCTCCAGGGGCTCCTGGAGTTCTACGGCCTCCAGTTGCACAACCTTACGCCTACCTCCATGCTGCATATCGCGGGATTCGTAGCGCTTTGCGAGTTGTTTTTGGGCTGTGAGGCTCATTTTGCTCTGTGGAAGAAGCTATTCTGCCTTGTGCCCCGCTGTCAGAAGGGGTCAATATATCAAGTGGGTGGAGCCGAAGTGTGGCGTATTGCCGGGACCGGATACCTGTCCAGAACCCCAAAGAAGACGTCCGAAGACTGGCCTTAAGAATGGTTTTATATAGAAGACGTCCCCCTCCCGGATCCTATTCGGATCGGCCTTCCTGAGTTCGACAATGCCCCTTTGAAGAAGCACCGGAGCTGGCGTCCACGGAGCTCCCTGGAGGAAGATGACAGGGACGTTCTTTACCTGATGAGTCGGATAAGTTTTTTAGCTCGATCCAGATTGACCATGATCGAGGTCATGGCCATATGTATCATGCGGGGGGTGCAGCCGCTTCAGTATAGAGGCCACCCCATGTGGGATTTCAACGGGGAGGATGACGCCACCCGCTACGGCCGTAAAGGGTCGGGATCGGTTGCTGATCTAACAAAGATCGTATCCACTTTGTACAAGGGAGAAGAGGAGGAATTCCTTCATGTCAACCCGCAGGGAGGATTTTCTATGTACAATCCTCCGAGCTGGGTAAGCGGAGACTTTTTCTCGCCCATCCGTTTCATATTTCCGCAGTTAAGTACTCAGTCTAGCGATTTCTACAGGAACTGCGCCACGCTGTAAGGGAGATAAACAACCCCCCTCCACAACCCGAGGACCCTGGACGGTCCCTCGACCCGGCCTCCCAAGAGGATCCAGACATATCTGTGGAGCTGATCGATGGGGTGTTTTACCAATCGAGCAATGATAATGCTTTGGTGGCCATTACGGCCGATTACCCTCGGCTAGTTCCAGCCTCACAGGTGACTGAGACCGAAGTCCCAGCACTTCAAAAAGGGATCCGTCCTTGCGTGTTTTTGATCACCGTATAACAGTCATGTTTTGCAGGGGAGGTCCTCGAGGCAGTAGGCCGAGCCTGCGGCGACTGGCCAACAAGGGGCCGCGAGGCCAGGCAGGCTGAAAAGACTCGCAGTCCGGATTGAGACACCGGCGCAGCGGTACAATGCACCGTCTTTATTGCAAGACATTATTCTCAGAGGCATATTAACGCCCATGCCTTCCTTTCAGGAAAAAGAGCGCTCGCCGGACTATACCCGAAGAGGCTACCAATCGCGCCTCCACAAGCCAGGCTCCAAGGCCAGATTCGGAGGCGGGAATGAATACGAGGCGTGCGCCGGGTGCTCCTCCGATAGAGGATGCGGATAAACTGTCCGCCACCCATTCCGAGGTGGAAAGTGCCATGAACCACAGGCGTTGCCGGACTGTTCTTCGTGATGCTTGTTTCTCCCAAGAGGCATTGGATGCCTTCAACTCGGGAGATGCGCACCTCCGTGCCGCTCAAAATGGTCTAGCCAGAGCCACGGAGCAGTATGTAAAAGAGATACGGGTGAGAAAATTTGGTGATTATATATATCAGTAGCCCCTGAGACTTGAAACAGTTAGGATAACTGATTTAAGGATCATTTGTTATGCAGGTTCTTACAGAAAAGAATACTCAACTGTCCCAGGAGCTGGAAGAGTGCAAAGCCCAACTTCAGGCCGCACTGGCCGCAGCGGGGGAGCCCAAAGAGACCCCCTCTAGTAACATATCCTTCAAATGATAAGTATCATATAGAATGCGACGTGTATGCAGATCTGACGATAAAATTGCAGATGACACTGGAGTAAATCCGGATAAGCAACAACTCTAACGCCAGTTGAAGGCCGGTGAGAATGTGCTTACGAGGGTGAGGCAGGAGAAAAATGATCTCCAAGATGCCAACACCAAGCTGGGCGTGGAACTACAAGATGTTCGCGCCCAACTGTCGGACTCTGTTAAGGAAAGTCGGCGGCTTCGACGAGTCAAATTGACAGCCGGATTGTAGATCGCTTGTCGTGGTAGACCTTTTCGCTTCGACCTCGGGACCCGACAGTCCGGACTGTATCTGAATACCCTCTCGGTTATGTAAGAACCGGGGCATGCATGGAGACCAGGCGTAGGGGTCATTAGTGCTTTATCAGACAAGTGCCCAACTAGTTATGTTATATTACATGGGTAGTAAGAAACATCTTCCAGGGAGAATAGTTCCGTTAAGGGTTCCTTTCCCTGGGTAAGCATGCCCTAAAGTGCATGTCCGGACTGTGAAAAGAAACGCAGAAAAAGCATCCGGGGGCAGATATGGATAAGAAATAAAAGTCATCTTTTGTTCACCAACCGAATATTCCCTTAAGAACGCTAGCTTTCGGCTTCACCCAGTCTGAGGTACACGTCCGGCTGACCCGGCGGTAACAATCGCAGAGGTGCTCCCCTTATGCCCTAGCCGAATTAACGGGAACGTAGGGCATAAATACAAGAGCCAGGCAACCCAGCTTGGCCAAAACTTAAGTCACATCGATGCATATAATGGTGAAAAAAGGTACATGCGGAAGTATAACACATGTGTTGGGCCTGAGGCCCAGGTAAATAATTTAAGCTTCTGTGAAAGAAGCCCCCATGTATGAAGAGTGCGGCTAGCGCATCTGTAATGTATGAGTGAGGCACAAGGTGACCCTTGAAGGCCTAGAGAAATAAAAGAAAGAAAGGGAAACAAGACAGATGATGCATATGCAGAAAATGGACAAAGGGAGGGGACTAACATAGAGTCCGGTGCTAGGCGTAGAATCTTCGAAGCCTGGCTGCGTTCCATGGGTTCGGCTCGAGTCGACTAGTCGATGCATCCCGCAGTCGGTACGCTCCACCGGTCAGAACTTGGTCGATAATGAAGGGACCTTCCCATTTGGGCTCGAGCTTGTTCTTTTTCTTACCCGACAGTCGTAGAACTAGTTTGCCAACGTTATAAGTTTTGGCCCGTACTTCTCTGCTTTGGTATCTGCGAGCCTGTTGCTGGTAAAATGCGGAACAGGCTTTGGCTACGTCGCGCTCTTTATCCAAGGTGTCCAGACTGTCCTGCCGATCGAGCTCGGCTTCTCTTTCTTCGTACATGCGCACTCGAGGTGAGTCATGAATTATGTCACAGGGCAAGACTGCCTCTGCGCCGTACACCATAAAAAACGGTGTATATCCGGTACTACGATTCGGCGTGGTCTGCAGCCCCCAGAGTACGGAGTCGAGCTCCTCTACCCAGTGCATGTCAGACTCTGTTAAGGAGCGCACTAATCTGGGTTTAATGCCACTCATTATAAGACAATTTGCTCGTTCGACTTGACCGTTGGTTTGTGGGTGATAGACTGAAGCATAATCGAGCTTGATGCCCATTTTGCTGCACCAGAGTTTTACCTCGTCGGCCGTGAAGTTCGTGCCGTTATCAGTGATGATGGTGTGGGGGACGCCGTAACGGTGTACAACCCCGGATATCAAATCTATCACCGGTCCAGATTCGGCTGTTTTAACCGGTTTAGCCTCTATACATTTGGTGAATTTATCCACCATGACCAATAAGTATTTTTTCTTGTGGGTTCCCCCTTTAAGGGGTCCAACCATGTCAAGCCCCCAGACCGCGAAGGGCCATGTAATGGGGATTGTTTGGAGGGCGGTGGGTGGCACGTGGCTTTGATTTGCAAAGAGCTGGCAACCGGCGCAACGTTGGACCAAGTCCTGTGCATCTGCCCGGGCCGTTGGCCAATAGAATCCTGTACGGAAGGCCTTGCTTACAAGAGCTCGGGCTGCGGCGTGATGACCGCCGAGTCCGGCGTGAATTTCTGCCAAAAGGTTCTGCCCTTCCTCTTCGGAGATGCACCTTTGAAGGACTCCGGTAGCGCTTTTTTGTACAATTCTCCCTCATGGACCTTGTAGGCCTTGGATCGCCGCACTATGCAGCATGCCTCATTTTGGTCCTCCGGAAGTTCCTGTCTAGTTAGGTAGGCCAGGAATGGTTCTATCCACGGGGCAATAATGGCCATTATTTCGTGGGCTGAATGTGTTATTCCGGTGGCGGAGCCTCCGATTGTGTCAGAGAGTTCGGTATCGGGTATTTTGGCCGGGTCCGAACTGTTGTTACCGGTGTCCCCTTCCCATGCTATGGATGGCTTGAAGAGCCTTTCCAGAAATATGTTGGGAGGGACCGCGCCGCGTTTTGCGCCGATGCGGGCGAGGATATCCGCCACCTGATTGTTTTCCCGAGCCACATGGTAAAATTCAAGCCCCTCGAACCGAGCTGACACTTTTAAGACGACATTGCGATAAGCTGCCATTTTCGGATCCTTGGCATCAAAGGCCCCATTTATTTGGGATATCGCGAGGTTCGAATCCCCGCGCACCTCTAGGCGTTGAATGCCCATGGATACTGCCATCCGGAGACCATGTAGAAGGGCCTCATATTCAGCTGCGTTGTTGGAGTCCGTATACATTATCTGTAGTACGTATTGGATGGTATCTCCTGTTGGGGACGTCAAAACAACGTCAACCCCTAGACCAGCCAACATTTTAGAGCCGTCGAAGTGCATGATCCAGTTTGAATATGTGCCATACTCTTTAGGGAGTTCGGCTTCCGTCCACTCAGCGACGAAGTCAGCCAAAACTTGCGACTTAATAGCTCGCCGTGGCTTGTAATTTATGTCGAACGGGAGGAGCTCAATGGCCCATTTGGCAATTCATCCCATCGCGTCGCGGTTGTTTATAATATCGTTAAGTGGTACTTCCGAGGCTACCGTTATCGAACACTCTTGAAAGTAGTGTCGCAGCTTCCGGGATGCCATAAATACCACGTACGCTATCTTTTGATAATGTGGATACCGTGATTTGCATGGAGTAAGGATAGTGGACACATAGTAAACCGGCTTTTGAAGGGGTAATTTGTGTCCGTCCACTTCTCGGTCGACGACGAGCACTGCGCTTACTACTTGATGAGTTGCCACAATGTATAGTAGCATTGGTTCGCCAATGTTTGGCGCGGCCAGGACTGGGTTTGTTGCCAATATGGCTTTTATTTTGTTGAGTCCGGCCGTGGCGGCATCCGTCCACTTGAAGTGTTCGGTGCACCGGAGGAGGCGATAAAGGGTAATGCCTTTTCTCCCAAGCGGGAGATAAAGCGACTTAGAGCCGCCACACATCCTGTCAATTTTTGTATTTGTTTGAGGTCTGTTGGGGTAGCCAACTGTGACAACGCTCGGATTTTGGCCGGATTAGCTTCAATACCTCTACTGGAGACAATGAATCCCAGGAGCTTTCCGGCTGGTACACCGAAAACGCATTTTTCCGGATTGAGCTTGATGTCATATGTTCGGAGGTTCTCTAATGTGAGCCTCAAGTCATCTACTAGAGTTTCGACATGCTTGGTTTTAACGACCACGTCATCTACGTATGCCTCCACTGTTTTGTCGATCTGGTTTGCCAGACATGTCTGAATCATGCGCTGATATGTTGCGCCGACGTTTTTGAGCCCGAAGGGCATTGTGTTGAAGCAGAATGGGCCGTATGGTGTGATGAATGCCATTGCGGCTTGGTCTGGCTCTGCCATTTTAATTTGATGGTAGCCGGAGTATGCGTCGAGGAAACACAATGAATCATGTCCTGCGGTAGCATCGATGATTTGATCGATGCGGGGGAGGGGGAAGGGATCCTTTGGGCAAGCCTTGTTAAGGTCCTTAAAATCGACGCACAAGCGCCAGGATTTGTCCTTCTTTGGTACCATCACCAGGTTTGCTAGCCAGTCTGGATGTTTTATGTCTCTGATGAATCCGGCCTCCAATAGCTTGGCTAGTTCCTCTCACATGGCTTGTCTCTTAGGTTCGGAGAAACGTCGAAGATCCTGCTTGACTAGCTTGAATCCTTTTAGGATATTTAGGCTGTGCTCAGCCAGCCTGCGTGGGATTCCTGGCATGTCTGAAGGGTGCCAGGCAAAAATGTCCCAGTTCTCACGTAGGAACTCTCGCAGTGTGGCGTCGACATCAGGGTTTAGTTGTGCCCCGATAGAAGCTATTTTTGTAGGGTCCGTTGGATGGACTTGGAATTTGACTATTTCGTCCGCCGGTTTAAAGGAGGTGGACTTGGATCTTTTATCGAGTATCATGTTGTCCCTGTTCACCGTGGAGCGCAGCGCAGTTAGTTCCTCGGCCGCTAGGGCTTCGGATATTGCCTCAAGGGCTAGTGCGGCTGTCTTATTTTCGGCGCGGAGTGCTATGTCCGGATCACTAGCAAGAGTGATGATTCCGTTGGGCCCGGGCATTTTGAGCTTCATGTACTCGTAATGGGGTATGGCTTGGAAGATTGTAAACGCCTCCCGCCCTAGTAGAGCGTGGTATCCGCTGCTGAACGGGGCCACTTGGAATGTAATTTCTTCGGACCTGTAATTATCCGGCGTGCCGAATACCACATCTAGTGTGATTTTCCCAGCACAGTGTGCTTCCCGACTAGGGATGTTTCCTCTAAAGGTTGTGCTACTTTGCTTAATGCGGCTCCAGTCTATTTCCATCTTTTGAAGAGTTTCCTCATAGACGAGGTTTAATCCGCTGCCGCCGTCCATAAGTACCTTGGTGAGTCGAAAGCCGTCCACGATTGGACTGAGGACAAGTGCGGCTGGTGCTCGGGCTGTTCGGAAGTTGGGTTCGTCACTGGCATTGAAGGTAATAGCCGTGTCACTCCAAGGATTTATTTCTGCTACGTGGCAGATTTCGGCCATGCTGCGGAGTGTTCGCTTGCATCTATTATTTGACGCGAAGGTCTCAAAGACCGTTAACACCGTATTGTTTTCCACGGGATGGTGCTCTGTGGTATTTGGGAGGAGTAGATCCTCACCACTTTTGGCCACCTGCCGGAGTATCCAAGATGCTCTAAGGCTGTGTGTTGGTATTGCATCCGCTGTACTATGAATTTTGCAGGGTCCGTTGAGCCATCCCTCCAGTATAGTTCCTTGCCCCATAGAGGGCTTTTGCTTTTTGGTAGTTAACCCAGGTGTATTGTGATAATGCACCCTTTTATTTCGGACTGGGTTTGTATTCAGGGCCGGATTATCCCAAAATTTTATTTCGGTTTTCCAGGCGCTTTCCATCGCACAGTACTTTCGTACTATGGACACCAAGTCGGCAAAGCGTGTAATTTTGCGGCGACTTATGGCGCTGAGGATTCCCTTGTCCATGCAATTATTGCAGAAGAATGAAATTGCGTCTTCCTCGCGGCAGTCCTTTATCCTGTTCATGACCAGGAGGAATCTGGCCTAGTAATGGTGTACTGTTTCTTCGGGCTCTTGCCTAATTTGGGATAGATCGCGTATGTTTGGGTGGGTGGGTGGAATTGAATCCGAATCCTCACCCAATCTGAGACTCAGGGGCCAAGGATTTTCCGAACTCGGAAGTTTGGATTCTTGGATGTTTTCCGATAAATCTAGCCCGCTGCCTGATTCTAGGTTCAGGCCTTGAGTGACGTCCTCCCCTATGCGGGTATCTAGCTTGGAGGGATCGGGAATCCGGACATAGCTAGTCCTTAAGATAGATGAAGGGTTGCCGCATTGTTCCTCCACCACTGCAACATGATGGGTGACCTGGGGAGAGTTGATCTCTCTCAGATCAGGTTTAGGCCCAATCTGATCGTAGTCTGTAGCGACTCCCAGGGCGGCGATGCGATCCAAGAGCTCATTCAGGGAAGAGAGCTCCATTGGATCTAACTGCTCGGCGAGTTCCGAGTTGACGTGAAGATTTCTTTCGATGACCCGAGAATTCATCGTCAGCGCAACGGCCGAACAGGCGGTCATAAGAAAACCACCTAGCCGGAGAGTTTGGCCGATAGCCAAAACTCCCTCCGCAACAGTGCCGTCTTTAAAGACGGTACGAGACATCCTTCCTAATGGCGACGACACAGCGGAACTCTCAATGAAAGCACCAATGTCGGTGTCAAAACTGGCGGATTCTCGGGTAGGGGGTCCCGAACTGTGCGTCTAGGCCGGATGGTAAAAGGAGGCAGGGGACACGTTGTTTTACCCAGGTTCGGGCCCTCTTGATGGAGGTAAAACCCTACGTCCTACTTGATTGATATTGATGATATGGGTAGTACAAGAGTAGATCTACCACGAGATCAGAGAGGCTAAACCCTAGAAGCTAGCCTATGGTATGATTGTATGTTATGATTGTTGTCCTACAAACTAAAACCCTTCAGTTTATATAGACACTGGAGAGGGTTAGGGTTACACAAGGTCGGTTACAAAGGAGGAGATATCCACATCCGTATTTGCCTAGCTTGCCTTCCACGCAAAGTAGAGTCCCATCCGGACACGAGACGAAGTCTTCAATCTTGTATCTTCATAGTCTAGCAGTCCGACCAATGGAGATAGTCCGGCTGTCAAGAGACCCCCTAATCCAGGACTCCCTTAGTTATATTATGAGTTTATATGTTTTGATGTACCGAAGGTTGTTCGGAGTCCCGAATGTGATCCGGGACATGACGAGGAGTCTCGAAATGGTCGAGACATGAAGATTGATATATTGGAAGCCTATGTTTGGATATCGAAAGTGTTCCGGGTGAAATCGGGATTTTACCAGAGTACCGGGAGGTTACCGGAACCCCCCAGGGACTTAATGGGCCTTAGTGGGCCTAGGTGGAAGAGAGGAGAGGCGGCTAGGGCTGGGCCGCGCGCCCCTCCCCCAGTCCGAATAGGACAAGGAGAGGGGGGCGGCGCCCCCCTTCCTTCTCCACCTCCACTCCTTCCCCCTCCCAAGTCCAAATCCAACTAGGAAAGGGGGGAGTCCTACTCTCGGTGGGAGTAGGACTCCTCCTGGCGCGCCTCCTCCCTGGCCGGCCACACCCCCTTGCTCCTTTATATACGGGGGCAGGGGGGCACCCCATAGACACAACAATTGATCATTTGATCTTTTAGCCGTGTGCGGTACCCCCTCCACCATAGTCCACCTCGATATTACTGTAGCGGTGCTTAGGCTAAGCCCTGCATCGGTAGTGTTGGGGATCGTAGCAAAAAATCAAAATTTTCTACGCAACACCAAGATAAATCTATGGAGTAATCTAGTAACGAGGAAAGGGGAGTGCATCTACATACCCTTGTAGATCGCTAAGCGGAAGCGTTCAAGTGAACGGGGTTGATGGAGTCGTACTCGTCGTGATCCAAATCACCGATGATCCTAGCGCCGAACGGATGGCACCTCTGCATTCAACACACGTACGGTTGGGAAGAGGTACGGCTGCCCTCTCTCTCCCTCACTATATATAGGGGGAAGGGAGGAGGGGGAGGCCCCCTAGGGTTCCCTAGGGGAGGGGCGGCGGCCACAGGGGAAACCCTAGATGGGTTTGGGCGCCGCCACCCCTAGGAAACTTGCCCCCCAAGCCGGGAGGGGCGGCTGCCCTAGGGGTGGCGCCCCCACTTCTCCTGGTTACGTGAGATGGGGTGGGAGGGGCGCTCAGCCCCTTAGTGGGCTGATGTGCCCTCTCCCCTTGGCCCATAAGGCCCCCCAACGCTTGCCGGGGCCTCCGAAACCCCTTTCGGACACGTTGGTCATCACCTGGTACCCCCGGAACAATTCAGGACTCCAATACCCTTCGTCCAATATACCGATCTTCACCTCTGGACCATTCCGGAGCTCCTCGTCATGTCTGGGATCTCATCCGGGACTCCTAACAACCTTCGGTAACCACATTCTACTTCCCATAACAACTCTAGCGTCACCGAACCTTAAGTGTGTAGACCCTACGGGTTCAGGAACCATGCAGACATGACCGAGATAACTCTCCGGCCAATAACCAATAGCTGGATCTGGATACCCATGTTGGCTCCCACATGTTCCACGATGATCTCATCGGATGAACCACGATGTCGAGGATTCAATCAATCCCGTATACAATTCCCTTTGTCCATTGGTACGATACTTGCCCGAGATTCGATTGTCGGTATCCCGATACCTTGTTCAATCTCGTTACCAGCAAGTCTCTTTACTCGTTCCGTAACACATCATCCCGTGATCAACTCCTTGATCACATTGTGCACATTATGATGATGTCCTACCGAGTGGGCCCAGAGATACCTCTCCGTTTACACGGAGTGACAAATCCCAGTCTCGATTCGTGCCAACCCAACAGACACTTTCAGAGATACCTATAGTGTACCTTTATAGCCACCCAGTTACGTTGTGACGTTTGGCACACCCAAAGCACTCCTACGGTATCCAGGAGTTGCACAATCTCATTGTCTAAGGAAATGACACTTGACATTAGAAAAGCTTTAGCAAACGAACTACACGATCTTGTGCTAGGCTTAGGATTGGGTCTTGTCCATCACATCATTCTCCTAATGATGTGATCCTGTTATCAACGACATCCAATGTCCATGGTCAGGAAACTGTAACCATCTATTGATCAACGAGCTAGTCAACTAGAGGCTTACTAGGGACATGGTGTTGTCTATGTATCCACACATGTATCACTAATAGGTCACATCGCCATGTGACCAACATCCAAGAGTCTACTAGACTCAATGATCTAGTTCACATCACTATGTGATAAACACTCAAAGAGTTCTCGGTTCGATCATGTTATGCTTGTGAGAGAGGTTGTAGTCAACGGGTGTTGCCATATTCAGATCCCTATGTATTTCGGAAAACTTTATGTCATATCGTAGATGTTTCTACCACGTTCCACTTGGAGCTATTCCAAATTGTTGCTCCATTATACATATCCGGTATCTCTACTCAGAGCTATCCGGATAGATGTTAAGCTTGCATCGACGTAACTCTTTACATCGAACTCTTTATCACCTCCATAACCGAGAAACATTTCCTTATTCCTCTAAGGATAATTTTGACCACTATCTGGTGATCCATTCCCAGATCACCTTTGTACCCTCTTGCCAGACATGTGGCAAGGCACACATCTGGTGCGGTACTCATCATGGCATACCATATAGAGCCTATGACAAAAGCATAGGCGACGACCTTCGTCCTTCCTCTTTCTTCTGCCGTGGTCAAGCTTTGAGTCTTACTCAACTTCACACCTTATAACTCAGGTAAGAACCCCTTCTTTGACTGATCTATTTTGAACTCCTTCAAAAACATGTCAAGGTGTGCGTTCTTTGAAAGCACCATCGGGCGTCTTGATCTATCTCTATAGATCTTGATGCCCAATATGTAAGCAGCTTTATCCAGGTCTTCCTTTGAAAAACACTCTTCAAACAACCGTTTATGCTTTCCAGAAATTCTACATTATTTCGGATCAACAATATGTCATCCACATATACTTATCAGAAATGTTGTAGTGCTCCCACTCACTTTCTTGTAAATACAAGTTTCTAACAAACATTGTATAAACCTAAAAGCTTTGATCACTCCATCAAAACATATATTCCGATTCCGAGATGCTTGCTCTAGTCCATAGAAGGATTGCTGGAGCCAGCATACCTTTTACCATCCTTAGGATCGACAAAACCTTTTATTGTATCACATACAACTTTTCTTACGAAAACTGGTAAGAAAACTTGTTTTGACATCCATCTGTAAGATTTCATAATCGAAAAATACAGCTAATGCTAACATGATTCCGACAGACTTAAGCATCGCTACAGGTGAGAAATTCTCATCGTAGTCAACTCCTTGAACTTGTGAAAAGACTCTTTCCCACAAGTCGAGCTTCATAGACGGTAACATTACCGCCCATGTCCGTCTTCTTCTTAAAGATCCATTTATCTCAATGGCTTGCCGATCAGTGGGCAAGTCCACCAAAGTCCATACTTTGTTCTGACATATGGATCCTATCTCGGATTTCATGGCTTCTAACCATTTGTCGGAATATGGGCCCACCATCGCTTCTCTATAGCTCATTGTTGTCTAACAACATGATATCTAAGACAGGATTACCGTACCACTCAGGAGTAGTACATATCCTTGTCGACCTACGAGGTTCGATAGCAACTTGATCCGAAGCTTCATGATCACTATCATTAACTTCCTATTCAACAGACGTAGGCGCCACAGAAAACATCTTTCTGTGTTGCATCACTCTCTGGTTGAAGTAAAGGTTCGACAACCTCATCAAGTTCTATCTTCCTCCCACTCAATTCTTTCGTGAGAAACTCCTTCTCGAGAAAGGACCCGTTCTTAGCGACAAACAATTCGCCCTCGGATCTGAGATAGAAGGTATACCCAACTGTCACCTTTGGGTATTCTATGAAGATGTGTTTGTCCGCTTTTGGGTTCGAGCTTCTTTGGCTGAGGCCTTAAGCATCGCAGCCCCAAACATTAAGAAACGGCAACTTTGGTTTCTTTCCAAACCCAATGTTCACACGACGTCATCTCAACGGACTTAGATGGTGTCCTATCTAAAGTGAATGTAGTTGTCTCTAACGCATAACCTCAGAATGAAAACGGTAGATCGGTAAGAGACATCATAGATCGCACCATATCTCATAAGGTTTGATTACGACGTCCGGACGCACCATTACAACTGTGGTGTTCCTGGTGGATTCAACTGTGAAACAATTCCACAACGTCTTAAGTGATTGCCAAAATCATAACTCAGAAAATCCCCTTTTGATCAGATCGTAGGAACATGATCTTATTGTTATGATGATTCTTAACTTCACTCTGAAATCGCTTGAACTTTTCAAACGTTTCAGACTTGTGCTTCATTAAGTAGATATACCTATATCTACCCAAATCGTGAGTGAAGATGAGAAAATAGTGATATCCACCGCACGCTTCAATTATCATTGGATCACACGCATCAGCATGCATGATTTCCAACAAGTCACTTGCCCGTTTCATTGTACCTGAAAACGGGGTCTTAGTCATCCTGCCCATGAGGCATGGCTCGCATGTGTCAAGTGATTCAAAATCAAGTGACTCCAAACATCCATCGACATGGAGTTTCTTCATGCATCTTACGCCAATATGACCTAAGCGGCAGTGCCACAAGAAAGTGGTACTATCATTATTAACTCTACATCTTTTGGCGTGAAATGTGTATTACCACGACCGAGATTTAATGAACCATTCACATAGGGTGCATGACCATGAAAGGTATCATTCATGTAAACAGAATAACCATTATTCTCTAACTTAAATGAATGACCGTATTACAATGAACATGATCTAATCATATTCATGCTCAACGTAGACACCTGATAACATTTATCTAGGTTCAATACTAATCCCGAAGGCAGATGGAGCGTGCGATGGTGATCTCGTCAACTTTGGAAACACTTCCAACACACATCGTCACCTCGCTCTTAGCCAGTCTCCGTTTAGTCCGTAGCTTTTGCTTCAAGTTACTAATAATAGTAACTGAACCGGTATCCAATACCCAGGTGCTACCAGGAGTACTAGTAAGGTACACATTAATAACATGTATATACTTTGTTGAAGTTGCCAGCCTTCTTACCTACCATGCATTTGCGGTAATTCCGCTACCAGTGACCGTTCCCCTTACAATAGAAGCACTTAGTCTCGGGTTTGGGTTCAACCTTGGGTTCCTTCACTGGAGCGGCAACTTGTTTGCCATCCATGAAGTTTCCCTTCTAGCCCTTGCCCTTCTTGAAACCAGTGGTCTTGTTAAACCATCAACACTTGATGCTCCTTCTTGATTTCTACCTTTTGCGGTCTTAAGCACCGCGAACAGCTCCGGGATCAATTCCATCCCTTGCATGTCATAGTTCATCACGAAGATCTAGTAGCTTAGTGATAGTGGCTAGAGAACTCTATCAATCTTATCTGGAAGTTTAACTCCCACTTGATTAAAGTGATTGTAGCACCCAGACATTCTGAGCTCATGCTCACTAGCTGAGCTCTTCTCCTCCATCTTGTTTGGCAAAAGAACTTGTCAGAGGTCTCACACCTCTCAACACGGGCATGAGCCTGAAATCCCAATTTCAGCTCTTGGAACATCTCATATGTTCTATGGTGTTCAAAACGTCATTGGAATCCCGATTCTAAGCCGTAAAGTATGGTGCACTAAACTATCATGTAGTCATCAGGATGTGTCTGTCAGGTGTTCACAACATCCACAGACGACGTTTGTAGGGGTTTGCACATCGAGAGGTGCATCAAAGACGTAAGCCTTCTGTGTAGCATTGAGGACACTCCTCGAACTACGGACCTAGTCCGCATCATTGCTTACAATATCTTCCAGCTTAATCTTTCTCTAGGAACGTATTGAAACAGGGAGCTACAACGTGAGCTATTTATCTACAACATATTTGCAAAGACAATTTAGACTATGTTCATGATAATTAAGTTCATCTAATCAAATTATTTAATGAACTCCCACTCAGATAGACATCCCTCTAGTCATCTAGGTGAAACATGATCCGAGTCAACTAGGCCGTGTCCGATCATCACGTGAGAAGGATTAGTCAACATCGGTGAACATCTTCATGTTGATCATATCTTCTATACGACTCATGCTCGACCTTTCAGTCTTCCGTGTTCCGAGGCCATGTCTGTACATGCTAGGCTCGTCAAGTCAACCTAAGTGTATTGCGTGTGTAAATCTGGCTTACACCCGTTGTATTCGAACATTAGAATCTATCACACCCAATCATCACGTGGTGCTTCGAAACGATGAACCTTCGCAACGGTGCACAATTAGGGGGAACACTTTCTTGAAATTTTAGTGAGGGATCATCTTATTTAAGCTACCGTCGTTCTAAGCAAATAAGATGTAAAACATGATAAACATCACATGCAATCAAATAGTGACATGATATGGCCAATATCATTTTGCTCCTTTTGATCTCCATCTTCGGGGCTCCATGATCATCGTTGTCACCGGCATGACATCATGATCTCCATCATCATGATCTCCATCATCGTGTCTTCTTGAAGTTGTCTTGTCATCTATTACTTCTACTACTATGGCTAACCCTTTAGCAATAAAGTAAAGTAATTACATGACGTTTATGTTGACATGCAGGTCATAAATAAATTAAGACAACTCCAATGGTTCCTGCCGGTTGTCATACTCATCGACATGCAAGTCGTGGTTCCTATTACAAGAACATGATCAATCTCATACATCACATATATCATTCATCACATCCTTTTGGCCATATCACATCACAAGGCATATGCTGCAAAAACAAGTTAGACGTCCTCTAATTGTTGTTGCAAGTTTTTACGTGGCTGCTATAGGTTTCTAGCAAGAACGTTTCTTACCTACGTGAAAACCACAACTTGATATGCCAATTTCTATTTACCCTTCATAAGGACCCTTTTCATCGAATCCGATCCGACTAAAGTGGGAGAGACAGACACCCGCTAGCCACCTTATGCAACTAGTGCATGTCAGTCAGTGGAACCAGTCTCACGTAAGAGTACGTGTAAGGTCGGTCCGGGCCGCTTCATCCCACGATGCCGCCGAATCAAGATAAGACTAGTAACAACAAGTAAATTGACAATATCGACGCCCACAACTGCTTTGTGTTCTACTCGTGCATAGAAACTACGCATAGACCTAGCTCATGATGCCACTGTTGGGGATCGTAGCATAAATTCAAAATTTTCTACGCAACACCAAGATCAATCTATGGAGCAATCTAGCAACGAGGAAAGGGGAGTGCATCTACATACCCTTGTAGATCGCTAAGCGGAAGCGTTCAAGTGAACGGGGTTGATGGAGTCGTACTCGTCGTGATCCAAACCACCGATGATCCTAGCGCCGAACGGACGGCACCTCCGCGTTCAACACACGTACGGTTGGGAGACGTCTCCTCCTTCTTGATCCAGCAAGGGGAGAGGAGAAGTTGAGGGAGAACTCTAGCAGCACGACGGCATGGTGGCTATGGAGCTCGTGGTTCTCCAGCAGGGCTTCGCCAAGCACTATGGAGGAGGAGGAGGTGTAGGAGGAGGGAGGGCTGCGCCAGGGAAGAGGTACGGCTGCCCTCTCTCTCCCTCACTATATATAGGGGGAAGGGAGGAGGGGGAGGCGCCCTAGGGGAGGGGCGGCGGCCACAGGGGAAACCCTAGATGGGTTTGGGCGCCCCCACCCCTAGGAAACTTGCCCCCAAGCCGGGATGGGCGGCTGCCCTAGGGGTGGCGCCCCCACTTCTCCTGGTTACGTGAGATGGGGTAGGAGGGGCGCTTAGCCCCTTAGTGGGCTGATGTTCCCTCTCCCCTTGGCCCATAAGGCCCCCCAATGCTTGTCGGGGCCTCCGAAACCCCTTTCGGACACGCTGGTCATCACCTGGTACCCCCGGAACAATTTCAGACTCCAATACCCTTCATCCAATATACCGATCTTCACCTCCGGACCATTCCGGAGCTCCTCGTCATGTCTGGGATCTCATCCGGGACTCCAAACAACCTTCGGTAACCACATACTATTTCCTATAACAACTCTAGCGTCACCGAACCTTAAGTGTGTAGACCCTACGGGTTTGGGAACCATGCAGACATGACCGAGACAACTCTCCGGCCAATAACCAACAGTAGGATCTGGATACCCATGTTGGCTCCCACAGGTTCCACGATGATCTCATCGGATGAACCACGATGTCGAGGATTCAATCAATCCCGTATACAATTCCCTTTGTCCATTGGTACGATACTTGCCCGAGATTCGATCATCGGTATCCCGATACCTTGTTCAATCTCGTTACCGGCAAGTCTCTTTACTCGTTCCGTAACACGTCATCCCGTGATCAACTCCTTGATCACATTGTGCACATTATGATGATGTCCTACCGAGTGGGCCCAGAGATACCTCTCCGTTTACACGGAGTGACAAATCCTAGTCTCGATTCGTGCCAACCCAACAGACACTTTCGAAGATACCTGTAGTGTACCTTTATAGCCACCCAGTTACGTTGTGACATTTGGCACACCCAAAGCACTCCTACGGTATCCGGGAGTTGCACAATCTCATGGTCTAAGGAAATGACACTTGACATTAGAAAAGCTTTAGCAAACGAACTACACGATCTTGTGCTAGGCTTAGGATTGGGTCTTGTCCATCACATCATTCTCCTAATGATGTGATCCCGTTATCAACGGCATCCAATGTCCATGGTCAGGAAACTGTAACCATCTATTGATCAACGAGCTAGTCAACTAGAGGCTTACTAGGGACATGGTGTTGTCTATGTATCCACACATGTATCTGACTTTCCTATCAATACAATTCTAGCATGGATAATAAACGATTATCATGAACAATGAAATATAATAATAATAATAACTAATTTATTATTGCTCTAGGGCATATATCCAACAGGTAGAACATCAACATCGTCACCACGCCGTCGTGCTGACAAAACTCTCCCTCAACACTCGGCTGGATCAGAATTCGAGGGACGTCATCGGGCTGAACGTGTGCTGAACTCGGAGGTGCCGTAAGTTTGGTACTTGATCAGCCGGATCGTGAAGACATACGAGTACATCAAACGCGTTGTGCTAACGCTTTCGCTTTCGGTCTACGAGGGTACGCGGACAACACTCTCCCCTCTCGTTGCTATGCATCACCATGATCTTGCGTGTACGTAGGGAAATTTTCGAAATTACTATGTTCCCCAACAGTGGCATCCGAGCCTGGTTTTATGCGTAGATGTGATATGCACGAGTAGAACACAAGTGAGTTGTCGGCGATATAAGTCATACTGCTTACCAGCATGTCATACTTTGGTTCGGCAGTATTCTTGGATGAAGCGGCCTGGACCAACATTACGTGTACGCTTACACGAGACTGGTTCTACCGACGTGCTTTACACACAGGTGGCTGGCGGGTGTCAGTTTCTCCAACTTTATTTGAACCGAGTGTGGCTACGCCTAGTCCTTGCGAAGGTTAAAACAACACCAACTTGACAAACTATCGTTGTGGTTTTGATGCGTAGGTAAGAACGGTTCTTGCTAAACCCGTAGCAGCCACGTAAAACTAGCAACAACAAAGTAGAGGACGTCTAACTTGTTTTTGCAGGGCATGTTGTGATGTGATATGGTCAAGACATGATGCTGAATTTTATTGTATGAGATGATCATGTTTTGTAACCGAGTTATCAGCAACTGGCAGGAGCCATATGGTTGTCGCTTTATTGTATGCAATGCAATCGCCCTGTAATGCTTTACTTTATCACTAAGCGGTAGCGATAGTCGTGGAAGCATAAGATTGGCGAGACGACAATGATGCTACGATGAAGATCAAGGTGTCGCGTTAGTGACGATGGTGATCATGATAGTGCTTCGGAGATGGAGATCACAAGCACAAGATGATGATGGCCATATCATATCACTTATATTGATTGCATGTGATGTTTATCTTTCATGCATCTTATCTTGCTTTGATTGACGATAGCATTATAAGATGATCTCTCACTAAATTTCAAGATAAAAAGTGTTCTCCCTAAGTATGCACCATTGCCAAAGTTCGTCGTGCCCAGACACCACGTGATGATCGGGTGTGATAAGCTCTACGTCCATCTACAACGGGTGCAAGCCAGTTTTACACACACAGAATACTCAGGTTAAACTTGACGAGCCTAGCACATGCAGATATGGCCTCGGAACACTGAGACCGAAAGGTCGAGCGTGAATCATATAGTAGATATGATCAACATAGTGATGTTCACCATTGAAAACTACTCCATTTCGAGTGATGATCAATATAGTTGATTTGGATCACGTGATCACTTAGAAGATTAGAGGTATGTCTTTCTAAGTGGGAGTTCTTAAGTAATATGATTAACTGAACTTAAATTTATCATGAACTTAGTACCTGATAGTATCTTGCTTGTCTATGTTTGATTGTAGATAGATGGCCCGTGCTGTTGTTCCGTTGAATTTTAATGCGTTCCTTGAGAAAGCAAAGTTGAAAGATGATGGTAGCAATTACACGGACTGGGTCCATAACTTGAGGATTATCATCATTGCTGCCCAGAAGAATTACGTCCTGGAAGCACCGCTGAGTGCCAGGCCTGCTGCTGATGCAACTAACGACGTTAAGAACGTCTGGCAGAGCAAAGCTGATGACTACTCAATAGTTCAATGTGCCATGCTTTACGGCTTAGAACCAGGACTTCAACAACGTTTTGAACGTCATGGAGCATATGAGATGTTCCAGGAGTTGAAGTTAATATTTCAAGCAGATGCCCGGATTGAGAAATATGAAGTCTCCAATAAGTTCTACAGCTGCAAGATGGAGGAGAATAGTTCTGTCAGTGAACATATACTCAGAATGTATGGGTACCATAATCACTTGACTTAGCTGGGAGTTAATCTTCCGGTTGATAGTGTCATTGAAAGAGTTCTTCAATCACTGCCACCAAGCTACAAGAGCTTCGTGATGAACTATAATATGCAAGGGATGGATAAGAAAATTCCCGAGCTCTTCGCAATGCTAAAGGCAGCGGAGTTAGAAATCAAAAAGGAGCATCAAGTGTTGATGGTCAATAATACCACCAGTTTCAAGAAAAAGGTCAAAGGGAAGAAGAAGGGGAACTTCAAGAAGAACAACAAGCAAGTTGCTGCTCAGGAGAAGAAACCCAAGTCTGGACCTAAGCCTGAGACTGAGTGCTTCTACTGCAAGCAGACTGGTCACTGGAAGCAGAACTGCCCCAAGTATTTGGCGGATAAGAAGGATGGCAAGGTGAACAAAGGTATATGTGATATACATGTTATTGATGTGTACCTTACTAGAGCTCGCAGTAGCACCTGGGTATTTGATACTGTTCTGTTGCTAATATTTGCAACTCAAAACAGGGACTACGGATTAAGCGAACACTAGCAAAGGACGAGGTGACGATGCGCGTGGGAAATGGTTCCAAAGTCGATGTGATTGTGGTCGGCACGCTACCTCTACATCTACCTTAGGGATTAGTATTAGTCCTAAATAATTGTTATTTGGTGCCAGCGTTGAGCATGAACATTATATCTGGATCTTGTTTGATGCGAGATGGTTATTCATTTAAATCGGAGAATAATGGTTGTTCTATTTATATGAGTAATATCTTTTATGGTCATGCACCCTTGAAGAGTGGTCTATTTTTGATGAATCTCGATAGTAGTGATACACATATTCATAATGTTGAAGCCAAAAGATGCAGAGTTGATAATGATAGTGCAACTTATTTGTGGCACTGCCGTTTAGGTCATATCGGTGTAAAGCGCACGAAGAAACTCCATACTGATGGACATTTGGAACCACTTGATTAAGAATCACTTGGTACTTGCGAACTGTGCCTCATGGGCAAGATGACTAAAACGCCGTTCTCCAGAACTATGGGGAGAGCAACAGATTTGTTGGAAATCATACATACATATGTATGTGGTCCGATGAATGTAGAGGCTCGTGGCGGATATCGTTATTTTCTCACCTTCACAGATGATTTAAGCAGATATGGGTATATCTACTTGATGAAGCATAAGTCTGAAACATTTGAAAAGTTCAAATAATTTCAGAGTGAAGTTGAAAATCATCGTAACAAGAAAATAAAGTTTCTATGATCTGATCGTGGAGGAGAATATTTGAGTTAAGAGTTTGGTCTACATTTGAAACAATGTGGAATAGTTTCACAACTTACGCCACCCGGAACACCACAGCGTAATGGTGTGTCCGAACGTCGTAATCGTACTTTACTAGATATGGTGCGATCTATGATGTCTCTTACAGATTTACCGCTATCATTCTGGGGTCATGCTTTAGAGACGGTCGCATTCACGTTAAATAGGGCACCATCGAAATCCTTGAGACGACGCCTTATGAACTATGGTTTGGCAAGAAACCAAAGTTGTCGTTTCTGAAAGTTTGGGGCTGCGATGCTTATGTGAAAAAGCTTCAACTTGATAAGCTCGAACCCAAATCAGAGAAATGTGTCTTCACAGGATACCCAAAGGAAACTGTTGGGTACACCTTCTATCACAGATCCGAAGGCAAGACATTCGTTGCTAAGAATGGATCCTTTCTAGAGAAGGAGTTTCTCTCGAAAGAAGTGAGTGGGAGGAAAGTGGAACTTGATGAGGTAACTGTACCTGCTCCACTATTGGAAAGTAGTTCATCACAGAAACCGGTTTCTGTGACGCCTACACCAATTAGTGAGGAAGTTAATGATGATGATCATGGAACTTCAGATCAAGTTACTACTGAACCTCGTAGATCAACCAGAGTAAGATCCGCACCAGAGTGGTACGGTAATCCTGTTCTGGAAGTCATGCTACTAGATCATGATGAACCTACAAACTATGAAGAAGCGATGGTGAGCCCAGTTTCCGCAAAATGGCTTGAGGCCATGAAATCCGAGATAGGATCCATGTATGAGAACAAAGTGTGTACTTTGGTTGACTTGCCCGATGATCGACAAGCAATTGAGAATAAATGGATCTTCAAGAAGAAGCCTGACGCTGATGGTAATGTTACTGTTTACAAAGCTCGACTTGTTGCAAAAGGTTTTCGACAAGTTCAAGGGATTGACTACGATGAGACTTTCTCACCTGTAGCGATGCTTAAGTCTGTCCGAATCATGTTAGCAATTGCCGCATTTTTATAATTATGAAATTTGGCAAATGGATGTCAAAACTGCATTCCTGAATGGATTTCTGGAAGAAGAGTTGTATATGATGCAGCCAGAAGGTTTTGTCGATCCAAAGGGAGCTAACAAAGTGTGCAAGCTCCAGCGATCCATTTATGGACTGGTGCAAGCCTCTCGGGGTTGGAATAAACACTTTGATAGTGTGATCAAAGCATTTGGTTTTGTACAACCTTTTGGAGAAGCCTGTATTTACAAGAAAGTGAGTGGGAGCTCCGTATCATTTCTAATATTATATGTGGATGACATATTGTTGATTGGAAATGATATAGAATTTCTGGATAGCATAAAGGGATACTTGAATAAGAGTTTTTCAATGAAAGACCTCGGTGAAGCTGCTTATATATTGGGCATCAAGATCTATAGAGATAGATCAAGACGCTTAATTGGACTTTCACAAAGCACATACCTTGACAAAGTTTCGAAGAAGTTCAAAATGGATCAAGCAAAGAAAGGGTTCTTGCCTGTGTTACAAGGTGTGAAGTTGAGTAAGACTCAATGCCCGACCACTACAGAAGATAGAGAGAAAATGAAAGATGTTCCCTATGCTTCAGCCATAGGCTCTATCATGTATGCAATGCTGTGTACCAGACCTGATGTGTTCCTTGCTATAAGTCTAGCAGGGAGGTACCAAAGTAATCCAGGAGTGGATCACTGGACAGCGGTCAAGAACATCCTGAAATACCTGAAAAGGACTAGGATATGTTTCTCGTATATGGAGGTGACAAAGAGCTCATCGTAAACGGTTACGTTGATGCAACCTTTGACACTGATCCAGACGATTCTAAATCGCAAACTGGATACATGTTTACATTGAACGGTGGAGCTGTCAGTTGGTGCAGTTCTAAACAAAGCGTTGTGGTGGGATCTACATGTGAAGCGGAGTACATAGCTGCTTCGGAAGCAGCAAATGAAGGAGTCTGGATGAAGGAGTTCATATCCGATCTAGGTGTCATACCTAGTATCGGGTCCAATGAAAATCTTTTTGTGACAATACTAGTGCAATTGCCTTGGCGAAGGAATCCAGATTTCACAAGAGAACCAAGCACATCAACAGACGCTTTAATTCCATCCGGGATTTAGTCCAGGTGGGAGACATAGAAATTTGCAAGATACATACGGATCTGAATGTTGCAGACCCGCTGACTAAGCCTCTTCCACGAGCAAAACATGATCAGCACCAAGGCTCCATGGGTGTTAGAATAATTACTGTGTAATCTAGATTATTGACTCTAGTGCAAGTGGGAGACTGAAGGAAATATGCCCTAGAGGCAATAATAAAGTTATTATTTATTTCCTTATATCATGATAAATGTTTATTATTCATGCTAGAATTGTATTAACCGGAAACATAATACATGTGTGAATACATAGACAAACAGATTGTCACTAGTATGCCTCTACTTGACTAGCTCGTTGATCAAAGATGGTTATGTTTCCTAACCATAGACATGAGTTTTCATTTGATTAATGGGGTCACATCATTAGGAGAATGATGTGATTGACTTGACCCATTCCGTTAGCTTAGCACATGATCGTTTTAGTAATCTGCTATTGCTTTCTTCATGACTTATACATGTTCCTATGACTATGAGATTATGCAACTCCCATTTTCCGGAGGAACACTTTGTGTGCTACCAAACGTCACAACGTAACTGGGTGATTATAAAGGTGCTCTACAGGTGTCTCCGAAGGTACTTGTTGGGTTGGCATATTTCGAGATTAGGATTTGTCACTCCGAATATCGGAGAGGTATCTCTGGGCCCTCTCGGTAATGCACATCACTTAAGCCTTGCAAGCATTGCTACTAATGAGTTAGTTGCGGGATGATGTATTACAGACGAGCAAAGAGATTTGCCGGTAACGAGATTGAACTAGGTATTGAGATACCGACGATCGAATCTTAGGCAAGTAACATACCGATGACAAAGGGAACAACATATGTTGTTGTGCGGTTTGACCGATAAAGATCTTCATAGAATATGTGGGAGCCAATATGAACATCCAGGTTCCGCTATTGGTTATTGACCGGAGACATGTCTCGGTCATGTCTACATAGTTCTCGAACCCATAGGGTCCGCACGCTTAAAGTTTTGATGATGGTTATATTATGAGTTTATATGTTTTGATGTACCGAAGGTTGTTTGGAGTCTCGGATGTGATCCCAGACATGACGAGGAGTCTCGAAATGGTCGAGACATGAAGATTGATATATTAGAAGCCTATGTTTGGATATCAGAAGTGTTCCGGGTGAAATTGGGATTTTACCAGAGTACCGGGAGGTTACCGGAACCCCCCAGGGACTTAATGGGCCTTAGTGGGCCTAGGTGGAAGAGAGGAGAGGCGGCTAGGGCTGGGCCGCACGCCCCTCCCCCCAGTCCGAATAGGACAAGGAGAGGGGGGGGCGCCCCCCTTCCTTCTTCTCCTCCACTCCTTCCCCCTCCCAAGTCCTAATCCAACTAGGAAAGGGGGGGGAGTCCTACTCTCGGTGGGAGTAGGACTCCTCCTGGCGCGCCTCCTCCCTGGACGGCCACACCCCCCTTGCTCCTTTATATACTGGGGCAGGGGGCACCCCATAGACACAACAATTGATTATTCGATCTTTTAGCCGTGTGCGGTGCCCCCCTCCACCATAGTCCACCTCGATATTACTGTAGCGGTGCTTAGGCGAAGCCCTGCGTCGGTAGAACATCAACATCGTCACCACGCCGTCGTGCTGACAAAACTCCCCCTCAACACTCGGCTGGATCAGAGTTCGAGGGACGTCATCGGGCTGAACGTGTGCTGAACTCGGAGGTGCCGTACGTTCGGTACTTGATCGGTCGGATCGTGAAGACGTACGACTACATCAAACGCATTGTGCTAATGCTTCCGCTTTCAGTCTACGAGGGTACGTGGACAACACTCTCCCCTCTCGTTGCTATGCATCACCATGATCTTGCGTGTGCGTAGGGAAATTTTTGAAATTACTACGTTCCCCAACAGGTACTACCGCTTGTGGAGTGCACGGTACTTCCGCACCCAGCGTGGCAGTAATTTTTTACTGCCGCCTGGGGGAGCGGTACTACCGCTTCGGTGCGGCACTTCCGCCCGAGCGGTACTACCGTGATGAGGTGCGGTACTACCGCGCTGCCGAGGGCGCGTGGGGTTAAGACCTAGGCAGCGGGAGTTCCAACTCCCCCATACCCATTCGTCTATGTCTCTCCCCACTGCCTCTCTCTCTCTCCTGCTCAAGAATGGCGCCGGAGAGCCTCGCCGGATCTCCGTCCCCGGCCGCTCTCCTCGGATTCCGACCGGTGGGATCGTTCCCCACCACTCCCTCTTGCCATAGATCAAGGTTTCTCCCCAAATCCCTCTCTCTTTTGTTCATGCTTTCGCTTCTAGGTTTTGGGGAGATGCATGTTGATTCTTGAGATTATAGGCCAAATCTTTGCAAGAGTAGGATGTAGGAGAGTAGTGATGCATAGAAAGTGTACTTGATATGTTGTCCCGTGGTAGATTTGATCAACCATAGTACCGCCTCGTTGTCGCGGTTGTTCTCAGATTCATTTTTTCGGATCTGATGTCGTACGGTACTACCGCTCGTGCGGTACTACCGCTCCTCAGCCGCAGTACTACCGTGCGGGCCGTGGTACTAAATTTCTACTGCCTCTCCGAGCCCCTATACTACTGTGCCACAGCGCGGTACTACCGCGACTAGGAGCGGCACTAAAATTTTAGTACCACACGAATAGGCAGTACTACCGCTGCTGTTAAATCTTCTTCATGGCAATTACCATATGCACTTTCTACTGGTTTCTTGTGCTTTGCTGTGGTCTTTGTTTTGACCCGTCTCACTTCTCGTGTGTGTTTGTGTTTTTTGTGTGTCTTAGGTGGTGGCTCCGGTGTCCTTGCTCGTCGTTCCAATCCAAGCCGTGACACGGGTTCCAAGCATCTGCACAACCAAGAGGATGTTCCAGAGGGCTCCAATGCCCCCAAGTGCAATGTCAAGACCACTGCTAGCAAGGTCAAGGAACCATCAAAGGATATGGATGAGATACCTCTTGCTGAGTTTGTCTCTCTCAGGAAGATCAACCCTTATGCGCATCCTCGTGCAAACTTCAGAGGGAATGAACTATTCTGGACCAAGCAGCAGAATCTCATTTACTTGGATGTGATCAAGGCCAAGCAGAATATGTATGTGGATGTGCACTGGATCGACATGCATCACATGAGGAAGGATAAGCATTGTCACTACTTTGGTGAGGCCTTGGATCTCGTGGAGCAGTTTGCCATTGAGGATGTGATGTCTTTTCACCTGGACTATGACCCCGAGCTGGTGGCCCAGTTCTTTACTTCGGTCCACTTCCACTCTGGGGAGGATCGGATGATGACCTGGATGACCAATGGACGTCAGTTGACTGCTACTTGGAAGGAGTTCATGGATTTTCTCAGAGTGCCTAATCAGGGTCTCCACACACCTGTTGGTGTTCGCCCTCATGCCAACGCCAAGTCAGCAAGCAAGGACAAGCTTATGCCATTCTATGTTGAGAAGAAGCTGGCCAGTGGCAAGTCGACTTGGGTGCTCAACTCGTTTCTTGACATCATGCACCGGATCTTCCGCCACTCCCTCTTTCCTCGCATTGGGGACAAGGACAAGGTGCATGCCTTTCCTGTGGACATGTTGCTCATTTGTGAGGAGGCACGCGTGTCTCAGACTCAACCCCTTGATGTCTCACATATCATGTGGTGCGAGCTTCGGTTCGCGATATTCACCCGCAAGGTACCCATCTATGGTCCATATCTGTTCCTCCTGATCTCGAAGACTTGGGAGAAGATCTATCCCAATGAGGAGTTTCTGGCCCCTGACTGGATCTGTCATGACTCCATCAGACTCCGCATCAAGCCCCAGTGGGCTAACACTACTACTCATGCCGAGGCTGAGGCTGCTAAGAGGGCTGCTGATGAGGAGGAGATTGAGGAGGAGAGTGCAGCTGAGGACAGCTCTGCGGGTTATGCACCTCCCTCTACTGAGCCCTCATGGGTGAAGAAGCTGAAGGCCAAGATGAAGGCCTTGTTCTACATGCAGGACAAGGGGCAGTATCGGACTCACGTGGCCTCCAAGGAGAGTCGCCGCCGCGACAAGAAGATCATGAGGGTTTTTGGAGAGGATGTTTCTGGCGGCTCCGAGGAGCACATCACTCCAGAGGCTGAATGGATGGCAAAACAAGGCTACAGGTGGACTGATTCTGAGGAGGAGCACATTCCCGCTGCCGAGTCCGACGAGGAGCATTCGAGCGACTACTCCGCTTGAGCCACCACTTGTGTTGTAGGTGTCTTCTCTGCCTTTTTGGCATTTCGATGCCAAAGGGGGAGAGAGTGTAGGGATTTGCCGTGTCATGTCGTGTTTGCTTCACTTGTGTTTGGTTTGTTTAACCTTGTTTGCTTTGGTTTGGTTTGAGTTTATTTGAGCGTGTGAGACATATCTTTCATATGGTGTAAGACATATGCACTCTATCTATCGCACCTTACTGAGCCTATGATATTGTGCTACTTAGTTCATGCTCTTATCTACTATCATGCTTAGTGTTAGCATTATTATTGCAAGATATGCCATGTCTATATAGGGGGGGTGTTGATCCTAGTATGTGTGCCATGAAGTCCAAAGCACTCATCTAAATAGCACACATCTAGGGGGAGCCCGTCTATATTTTAGAGATGTATGGTTTGCTCATGTTCTATTCCTTCTCCCTTGTGCAAATCCCATATTGTCATCAATCCACCAAAAAGGGGGAGATTGTAAGGGCATATTTATCCCTAAGGTGTTTTGGTGATTGATGACAATGCATTTGCGGACTAATCGTGTGTCTCGAGTATTTCAGATATTTCATGACTAGGCACAAGACGGTTAGGAGCCCCTCGAAGATTATTGAAGACGGCGTTTTTCTACGTTCCTTTTTCGGTGGATTTGAGTCGTAGGAAAGCCGTACTATTAAGAGGGGGTCCGCTTTGGAAAGGTTTGGGTGGAATCGTCACGTACACATTTACTCCTCTTTGCACCGCCTTTCCCTTAGCACTTTGGAGCATCCTTCGTTTCTTCGTGTTTGTGCAAAAAGAAGTTTTCCTATTGTTGCTGTTCTGAGGCTTGCGGTAGTACTGCTCTTCGGAGCGGTAGTACCGCATGCCTTTACGGTAGTACCGCAGGTGGTCACGGTAGTACTGCTCCTTGGGAGCCATAGTACCGTGAGCCCTGGTCCGGCACAGCACCAGTAGCGGAAGTAGGAGCGGATGTAATTTTTTACATCCGCTCCCCGCGCGGTATTACCGCTTGCCTTCAGCGGTAGTACCGTGTCGGACCTTTGCACTATTTGAAAATCAGCGGAACTGGTCACTGATGTTTATTTATCCACGGCCTTCCCAGACTGGTCCAACCCTACCTTGCGGTAGTACCGCAAGGGGGTGCGGTAGTACCATGAGGCCTTGCGGTAGTACCGCTTGGCAGGCGCGGTAGTACCGCATGTCGTGGGCTCGTTAAGTGGATAACAGTTGGATTTCTCTCTCCACTATATAAGGGGTATCTTCTTCTCCGAGTTGACCACCTCTTCCAACCCTAAGCTCCATTGTTGCTCCAAGTTCCATTTTCGCCTGGTCTCTCTCCCTAGCCAATCAAACTTGTTGATTTTCTAGGGATTGGTTGAGAAGGCCTCGATCTACACTTCCACCAAGAGAAATTCGATTCCCCCCACTAATCCCTTGTGGATCTTGTTACTCTTGGGTGTTTGAGCACCCTAGACGGTTGAGGTCACTGCGGAGCCATATTCCATTGTGGTGAAGCTTCGTGGTGTTGTTGGGAGCCTCCGATTAAGTTGTGGAGATTGCCCCAACCTTGTTCGTAAAGGTCCGGTCGCCGCCTCCAAGGGCACCAATAGTGGAATCACGACATCTCGCATTGTGTGAGGGCGTGAGAAGAATATGGTGGCTCTAGTGGCTTCTTGGGGAGCAATTGTGCCTCCACACCGCTCCAACGGAGACGTACTTCCCCTCAAAAGGAAGGAACTTCGGTAACACATCCTCGTCTCCACCGGCTCCACTCTTGGTTATCTCGTACCTTTACTTGTGGAAGCTTATTTGTGTTATTTCCCTTGCTTGCTTGTGTGCTTGTTGTTGTTGCATCATATAGCTTGCTCACATAGTTGCATGTCTAGACAACCTACTTTGATGCAAAGTTTAATTTGGTAAAGAAAAGTTAAAAATTGTTAGTTGCCTATTCACCCCCCTCTAGTCAACTATATCAATCCTTTCAACAGTTCTATCAGTGAACATATCCTCAGAATGTCTGGGTACCACAACCACTTGACTCAACTGGGAGTTAATCTTCCTGATGATAGTGTCATTGACAGAGTTCTTCAATCACTGCGACCAAGCTACAAGAGCCTCGTGATGAACTATAATATGCAAGGGATGGATAAGACGAACCCGGAGCTCTTCGCAATGCTAAAGGCTGCGGAGGTAGAAATGAAGAAGGAGCATCAAGTGTTGATGGTCAACAAGACCACTCGTTTCAAGAAAAAAGGTAAAGAGAAGAAGGGGAACTTCAAGAAGAACGACAAACAAGTTGCTGCTCAAGTTAAGAAGCCCAAGTCTGGACCTAAGCCTGAGACTGAGTGCTTTTACTTCAAAGGGACTGGTCACTGGAAGCGGAACTGCCCCAAGTATTTGGCGGAGCAGAAGGATGGCAAAGTGAAAGGTATATTTGATATACATGTTATTGGTGTGTACCTTACTAATGCTCGCAGTAGCGCCTGGGTATTTGATACTAGTTCTGTTGCTAATATTTGCAACTCGAAACAGGGGCTACGAATTAAGCGAAGATTGGCTAAGGACGAGGTGAAGATGCGCGTGGGAAATGGTTCCAAAGTTGATGTGGTCGCCATCGGCACGCTACCTCTACATCTACCTTCGGGATTAGTTTCAGAACTGAATAATTGTTATTTGGTGCTAGAGTTAAGCATGAACATTATATCTGGATCTTGTTTTATGCGAGACGGTTATTCATTTAAATCAGATAATAATGGTTGTTCTATTTATATGAATAATATCTTTTATGGTCATGCACCCTTGATGAGTGGTCTATTTTTACTAACTCTTGATAGTAGTGATACACATGTTCATAGTATTGAAGCCAAAAGATATAAGTTTAATAATGATAGTGCAACTTATTTGTGGCACTGCCGTTTAGGTCATATTGGTGTAAAGCGCATGAAGAAACTCCATGCTGATGGACTTTTGGAATCACTTGATTATGAATCACTTGATGCTTGCGAACCATGCCTCATGGGCAAGATGACTAAGACTCCGTTCTCCGGAACAATGGAACGAGCAACAGACTTATTGGAAATTATACATACTGATGTATGCGGTCCAATGAGTGTTGACGCTCGTGGCGGGTATCATTATTTTCTAACCTTCATAGATGATTTGAGCAGATATGGGTATATCTATTTAATGAAACATAAGTCTGAAACATTTGAAAAGTTCAAAGAATTTCAGAGTGAAGTGGAAAATCATCGTAACAAGAAAATAAAGTTTCTATGATCTGATCATGGAGGAGAATATTTGAGTTACGAGTTTGGTCTTCATTTGAAACAATGCGGAATAGTTTCGCATCTCACGCCACCCGGAACACCACAGCGTAATGGTGTGTCCGAATGTCGTAATCATACTTTACTAGATATGGTGCGATCTATGATGTCTCTTACTGATTTACCGCTATCGTTTTGGGGTTATGCTTTAGAGACGGCTGCATTCACGTTAAATAGGGCACCATCTAAATCCGTTGAGACGACACCTTATGAACTGCGGTTTGGCAAGAAACCCAAGTTGTCGTTTCTTAAAGTTTGGGGCTGCGATGCTTATGTGAAAAAGCTTCAACCTGATAAGCTCGAACCCAAATCGGGGAAACGTGTCTTCATAGGATACCCAAAGGAGACTGTTGGGTACACCTTCTATCATAGATCCAAAGGCAAGATATTCGTTGCTAAGAATGGATCCTTTCTAGAGAGGAGTTTCTCTCAAAAGAAGTGAGTGGGAGGAAAGTAGAACTTGACGAGGTAATTGTACCTACTCCCTTATTGGAAAATAGTTCATCACTGAAATCAGTTCCAGTGATTCCTACACCAGTAAGTGAGGAAGCTAATGATGATGATCATGAAACTTCTGATCAAGTTACTACCGGACCTCGTAGGTCAACCAGAGTAAGATCCGCACCAGAGTGGTACGGTAATCCTGTTCTGGAGGTCATGTTACTTGACCATGACGAACCTACGAACTATGAGGAAGCGATGATGAGCCCAGATTCGACAAAATGGCTTGAGGCCATGAAATCTGAGATGGGATCCATGTATGAGAACAAAGTATGGACTTTGTTTGACTTGCCCGATGATCGGCAAGCCATAGAGAATAAATGGATCTTCAAGAAGAAGACTCACGCTGACGGTAATGTTACTGTCTACAAAGCTCGACTTGTTGCAAAAGGTTTTCGACAAGTTCAAGGAGTTGATTACGATGAGACCTTCTCACCCGTAGCGATGCTTAAGTCCGTCCGAATCATGTTAGCAGTTTCCGCATTTTATGATTATGAAATTTGGCAAATGGATGTCCAAAATCCATTCCTTAATGGATATCTTAAAGAAGAGTTGTATATGATGCAACCAGAAGGTTTTGTCGATCCAAAAGGTGCTAACAAAGTGCGCAAGCTCCAGCGATCCATTTATGGGCTGGTTTAGGCCTCCCGGAGTTGGAATATATGCTTTGATAGTGTGATCAAAGCATATGGTTTTATACAGACTTTTGGAGAAGCCTGTATTTACAAGAAAGTGAGTGGGAGCTTTGTAGCATTTCTGATATTATATGTGGATGACATATTGCTGATCGGAAATGATAGTGAATTTCTGAATAGCATAAAAGGATACTTGAATAAGAATTTTTCAATGAAAGACCTCGGTGAAGCTGCTTATATATTGGCCATTAAGATATATAGAGATAGATCAAGATGCTTAATTGGACTTTCACAAAGCACATACCTTGATAAAGTTTTGAAGAAGTTCAAAATGGATCAAGCAAAGAAAGGGTTCTTGCCTGTGTTACAAGGTGTGAAATTGAGTCAGACTCAATGCCCGACCACTGCAGAAGATAGAGAGAAAATGAAAGTCATTCCCTATGCTTCAGCCATAGGTTCTATCATGTATGTAATGCTGTGTACCAGACCTGATGTGTGCCTTGCTATAAGTCTAGCAGGGAGGTACCAAAGTAATCCAGGAGTGGATCACTAGACAGCGGTCAAGAACATCCTGAAATACCTGAAAAGGACTAAGGATATGTTTCTCGTTTATGGAGGTGACAAAGAGCTCGTTGTAAACGGTTACGTCGATGCAAAGCTTTGGCACTGATCCGGATGACACTAAGTCAAAACCGGATATGTATTTTTATTGAATGGTGGAGCTATCAGTTGGTGTAGTTCCAAGCAGAGCGTCATGGCGGGATCTACATGTGAAGCGGAGTATATAGTTGCTTCGGAAGCAGCAAATGAAGGAGTCTGGATGAAGGAGTTCATATCCGATCTAAGTGTCATACCTAGTGCATCGGGTCCAATGAAAATGTTTTGTGACAATACTGGTGCAATTGCCTTGGCAAAGGAATCCATATTTCACAAGAGAACCAAGCACATCAAGAGACACTTCAATTCTATCCGCGACCAAGTCAAGGAGGGAGACATAGAGATTTGCAAGATACATACGGAACTGAATGTTGCAGACCCGTTGACTAAGCCTCTCTCATGAGCAAAACATGATCAGCACCAAGACTCCATGGGTGTTAGAATCATTACAATGTAATCTAGATTATTGAATATAGTGCAAGTGGGAGACTGAAGGAAATATACCCTAGAGGCAGTAATAAAGTTGTTATTTATATATCCATATATATCATGATAAATGTTTATTATTCATGCTAGAATTGTATTAACCGGAAACTTAGTACATGTGTGAATACATAGAAAAACTGAGTGTCACTAGTATGCCTCTACTTGACTAGCTCGTTAATCAAAGATGGTTGAGTTTCCTAGCCATGGACAAGAGTTGTCATTTGATGAACGGGATCACATCATTAGAGAATGATGTGATTGACTTGACCCATCCATTAGCTTAGCACTATGATCGTTTAGTTTATTGCTATTGCTTTCTCCATAATTTATACATGTTCCCATGACTATGAGATTATGCAACTCCCGAATACCGAAGGAACACTTAGTGTGCTATCAAACGTCACAACGTAACTGGGTGACTATAAAGATGCTCTATGGGTGTCTCCGATGGTGTTTGTTGAGTTGGCATAGATCGAGATTAGGATTTGTCACTCCGTGTATCGGAGAGGTATCTCTGGGCCCTTTCGGTAATGCACATCACTATAAGCCTTGCAAGCAATGTGACTAATGAGTTAGTTATGAGATGTTGCATTACAGAACGAGTAAAGAGACTTGCCGGTAACGAGATTGAACTAGGTATTAAGATACTGACGATCGAATCTCGGGCAAGTAACATACCGATGACAAAGGGAACAACGTATGTTGTTATGCGGTTTGACTGATAAAGATCTTCGTAGAATATGTAGGAACCAATATGAGCATCCAAGTTCCGCTATTGGTTATTGATTGGAAGTGAGTCTCGGTCATGTCTACATAGTTCTCGAACCCGTAGGGTCTGCACGCTTAACGTTCGGTAACGATTGGTATTATGAGTTTATGTGTTTTGATGTACCGAAGGTAGTTCGGAGTCCCGGATATGATCACGGACATGAAGAGGAGTCCCGAAATGGTCGAGACAAAGATCGATATATTGGAAGGCTATGTTTGAACATCGGAATGGTTCCAGATGAGTTTGGGCATTTACCGGAGTACCGGGGGGGGGGGGGTGTTACCGGAACCCCCCGGGGAGTGCATGGGCCTTATTGAGAGAGAGAGGAGGAGGCGGCCAAGGTGGAGGGCGCACCCGCCAAGCCCAATCCGAATTGGGTGGGAGGCCGGCCTCCCCCTTCCTTCCTCTCCTACTCCAACTATGGAAGGGGGAATCCTACTCCCACTGGGAGTAGGACTCCCCCCTTGGGCGCGCCATGAGAGGGCCGGCCCTCACCCTCCTCCACTCCTTTATATACGGGGGAGGGGGGCACCCCATAGACACACAAGTTGATTGTTTAACTGTGTGCGGTGCCCCCCTCCATAGATTTCCACCTCGGTCATATCGTTGTAGAGCTTAGGCGAAGCCCTGCGTCGGTAACTTCATCACCGCCGTCATCACTCCATCGTGCTGACGAAACTCTCCCTCGACCTCAGCTGGATCTAGAGTTCGTGGGACGTCACCGAGCTGAACGTGTGCAGATCGCGGAGGTGTCATACCTTCGATGCTAGGATCGGTCCGATCGTGAAGACGTATGACTACATTAACCACGTTGTCATAACGCTTCCGCTTACGGTCTACGAGGGTACGTGGACAACACTCTCCCCTCTCATTGCCATGCATCACCTAGATGGATCTCGCGTGTGCGTAGGATTTTTTTTTTCAAATTACTGCGTTCCCCAACACCATGAACGCTGAGCCGAAGCTACACTACATTCCCTTTTGCAGCCAAGCCAAGAGGAATGACACCAGCCACCCTTTGGTCAGAAGGATTAAAGGCTATGCCATGAAGGCCCACAACTGACGGCTGCCGCGGGTGCTAAAGCTCCATATCAAACCTCACATTTGATCATTTAGCTCCATCATGTTCCACATGCTCTAGCTCTATGTCCTTTCCCTGTTCCTTATCCACTGTCGTGGTGGCATTGCGAGTCAAGAGTGAGAGTGAGGCCTCCTCTGAACATGGACATGTCGAGCCTCCCTAACGCTACTTCCATCTGTTATATCTAGCACCTTGCCGTGGAGCACCGCAACCAACAGGAGAACCACCACTAGCCAACCCACACTGCTCAGGAGCGACGGCAATAGCTCCTTCGCGACATCATACCATTCGCGAGAAGGATCAGATGCTACTCCACAAAGGTCAACCATTGACCGCTGCTGCGAGTGCCATAGTTTGAAAACAAACACCTTTGATCATAGCTCCATCCATTTCCATGGACTCCTGCTCTATGCCCCTTCCATGATCGTTATCCACCTCAATGGTTGCACCGGGAGTCAAGAAGGAGACTGAGGCCTCCTCGGAACAAGATATTGTTGAGCTATTTAGGGAGTCGCCGATGCTGCTCCCGTCGGCTTCCTTTTGCATCTAGTCATGGAGCGCCGCAGCCAATAGGATAACCCCCGCTAGACACATCACACTGCCTGGGGAAGCATGGATGGTGTGATCCTTCTCAACATCATGCCATTCTCCTCTAACGCACCAAACGACCTAGCCCTAATACGCACATGATTAACCCAAGCTCCTCCCCCATCTCCACTCCGTCTGATCTTGCCGCCGAAGAAGAGTGGGGATCGAGACAAGAGCACCCCGCGAGAGACCTCCCAAGTATTCTAGATAGGAAAGGAAGGTAAGGCAGAGCCCCCGCAGGTCCTTATCATCATTTGAAAGTGAAGCGCCAACGAAAGGCACAAGTTGACTTTGGTCATATCATCCAATTGAGTTGATGAGAAAAATAAACCAATGAGTTCACTCTTAACGCGTCATCCTAGATTATGAAAGATTATTTAGATACAAATACCCCAATGCATCGTCTCATAAATGTCGTATCAAGTGATGTTGCCTTTAATTGATTCTAAGTTTATGTTTGCGTCCAACAATATGGGCTAGTTGTGCAAAATGCTCCCAGAGAAAAATAATGAGGCCACACCGAATGGGAGAATTAATTACATGCTTGGAGGAATGAGCTAAGACTAAGAGCAGTATCTCCACTCCATGTCTGGATGTTGCGCACCATGCTCCCTCGGCCATAGCTCTTGGTTGCCTATGTCATCGTGTGTATGTGTAAAACAAGCATTGCACATGTTAGGTTAGTTGTTACTCAATCTATTTGGAAATATTGCTTCTTTTATCTTTATGTAGCCATTCAAAAAATATATCAAGATCGACAATGACACACTGATACTACAAGATCAATTACAGATTATATCTCCATATAATGCATTTTTAAATATGAAAAATTGAAATAATTCGATGATTGACTTATCATAATAAGCTAAACCATGCTACTCCAAATTTAATATTGATGATTAGCTTAGCATGTGACAGTGTTAAGGCCCATGGATGCCTCATCATACCGGAAGCCGGCTCGAGTAGGTTAGTCCAGGGTCCCGTAAGTCGGTTTTTTCCCATGGGCCATATGAACAGAAGGACTCGAAAGACTTGCTCTACTCGTCTAGCCAGGATAACTTATCCAGGGATTTGCCGGAAATAAGTCCGACAACATGGTTGAGCTTCTTATAAAAAAAGAGAATAACAAGGCCAACTGTTGGAGGGAGATCCGCTTAGAAGGAACTGACGATTCCTTAACTCGTCTACAACCTCCTGCATCTTCTCCATCGACGTGCCTTGCTTTCGTTGCGACCTCATATCTTTTCATATTTCTTGCAGTCTTTTCGGAGGCCAAGACAGAGAGAAATTAAGAAAAACTTCCAACATTGCGATTGCTTTTCCAGTTGGATTCAGGTTTGGTGCTTCTTGTGTCAAAATAGTCGACATACTTTCTTTTTTGAATATTAGTCGACAAACTTTCCATCCCGCCCTGGTTCGCTGGATCATTTTCTTTCATTTTATCGATATTTTTCCTTTCTCAAACTAACTGTACGGTCCTTCTTTTGTCAATGTGCTTTTGGATTTTTATTTCTAATTTCCTCTAGAGGTTTCCTCGATTTTCTTCTCGTATTCTCTTCTCTATCCCCCCTTTTTTTTTCTATTTTGGTTTTCTAGTTTTTCTTTCTTTTATGGTTTCTATTTCACAAATATTTCTTAAAAATCATGAACATTTAAAAAAAATCACGATTTTCCAAATCCATGATTTTTTTATAAAATTACATGAACATATTGTAAATTCAATATTTTAAAAATATTTTTTTATAAATTAAATTTTAAGAGAGACGTTTTCCTATGTATGGTGGTAGCTCTGCACGCATGATGGCAGATACACACCCTTTGGCATAAGTGCATTTTGTATATATATTAGGTGTCGGGGTTTTTATGACATTGGCCCAAGTGCCTTTTCGTTGTATAGAAATGTCTTTTTCTCACTTCCCTTTATCTTTTTCCTTATCTTTTCAGCACAAGTACCTTTTCATTTTACATTAAAGGTTTTTCCTCATTTCTCTCTACCTTTTTGCTTGCCCTTTTTTTTGGCACAACTGCCTTTTTTGCTTGCCTGATTGGTCTTAAATCACAAAAAATATTTTTATTTTTATTAAAGAGTTATTTTTCCATGGTCCAAAATAATTTACCATAAAGATTAGGGGATAAAAATAGGGGGCGTGCGCAGCTGTAACCATGTGTAGAGAGTTATTTTCATTATTTTAAAAATTCATTTTTGTAAAAAAACCTTGATTTTTTTAGAATAAATGATGAACAATTTTCAGCTAGGTGAACAAGAACAATTCAAAAAATATGTTCACCAAATTTTCCATAAATAATATTACTAGAAAAATCTCGTAAATACTTGGTGGACATTGATTTTTATACATGTTTTTTTCTTCAAATACTCGGTGATTTTAAATAAATGTTTATTAATGCTATTTTGAAAATGTTTATGTATATCAAAATTCCTTCATGAAATCTTTCAAAAAATAGTTGGACATTAGAATGCTCATATGATTTAGAAAATGTAAACATACTTTAAAATAGAATATTCATGTGACTAATAAATATTCAAAATTGACAAAAAAAATTTGTGCATTATAAAAATGAAACCGAAGTGAAAAGTAGGCGTGAATAAAACTGAAACAAAATCGGTAATGCTAAAATTCTGCCGTCAGATTTTTAAGAATGAAAAATAACATTTTCTTATGGCAATGTATGTTGGCGCGAGGATGAAAAATTTAGTTTAAAAGCATGCCAATTTTCAGGCAAAAAAATGAACTGCTGCGGATTGGCCGTGCCTACAGACTAAATTTGGCATCCTCGGCAAATATAAATTTTCATCGAAAACATTTGATTTGTCGTGGAAAATAATGACGTCGGATTCGTAGTTGTGTCCAACAAGATAGCGGCCGGGCCACGGAGGGTCTCCTGTGTGTTAACCCGCCTATTTGAGGCGTTGAGCGAATAGAGGCACTCCTACTCGAGCACGGCGGATCGATCGGCCCAATCCCGCTCCTTCTGCCGTGCTCCTCGGCATGCATGCTTCGTCGTGTTGGCACGCGAAATCGTCGCGCAACACCAGGATATTTGTCGTGCTTTCGTGACGATGAACGATTGTTTTATGGACAAAGCAACAAAGATTTCCTCGCTTTCATGAAGGAGAACCGGCCGCTTTCCAGCGCAAAACGACAAAGATCGCCAAACCCTAGAGCTGCTAGGGCTGGGCTGCTAGGGCTCGGCAGGAAGTAGCGACAGAAAATAGACGTACGTGAAAAAGTAATTTGTATTAATAGATCGATTGCTGGGGCTTTTTTCAATCGGCCGTGGCCTTATAAATAAGGTACAATGGACTTTGCGTATATAAGGCAAGACCTGATTACGTAGCATGCCTTGCCATACAGGAATACAACTCTAAAACTAAAATCGAACAGGACTTGATTCGGTTACCATGTAATACATGCGTACAAAATCTGCATGCTATCTGTAGTACGTATATAGGCCATATTCACGTACAAAGACTCTTGGATATATGAATAAAATATTCCGGCAAGGTCGCTATCACACTATATAATAAGGACTAATGACCTACCATCTGTGCTTGCTTTGTTTAGGTGACTTCATTGCCCATACTAAAATTCCTTCATCTTAGCAACCACGGTTTAGCCCAGCACATGAGAATTTGTCCATGTAGCCGCTAGTCCATACAGAATTCTATACTTGTCTTGGGTAAAATAACTTCTTACACATGACAAGCCTACATTTTAAAATAAACAGCAAGTCCAAAAGCATATATGTCAACCACACATTTAAATTAATTTGGCCCATAGAATACCTAGCAGCCAAATTATACATTCAACACATGCCCCCTGTTTTTGTTACATTTGGATTTATCAAAAACACCATAACAATACCTTAGGGCGATGTTGATCAATCCACCGGCAATGTTATTTCTTAGGGCGATATCTCAAATAATATATCGGCCAAATTTGCTCAAGCCTCCTGCCACATGCTAGGATAGTACTTCTTCAAATATTTCCCATTGAGAGCTTTGGGCAACTTCTCTCCCTACAAAGATTGTACAAAATATGAATTTCCAAGAACGATCTCTACAACCTTATACGGGCCTTCCCAACTTGGCGACCATTTGCCGAATTTCCTATCTTTAGTTCCAATAGGTAAAATCGTTTTCCACACTAAATCTCCTATTTGAAACGATTTTTCTCTCACCTTTTTATTATAAGCCTTGGCTACTCTTAATTTCTCCTTCTCAATTTCTCGCAAAGCTCTTAATCTCTCTTCTGAAATGTCTTATCCATCATCAGGTCATTATAATCTACAGCTGACAAATCATTTTGTCTGGCCACTCTAAGAGCTTGTAAATTAACCTCTACGGGTAACACTGCCTCCTGGCCATATACTAGATCATACGGTGCTACTTGAGTCGCTACGTGCTTAGATATCCGATGAGTAAAGCTTCCGAAAGTACCTCATACCACCTTTTCGGCTGTTCCTTAATTTTCTTTTTTATAAGTTTAATTAAAGTTTTATTGCTAGATTCGGCCTATCCATTAGCTTGAGCATAATAAGGCGACGAATTTAACAACTTAATTCCTAAAGATTCGGCAAATTCACGAAATTGATGAGACATAAAAGAAGCACCTTGATCAGTAGTTAAAGTTTGAGGAATACCGAATCTGTGAATAATATGCTCTAAAACAAAACTAATAACCTCTTTATGAGTCATATTTTTCAAAGGAACTTCTTCAGTCCATTTAGTAAAATAATCTGTAGCAACTAGGACGAAGCGATGTCTTTTAGAAGACGAAGGATGTATCTCACCAATAAAATCTAAACCCCATCCTCTAAATGGCCATGGCCTAATTATGGGATTTAACATAGACGCGGGCGCTAACTGTACATTACCAAATTTTTGACATGCCTCACAACCTTTATAATACCGAAAACAATGCTCTAACAAAGTCGGCCAATAAAACCCTGCTCGTTTTAATAACCATCGCATTTTGTGAGCCGACTGATGTGTTCCACATATTCCTTCGTGCACTTCATCCATAGCTATTCTAGACTGATCAGAATCCAAGCATTTTAAAAATAACCCATCTATTGTTCGGCGATACAACTCGTCATTAAACAAAGTATATTTTAAAGCTTGTCGCCGAATTTTCCTATCTCTTGTTTGACTTGGATCCTTTAAATGATTAACTAGAGGAACTCTCCAATCACTTAATTCTAATTTATTTGCTAATTCGGTCATTTGTGACCCATGCACCGAATCTGCAGTACATTGTACAACTAGTTGTTCAACTGTACTAGGCCCAAGTGCACCCTGTGGCAAAGTATCCATCATTATAGACTCAGCATGCATCAGCTTGTCTATTATAAAAAAACATTCCTTCACTAATGTGATAACCAGATGCTTGCTGTGCTAAACAGTTAGCTCTAGAATTCTCTTCTCTAGGTATATGATGGATGGTGAACGTATCTAGAGACTTAATTATGTCTAAACATCGGTCCAAATAACTATTTAATAATTCATCAAAACATTGAAATTCGCCTTTAATTTGTTGTACTACCAAAAGCGAATCCCCAAAAGCATCTACATCCTTTACGCCCATATCAACTAAAGTTTGTAAACCAAACAGTAGAGCTTCATACTCAGCTTGGTTATTAGTGCAAGGATATTCCAAACGGACCGATGTATCATAAAAACATTATTAGGTGAAATTAAAACATTACCGACGCCTTGCCCTTCCCTACAAACCGATCCATCAAAATAAAGCTTCCATGGGCATACACTAACATAATTAATGTTTTCATCATCTTTAATCCTATGATCAACAATGAAATCGGCGATAACTTGACCCTTCATAGCACGCAATGATTCATATGTTAAATCATATTCTATTAGTGCGTAAGCCCACTTTCCAATCCTACCACTAAGAATCGGTCGTTGCAACATATACTTAATGACGTCAGCCTGACAAGCTACTACACACGTACTAGAAAGAAGATAAGGCCGAAACTTGGTACATGCATAGTATAAAGATAAGCATAACTTTTCAATAAACACGTACCGAATTTCGGCGTCGAGTAAACGACGACTTATGTATGCAATGATGTATTCTTTCCCGCTGACCTCTTGCGCCAACACCGCACCGATCTGTTGGGAAACATAGTAATTTCAAAATTTTCCTACGCACACGCAAGATCATGGTGATGTATAGCAACGAGAGGGGAGAGTGTTGTCTACGTACCCTCGTAGACCGACAGCGGAAGCGTTATGACAACGCGGTTGATGTAGTCGTACGTCTTCACGGCCCGACCGATCAAGCACCGAAACTACGACACCTCCGAGTTCTAGCACACGTTCAGCTCGATGACGATCCCCGGACTCCGATCCAGCAAAGTATCGGGGAAGAGTTCCGTCAGCACGACGGCATGGTGACGATCTTGATGTTCTACTGTCGCAGGGCTTCGCCTAAGCACCGCTACAATATCATCAAGGATTATGGTGGAGAGGGGCACCACACACGGCTAAGAGAACGATCATGAAGATCAACTTGTGTGTCTAGAGGTGCCCCCCTGCCCCCGTATATAAAGGAGCAAGGGGGAAGGAGGCCGGCCCTAGGAAGGGTGCGCCAGGGGAGTAGGATTCCTACTCCTAGTTGGAGTAGGTTTCATCCTTTCCTAGTCCAACTAGGAGAAGGGGGGAAAGGGGGGAAGAGGGGAAGGAAGGGAGAGAGGGGCCGCGCCCCAAACCCCTTGTCCAATTCGGACTGGGCTTGGGAGGGGCGCGCGCCACCTCCTGGTCCTTCCCACTAAGGCCCATTAAGGCCCATTGCTTCTTCCTCGTATTCCCGTAACTCCCCGGTACCTCCGAAAATACCCGAATCACTCGAAACCTTTCCGATGTCCGAATATAGTCGTCCAATATATCGATCTTTACGTCTCGACCATTTCGAGACTCCTCGTCATGTCCCCGATCTCATCCGGGACTCCGAACTCCTTCGGTACATCAAAACTTATAAACTCATAATATAACTATCATCGAAACCTTAAGCGTGCGGACCCTACGGGTTCGAGAACAATGTAGACATGACCGAGACATGTCTCCGGTCAATAACCAATAGCGGAACCTGGATGCTCATATTGGCTCCTACATATTCTACGAAGATCTTTATCGGTCAGACCACATAACAACATACGTTGTTCCCTTTGTCATCGGTATGTTACTTGCCCGAGATTCGATCGTCGGTATCTTAATACCTAGTTCAATCTCGTTACCGTCAAGTCTCTTTACTCGTTCCGTAATACATAATCTCACAACTAACTCATTAGTTGCAATGCTTGCAAGGCTTATGTGATGTGCATTACCGAGAGGGCCCAGAGATACCTCTCCGACAATCGGAGTGACAAATCCTAATCTCGAAATGCGTCAACCCAACATGTACCTTTGGAGACACCTGTAGAGCTCCTTTATAATCACCCAGTTACATTATGACGTTTGGTAGCACACAAAGTGTTCCTCCGGCAAACGGGAGTTGCATAATCTCATAGTCATAGAAACATGTGTAAGTCATGAAGAAAGCAATAGCAACATACTAAACGATCGGGTGCTAAACTAATGGAATGGGTCATGTCAATCACATCATTCTTCTAATGATGTGATCCCGTTAATCAAATAACAACTCTTTTGTTCATGGTTAGGAAACATAACCATCTTCGATTAACGAGCTAGTCAAGTAGAGGCATACTAGTGACACTCTATTTGTTTATGTATTCACACATGTATTATGTTTCCGGTTAATACAATTCTAGCATGAATAATAAACATTTATCATGATATAAGGAAATAAATAATAACTTTATTATTGCCTCTAGGGCATATTTCCTTCACGATCACCTTATCTTCTGCAGAAATGTACAGCCTGAACGGCGCACCAGACTTGGGTGCCCGCAATATTGGAGGATTCGACAAGCATCGCTTTATATAATTAAAAGCATCTTGTTGCTCTGCCCCCCAAGTAAATTCGGCTTCATTCTTTAGCCGAAGTAGAGGAACAAACGATTCAATTTTACCTGCAAGGTTAGATATGAATCGTCTCAAGTAATTAATTTTTCCTAACAACTTTTGCACATCCCTTTTACATGTGGGTTCCTCTAAATTTCTAATTGCCTCCACTTTCTTAGGGTCAATCTCTATGCCATTTTCATGAATTATGAAGCCTAAAAACTTGCCAGCCGACACGCCAAAAGCACATTTGAGTGGGTTAAGTTTTAATCCATACCGGCGCATCCTTTCAAAAGCTAATCTTAAATCGGCTAAATGATGATCAAACCCATCCGATTTAACAACTATGTCCATCAATATATATTTCTAGTACATACCTAGAAGGATCATGAAAAATTAAATTCATAGCTCGTTGGTATGTAGCGCCGGCATTTTTCAACCCAAATGTCATAACGACCCACTCAAATAAACCAACAAAACCTGGGCAACGAAAAGCAGTCTTAGACATATCTTGTTCGGCCATAAATATCTGATTATAACCCGCATTACCATCTAAAAAGCTAATCACTTTATGTCCTGATGCATCATTAATAAGCATGTCGGCTATAGGCATAGGATATTCATCTTTCGGAGTAGCCTTATTCAAATCTCTAAAATCAACACAGATTCTAATATTACCAGTATTTTTTTTTCCACAGGCACAATATTAGAAACCCAATCTGCATATCTACACGGCCGAATAAACTTAGCTTTTAACAACCGATCAACTTCTTCTTTGATGCGTCATACAAATTAGGATTGAAACTTCTACGAGGTTGTTTATGCGGCCTAAAACCAGATTTAATAGCTAATCTATGCTCTACTAAATCTCTACTCAAACCAGACATCTCAGTATAATTCCAAGCAAAGCAATCAACGAATTCTTTAAGTAATAAACATACCTTACTTTTCTGATCGGCTTTCAAGCTAGCTTTGATAAATGTAGGTCTCGGAATACTTCCATCACCAATATCAATTTCTTCAAGTGGATCAGCCGATGAGAATCCCTGTCCAAGCTTTTCCATGTTATCAAAATCTTCAATAGTTTCATGCATATCGTTCTTTCCGGAATGATACTCCTCCATGCGTCTTTGCAGCCACTTAATACTGTCGTCTTTATTCATCATTTATACAGATAAATCATTAAGCCGAGCTACGTTAGCCGGCTGTGCATTTATAGGTACAAAACCATCTCTACCAATATTGATATAATCATAGTCCGATAAATCTCTACCAGTCAAACATCATATCTCACCGTGTTGCCAATCAACCGGCGCGTCCGTCAAAGCAATGCATGAAGAATTATCGGCCTCAATCACCTCCACATCATCATTAACCCACTGAATTAAGCACTGATGTAAAATAGAAGGGATGCAACAATTTGCATGAATCCAGTCGCGTCCTAACAAAATATTATACCGGCCTTTGACATCAACAACAAAAAGCACAGTCGGCAATGTTTTACTTCCGACTGTGAGCTCCATAGAAATAATACCCTTAGCCTCGGACAATTCCCCTGAGAACCCACTAAGTCCCATATTGGTCTTCATTAACTCGCTCTCTTTTTGGTTCAGTTTAGAAAATACCGAAAAGGGCATAATATTAACACCTGCACCGCCATCAACAAGCATGCGACCAATAGGCTTACCATCAATATGACCTCTGATAAATAATGGCTTTAGGTGCTGACCGTGCTTCTCTAGTTTCACAAACGTAGCCTTCTTTGGGCCAAGAACAAGTTCAGCAATTTCAGCCTCGGGTGCGCGAAATTCAGCAGGCAATGTGAACACCATATTAACATCCATTCAGTTGGTACCTCTCTATCTTCCTCTAAATTTTCAACAATAATTGTGTCATCCGTATTTTTATTTTCTTCTGCTGCAATGCGCTTCTCCTTCCAAGTCTTTGTAGGTGCCATTGGTTTATCCTGATTGAACCATCTATCGCGCTTCTTCTTAGCTATTTCTTCCTTTATTTCCAATGTCCGCAGACGCTGTACACGTCGTTTCTGAGTGTGAGTAAGCCCCTTCGGGCACCACTGAGGTGCTGGTTTAGTCCCTGGCGTGACTGACTTAATTTTGCTGCCCCCCGAATCCTTTGGCCTATACTGACGTATTGTTGTTACTGGGACAAATGCTTTGTCTTTGGCTGAAAAACCTCCTTGCTGATTGTATACTTTACTAGTATTAAAATCCTGGCCGCGTACATTATTTGAATCCCAACGTGTACGTGTGCTGCTGTTATACTTGAAACCCGTTGGACGCAAACTCTTGGACGTTCCTGGGCCACAATTTCTCATAACTAAATCAGCATACGAACTTGCCGATTTATTCTGTTGACTAGTACGTCAGGATACAACACATTCCTTGTCTGAACGTGCATGCAGGTTATGCCCAGAATTAGCTTTCTCTCCAAATTGATTAGATTGGCCAGCTTGCCGCAACTTCACGCCGTCACTTTCTCCTCTGTACCGAGAGCTTCTTTTGAGACGCCGCTTGTTTCTGTACAATTGACAACACCTTCATCTGACTAGTGTTCCACTATTTTCAGATCATGAGCAGCATCTAAATCATCTGTACTTTTTCCGGGTTTAGGTCGACACGTTTCACCGGCATCCATACGCGCTTGTGGTTGCCCTTATAGTTGTTGCGTTCTGCACTGCGTACCGATGATCGACCTCCTCGAATCTTAATAGCATCATGTGATCTAGCCTCCTCATTGAACCGAGCCCTTTTCTCATGCATGTTTGGTCGAAACATAGGCCTCGGCGGAATCCATCCCGGCTAAAAATAACCTGCTGGTCCTGTAGGATATGGCGCCCAAGGATTAAATCCCCATGGAGGAAACTGTGGATACATCGGAGGCGCACAACCCCAATATGTCGGCTCCATTGCAAAATATGGTTGCTGGTCATACCAATCTCCTTGCCATTGTTCATGAACGCCATGTCCAGAAGGAGACCTAGGACGCTTATTACCTCCGAGCCGATTAAACACATTGTTGGTCTTGTGTGAGGTATATTTTTCCAACAACATGCTAACTGTCGGCTTTGGCCTTGGAGCTTGTCTCCTCCCTCCGTTGACTTTCCACACTCCTATTTCTGGATTTTTTGGTTTGATCATCCTTGGAGGAGCACTGTTATCAACAATGTTTTTCTCTCTTGCGGATTCGGCCTGATCCAACCGAATAAGCATTTTTTTATTCTCAAGCTCGACCACATTGATAGGAAAAGGGTCGCTGTCGAGCTTCATCTTAGAACCTTCTGTAAACGCCAATCGTCCTTCATTGATGGCCGATTGCACCTGTCGACGAAACACGTTACAATCATTAGTAGCATGAGAAAAAGAATTGTGCCACTTACAATAAGCTCTTCTACCCAATTCTTCTGGAGGTGGAATTACATGACCCTCCCTCACTCTAATTAATTTATTTTGTAGTAACATATCAAAAATCCTATCACACTTTTTTACATCAAAAGTATATTTAATTTCGTCTCTTCTAGCAGGTGTGTGTTTTAAAGCAGAACATGCAAAAGGTTTTAACTTTGGCGCTTGAACCCATTCGGCTACACATATATTAACATCATCCTCACTAGCCGAATCACTATCATAATCTAAGGCATTAACTACATGGTTATCTTTCTCTTTATTTCTATTATCTTTAAACCGGCTATATTGTTTAATTTCCTTAGCCCGGTTTTCTTGCGCCAAAGCCTTCTGCAAAACTTGATTGACATCTAAAAATTCTTGCCCTTCTAGTTTATCCTTAATATGAGCAAGTAGACCCGAAAAGGCAAGATCGGCTAAATCCTTTTCGGCTATGGTCAAGCTGAAACATCGGTTTTTGACATCTCTAAACCTCCTAATATAATCATGAACATGCTCATTATATTTCTGCCTAACCATAGTTAAATCTGAAAGTCGAAGTTCTGTTTCACCGCTATAAAAATACTCATGAAATTTTTGCTCCAATTGTGCCCATATTGAAATAGAATTAGGAGCAAGCGATGTAAACCAAGTAAATGCAGTACTGGATAAAGATAATGGAAACAATTTTAATCTAAAAACATCCGATGTGCCGACTTCGCTGCATTGTGCTAAAAATTGTCCCACATGCTCAAAAGTAGATCTACCATCTTCCCCTGTAAATTTAACAAAATCTGGAATTCTAAAACCACGAGGATATGGTGTCGAGTCAAAATAATCAGGGTATGGTTTTTGATATGCACGTGCTCTACCCTTAGGTTCTAAACCAAATTCTCTAAGTATGTTAGCAAGCTGATCCTTAAAATTATTATTGGGCTGTAGAGAACTGGCTTGTGGAGCAGATGGAACACCAGCATGTGGTGGAAATTCCGGCAAAGAAATTGGAGCATGCGAAGTTTGCAACGGAGACCCACTAAAATATGAATCAGGAACCGGCCCATACGGAACCCCGGTACCGACAGGCGGCAGCGGTGGCGTACTATATGCCACTGTCTGATAACTAGGCTGCTGCATATTAGAATTAAATCCAAAACTTCGGTTATTGCTATTGTGATTTTCTAGAACCGAAGTCGAAACAATAGGAGCAGTAGTACTAGGAACAAAATTATTAGCCAAACTACCAACATAGTTCCGGCCATCTAGATTATTGTTTAAAGGGGCATAAGGCTGCATAGCATTAGCCGATGCACTAGGCGTGTGTATATTACTTGGCAAATTGTTAAATCCGCTACTGTCTATTGGCATCGGTCTTTTTCCAGAATACTTATCATTGACTTGCAGCACTAATGAGCATACATGACCAGGTAGACAATTTTCAAGATCTTTATTAAATTGCACCTTAAATTCTTCAAGTCTATTAGCTACTGCTTTAGTAATTGTACGCGCCGTATTTTCCATATCAGAACCATATTTACTAGCTACGGACACATCAATTAGATGAGCAATTTCCTCGATTGAGTTTTTTACCTGAGCATCGGAAGGGCTCGGAACTACCTTTTTGACGACACCGTTCCTCGTCTTCGCGTATCCAGCCAACTTCAGCTTCAACCTCTCAACCTTTTCTTTCTCCAGCTCCTCTTCAAGCTCGCGCCGAACATCTTCCGACAGATCGTCGAGTGTGACGGTGATGACGTTCTCCGGGTCGATGTCGCTCCCGTTCTTGGACTCGGTACTCATCATGTAGCTCTTCTTCTTCTCGTCCCCAGCGGAGTCGCCAATTGTGTTGGCACGCGAAATCGTCGCGCAACACCAGGATATTTGTCGTGCTTTCGTGACGACGAACAATTGCTTCACGGGCAAAGCAACAAAGATTTCCTCGCTTTTGTGGAGGAGAACCGGCCGCTTTCCAGCACAAAACGGCAAAGATCGCCAAACCCTAGGGCTGCTAGGGCTCGGCAGGAAGTAGCGACAGAAAATAGACGTACGTGAAAAAATAGTTTGTATTGATAGATCGATTACCGGAGCTTTTTCCAATCGGTCGTGGCCTTATAAATAAGGTATGCTGGACTTTGCGTAAACAAGGCAAGACCTGGTTACGTAGCATGCCTTGCCGTACAGGAATACAGCTCCAAAACTAAAATCGAACAGGACTCGATTCGGTTACCATGTAATACATGCTACAAAATCTGCATGCTATCTGTAATACGTATCTAGGCCATATTCACGTATAAAGACTCTTGGATATATGAATAAAATATTCCGGCAAGGTTGCTATCACACTATATAATAAGGACTAATGACCCACCATCTGTGCTTGCTTTGTTTAGGTGACTTCATTGCCCATGCTAAAATTCCTTCATCTTAGCAACCACGGTTTAGCCCAGCACATGAGAATTTGTCCATGTAGCCGCTAGTCCATACAGAATTCTATACTTGTCTTGGGTAAAATAACTTCTTACACATGACAAGCCTACATTTTAAAATAAACAGCAAGTCCAAAAGCATATATGTCAACCACACATTTAAATTAATTTGGCCCATAGAATACCTAGCAGCCAAATTATACATTCAACACGTGGGGCGTTTGGCTTTGGCACAGTGGGGAGGACCCTGCTGCGCCGGTCCGCGGCGGCCGGTGCGCCGTCTAGCTCGAGGTCGGCCGAACCTAGGCTGCGACACCTACACGTGCGCCTCTCGCTTAATTCGCTCTCCTGTTAGGCGTGTGCGTGATAAGACAAAACTGAACTTTTTGTCGCGATCAAATTGCAGTCTAAGAGGAATCTTGGGGATACTGCTGGCCGTCGCTTTGGCTTCTTTAGCAGGTAAATGAGTCTGTTACCATTGCGTCAGGTCATTCAGGTTAATATCTTATGGTTGACAAAGTAAAGATGCACCATGTTTCTTCAGCAATATACTAGAATATAGTACTCATATGAATTTCCTGCAGCATACGACATTGTTCAAGTTTGTAGCATGACAATGCGATTTTGGGAGCAGATGTAGATTTTTTAAAATATGTTAATGCTTATGAACTCAATGTGCATCAACCTTTTGAAACCCCTCAAAACCTGTGGTGGCGCGGAGGGCCTGGTGGTTGGTGGCTGAGGAGTGTGGACGTGGTGGTGACTGCATGTAGGCGACCTTGTCTCCTTGGTACTGGTGTACTCTCTGATCCGGCAGGCATGGTCTACCGCTGCCGGTTGGGTGGGAGCCACGATTCGCTTACCACTGGCAATGGTTGGGCCTCTTCCCCAGGGCTTGGTGAGGTGGAGGGGCATAGAGATCTGGGCGAAAGCCTTGTATTTTATGGGGATCGGCTATCGCGCTGATAGCGCGGTGGCCTCATCTTCCTTGGGAGTTCTCGTCGAAGGGTTCCTCCTCTCCACTAGTACGTGTTTGGTCAATTCTTGGGTTGTCGTGGTGGTTGTTGATGTGGCCGGGCCCTTCTATAGGTTTCGGTGGGGAGGCGTGGGCGGTTTCTGGGTGAAAGCTTTACTAGTTGACAGGTATCGATGCCACCGGCGACGGTGCCTGCAGACGTCGTTTTTCCTTCTTGAAGACGTCTCCGCAGATCCTGCTCACTCCTCTTGGGGTAGCGGGAGAGTAGGTGGGTAGGGGTGGACTAACGAGCAGCTCGGCTCGTTAAGCTCGTACTCGTTAAGCTCGTGCTCGTTAAGGCTCGGCTCGTTAAGCTCGTGAAGATTAACGAGCAGAAAACCCTGCTCGGCTCGGATCGTTTGAAACTCATTAAGCTCGTGAGCGCTCGTGAGCGCTCGTTAACAGATTATAATATGTTATGATATACATGATGAATGTGTAGGTATGGTTTTCAAGATGAAATATGGTGACTACAAAAAGAAATGAAGTAGTTTGTTGCCTCATATGTTGATTAGATTAAATAGATGGGCTGAGATGCTACAAAAAGTTTGTCACATAAGATAAAAATATGTGTTGTGTTGTTGCTAACGAGCTTAACGAGCTACTCGTGAAACTCGTTAGCTCACTCGTTAAGCTCGTTAAGCTTAACGAGCTATAATCAATGATTGGCTCTGTTCATTAAGAAGCGAGCTATGAGCTTAACGAGCCGAACTATCGAGCGCTCATTAAGCTCACGAGCTACGAGCTTTTGGTCCAGCCCTATAGGTGGGAGGTCGAGATGGCTGGCGGCGGCTTTATCGTTTCCTTTTTCCTTTTCTATTTTTTTGCTCATGGTCGGGTTTTTTGCCTGATCGTCCCTTAATCAATTATAATCACCTATATGGTTTTTGGCGTAGTTTTCCTTATAAACCGAACCAACTATATTCTTCTTTATGAAATTGCGGGAGCACCCTACTTTCTTGATGAAATTCCTTCAAAAAAATATTTGTAGTTGGAATTTATCCGCGACCGACATGCAGTCATAAATCATGTTGCAATGTTCTTAATGCCTGGCGCGCCAAAGATTTCTTCATTTGTTGTCAAATCATACTCCTGAGTGAATGCTAAGAAAGTTTCTCGGGAGGGCCCCTGCATTGAAGGGTTTGTGATTACATAGTGTGTTCCATCATTTTTCCAGGGACACCAGGACGTACGTGATGGCAATACCTGCATGCTGCGTTGGTCTTGGACTTTGGTATATGAAGAAGGTTGAAGAGCATGCTGAGAAGTCCGAGGATTGACTGGGTCGAAGCTGGTGTTGTCTCTCCGGTTGTGAGGAACCAAAAAAGTTGTGGTATGTAGTGTCTCGACCTTATTTTCTGTTGCAGCATGTGTTTTAAATTGTTCCATAGTAGATCCTGGTTTATTCCTAGCTGCGTGCAGGTGCAGCTTAATTATGCATGGCAGTTGACAAGGCCAACCTATATTTGCATTCAGCACATGATCCCTTTACACTACCTTAACTTGTACGTATATTTGTCGTAGGCTGTTGTTGGGCGATGGCGGCTGCAGCCTCAGTGGAAGCAATACACATCCTCAAAACCTCGCAGAAAATCTCCCTGTCAGTTCAAGAGCTCATCGACTGCGATTACAACAACGATGGCTGCTGGGGTGGTTTCTCAATTCTCGCTCTCCGGTATATACAGAAAAATGGACTCTCGAGCGAATCCTCCTACCCATACAAGGCCCGGAGAAGTATTTGCAAGAAGGACAAATCAGTAGCGGCAAGGATATGAGGCTTTCGGCTTGTCTACTGGACCGAGGATGCTCTGGAGAAAGCAGTAGCGAAGCAGCCCGTGATTGTCAGTTTACAGGGCACAATTTATCTTCATAATTACAAAGGGGGCATCATGGACTATGAAGCCTTGCCAACAAGAACTAACAGGCACAATGTCTTGATTGTTGGTTATGGCACGGATCCCAGCGGTGTTAAGTATTGGCGCTTCAAGAACTCATGGGGAGATGGTTGGGGCGAGGGTGGGTTTGGGAGGATCCGCAGGCATGTTGCTGACAAGCGAGGTGTCTTGGGTATGTTTATGGAGCCAGGACTGTATGCAGTGCTTAATATCTGACATATCTTGGTTGGACCGTAGTTTGTGAAATTTATGCGTCCCTCCTCTGCCTAGGATCTTACCTTTTGTTATACTCTGATAGTGAAACTCTATCTCACTGCCATATGATTTTTCTAGTGGTAACGTATATTTCACATATGATTCTATATCTAATCCTTGATAAACCTCTTGCCTGTCAAGTCGAGCTATATTCTGAAGGACTTGCGTCGTCAGATGTTAGGTACCAGGTCGATCTACTATTAGCTCTCGTTACAAGCCCGAATTCAAATTACAATCGAATCTCTCTCTCTATTCTTGAGAAGGAAGAAAGGTAGATAGGTGGGGAAAGAGGAGGAAGCCGCCGTTCGTTCTGATCCAGCCTGGATGCTGATCCTCTCGTCGCCTGTGGTTGAGTAGCGAGCCGCCAGGCGAGCGGGCTCAACGGGCCCATTCTGGCCCGACGAATCTCCTGTTGGGCTGCGCTATCCTCTTGGGCCGGCTGTTGACGCGCCATGGTGTGAAGCCTTCGACCTCCTTGGCTGTACGTGCGCTGACATCCCCTCCTCCTTGAGAGCTGGCTTGCCCCCAAGCCAGTAGAGCTGGAAAGCGCTCGCGTATGGACTTGGCGTCTTCCCAGGTGGCGTCGAGGATGGACGGATCAGACCAGCGCACGAGTACTTGCTCGCGCCGGCCTTGGGGGGGTATTGCGCCAGCGGGTGTCGATGATCTCCACCGGCGACAGCGGTTCCTCCAGTGGGACGGGCAGCTTGTCTTCCACCGTCGTGTTGTTGGAGAGCGCTCGCCGCAGCTGAGAGACGTGGAAGACAGGGTGGACCTTGGCGCCGTCCGGAAGCTCCAGTTCGTACGCGACGGGGTTGATGACGCGGATGATCTTGAAAGGTTCGAAGTAGCGGAAGGAGAGCTTGTGGTTGGTGCGACGCGCCACCATCGTTTGAACGTAGGGTTGGAGCTTGACGAAGACGACATCCCCGATGACGAAGGAGCGGTCAGTGCGTTTCTTGTCAGCCTGCGCCTTCATGATGTTGCGCGCTCGATGGAGGTGCTCGGCCAACACCTGCTGCATATGCTTGCGCTCCTCGAGCCAGTCCTTGAGGGAGGGAATGGAACAAGTGGAGGCCGCTTCGATGCCCCAATGTCGTGGTTCATGGCCATACAGTGCAACAAAAGGTGAGGTGCCCAATGAAGAATGAAGAATTGTACCAGAATTCTGCGAGGGCGAGATACTGGTGCCATTTGCTTGGACAGGCATGCGTGAAACACCTCAAGTATATCTCCAGGCACTGGTTGACGCGTTCCGACTGCCCGTCAGTCTGCGGATGGTACGGCGTGCTCATGTTGAGTTCAGACCCGATGATCTTGAACATTTCTTGCCAGAACTTGCTTGTGAAAACCAGGTCTCTGTCCGATACGATCGCTTCCGGAAGCCCATGGAGTTTGTAAATGTTCTCCAGGTAGGCGTGCGCGACCTTGGCCGCCGTGAATGGGTGGCTCAGAGAGAGGAAATGGCTGTAACGGGTGAACTTGTCGACAACGACGAGGATGCAGTTGTACTTGCCTGAAGGAGGGAGGCCGTCGATAAAATCCATGGTGACCACCTTCCAGGCGCGGTCTGGCACCGCAGAGGCTCGAGCAGTCCCGGGTAGCGGACGCGCTTTGGTTTTGCTTGCTGGCAAACTGAACGGGGACTGGACGTACTGACGAGTGTGCTCTTTCATCTTGGGCCAGGCAAAAAGGCGACGCAGGCGGCGATAAGTGACTGGCACGCCAGAGTGGCCGCCCATGGTGCTGTGATGGAAAGCACGGAGCATCCGTTGCTGCAGGGCGGGGGAGCCGCCCAGCCAGAGCCGATCATGGAAGTAGAGCAGGCCATCGCGCTTGGAAAAACGCCCTTTTGGGTCTGGTCGTTTGGATAAATCTTCCAAAATCTTCTGAACTTGTGGATTTGCGCTGTAGCTCGCCACGATGTTGTCCAGCCAAGCTGGGGTGCAGACAGACACAGCTGCGACAGACTCATCAGGGGTGCGGCGCGAGAGCGCATCGGCGGCGGTGTTTGAAGATCCGGAGCGGTAGCAGATCTTGTAGCGCATCCCGAGCATCTTGGTGAAGGCCTTCTACTGCCACGGGGTGGACAGGTGCTGATCATCGAGGTGCACGAGGCTTCTCTGATCTGTGCGGATGATGAATTCGTCGTTGTGCAGGTAAGGGCGCCATTGCTCCACGGCCATGAGGATGGCCATGCATTCTTTTTCGTAAGTGGAGAGGCCGCGGTTCTTGGGGCTGAGCGGCTTGCTCATGTAGGCGACGGGTGGCCGTCTTGTTGGAGGACAGCGCCGACGCCATAGGCGCATGCGTCGGTGTCGATCACGAACTTCTTACTGAAATCTGGAAGTTGCAGCACGGGTGCCGCTGTGAGCTTCAGTTTCAGAGTGTCGAACGCCTATTGCGTGTCACTTGTCCAGACAAACTGGTGGTTCTTCTTGAGCAGGTTGAACAGAGGTTTTGCAACGATCGCAAAGTGCTGCACAAACTTCCGATAGTATCCAGCAAGGCCGAGGAAACTGCGCACATCTTTGGCGCATTGAGGGACAGGCCACCGCTGGATCGTCTGGACCTTGCTGGGATCTGTAGAGACACCTCGTTCGTCGATCACATGCCCCAAGTAAGTGATCTGGCGCTGTGCGAAGGAACACTTGGATTGCTTGACTTGCCAGTGGTCGTCTCTGAGCAGCTGGAGCACGCGCGCGATGTGTTGGATGTGCTCAGACAAGGTTTTGCTGAAGATGACGATGTCGTCGAAGAACAAAATGACGCATTTGCGCATGACTGGGCGCAGGGTGGTGTGCATGCCTCCGTTGAATGTGGCCGGGCCTCCCGCTACTCCGAAGGGCATGACACGGTATTCCCAGTGCCCGGAGTGTGTTTGGAAGGCCGTTTTGTACTCTTCGCCTTCTATCATCCTTATCTGATGAAATCAGGCACGCAGGTCGAGCTTCGAGAACCATTTTGCACCGGCCAGTTCGTCAAGGAGCTCGTCAATGATTGGTACTGGAAACTTGGCGACCACGGTCATGGAGTTGAGACGGCGGTAGTCAACGCACAAGCGCCATGTACCATCTTTTTTCTTGACTAACAGGGCTGGGGACGAAAAGGGGCTGGAACTTTTCTGAATGATCCCTGCGTCGAGCATTTCCTGAACCTGAGTTCGATCTCTGTCTTCAATTCAGGTTTGTATCTGTATGGTCTGGAATTGACAGGTTGCGCGCCGGCCATCAAAGGAACGCAATGATCGCAATCCCGGCGAGGCGGCAAAGTCCGCGGGTCCTTAAAAACATCTGCGAACTGTTTCAGTAGGCGCAAGATCTCGACAGGAATCGGCGCATCTGTAGTACTGGTGCCGTCAAGAGAGCTGAGATGCACTATGTGTGCCACTGATCCTTGCTTGCAAGCCTTGAGGAGATCTGGTGCGGAGATCATAGAACATTGGGTTTGATCTGAAGCCGTGGCAGATAGCGTCAGTTGGCCGGTTGAAGTTGTAATAGTTAAGATTTGCTCGATCCAGTCAATGTTCATGGGGCTATGCTGTCTTAACCAATCCATCGCGAGAATTGCATCGTACGAGCCTAGTTTGAGGATCTTGAAATATGTCCTAAAATCATGCCCCTGGGTTGTCCACTGACACGCTGGAATGTAGGTGGTGCAGGGAATGGTGTTGCCATTGGCGACACGAACGCGGCATGGGCGCGGCAGTGGCTTGGCTCCGATGAGTTTCGCTGCCAGGGAGCTGTCTACAAAGGACGTAGAGCTACCGGAGTCGACAAGCAGCAGGATCTCATGCTGAAATAGTTAAGACTTGCTCAATCCAGTCAATGTTCATGGGGCTATGCTGTCTTAACCAATCCATCGCGAGAATTGCATCGTACGAGCCCAGTTTGAGGATCTTGAAATATGTCCTAAAATCATGCCCCTGGGTTGTCCACTGACACGCTGGAATGTAGGTGGTGCGGGGAATGGTGTTGCCATTGGCGACACGAACGCGGCATGGGCGCGGCAGTGGCTTGGCTCCGATGAGTTTCGCTGCCAGGGAGCTGTCTACAAAGGACGTAGAGCTACCGGAGTCGACAAGCAGCAGGATCTCATGCCCTTGGAGCCAAGCATTCAGATGCAGTACCCTTGGGTCTGACGAGCCGTCTTCAGCTTGACGGGACAGAGTGCAGAGGTTCTCCTCGTCAGAAATCGGTGAAGTTGGTGGCGATTCTGACTGCACGTCGTCTTGGGGAAACATGGCGAGCAGCTCCCCCACGATGTGCATTTGCACCGTGGGCGGGCATGTGTGATCCTTGCCCCACCGTTCGCCACACTTGAAGCAGAGCCCCTTCGCGCGACGGAAGGCATGGAGGGCGGCGACCTTGCTGGCTTCAGGGGTTGCGCGTGCTGCGTCAGTACCGCGACGATCTTCAGAGACCGATGTTGGTGTAGCAGGTCGACTGAAGAGGGGCGGCGGCGTCAAACGGCTCGCGTAGTTGTGGGCGCGCGAGGAGTTGGCGAGGCGCCCGAACGAGTGCTCGCCGTCGGCCACTTCCTCCTGAAGTAGGGCCATCGAGCATGCCGTGTCCAAGTCCAGCGGTCGTTGAACGAGCACCACCGCTCGGATATCCGGCCGTAGTCCCTCCACAAAACGAGTCAAGAAAAAATACGGGTGAGTGGACTCTGAGTAAGATATAAGATGATTCATCAAGGTTTCAAAACGCTCGATGAAATCTGCTACTGTGGTAGTTTGTTTGACAGCGTAAAACTGTCGAATGAGCATTTGATGTTTGTCGCGCCCGAATCGGGTGCAGAGAAGAGAAGTAAAGGATTCCTAGTCCAGCCCGGCCAATTTCTTCTGCACTGATTGCAGCCAGATGCCTGCAGGACCAGAGAAACTCAAGATGGCCATGGGAACACGGTAGGCGTCGTGGACAGTGAACATCTGAAAGTACTGTTCGCAAAGTGTTTTCCACAGTTGTGGGTTATCACCGGTGAACACCGGGAAGTTCATGGACGGTGGTTGACCCAAATTGGTCAGGATGGATGAGGACAAGGGAGGAATAGGGGCCGGGACGATCGGAAGGGAAGGCGTACCCGTGACCGGAGGTGCCGCCAGTGACTCGTGGGTCACTGACGATCCCCCTCCGGTGAAGTCGACGTCGCCGCGGCCATCGGGCCTGTGGAGATCTCCTCGCACTTGGGACAGAGGAGGTAGGTGATGTGGGATTGCCGCTCCACTCGGCGGTGGTGGTGTAGGCGCGGTCGCACGCAGCGCCGCGACCGTGGACTCCAGCTTCGCGAAGCAGGCTTCCAGTGAAGGAGATCGTCGATCTGCGTGGATTGCGCCTGCAGCTGCTTGAGGACCTGGGCGGAGTCGGCCTTGGCGTCCTGATGGAGCTTGTCGAGGTACTCCTTGAGCGCGGGATCCATGGCGGAGACGAACGCCTGCCACGCTTGGGTTCGCCGGCGGGTGTCCAGGTTTAGACGCGGCGGAGGGAGTGGTGTTGGTCTCTGATACCAGGATGTTAGGTACCAGGTCGATCTACTATTAGCTCTCGTTACAAGCCCGAATTCAAATTACAATCGAATCTCTCTCTCTGTTCTTGAGAAGGAAGAAAGGTAGGTAGATGGGGAAAGAGGAGGAAGCCGCCGTTCGTTCTGATCCAGCCTGGATGCTGATCCTCTCGTCGCCTGTGGTTAAGTAGCGAGCCGCCAGGCGAGCGGGCTCAACGGGCCCATTCTGGCCCGACGAATCTCATGTTGGGCTTCGCTATGCTCTTGGACCGGCTGTTGACGCGCCTTGGTGTGAAGCCTTCGACCTCCTTGGCTGTACGTGCGCTGACATCGGACTGTACGAGTTTCTGATATATCTGATCAATGTTGATGTGTTGCTGGCGAAATTGATGATTCATCCTTTCTCTTGTGAAATTGATGTGCGCCCGAACCCTGGCAACGGTGGAGACAAGTGACCTTGCAGGGGCGCCGTCGACGGTTCCTCTCGAGCGAAGGTAGAGGATGATGGTAGATGGGGCGGGGATCGGCTCGGCAGGCGGCAGTGGCGGGGCCACATGGGTGCGCCTGGCAAACACGATAGCATGCAAATCGGTATCAATCAATGATATAATAACTTGGATAAAAGACCGACAGAACGATTCGTCTACAGTTATTGACTTTGTGTGGTCTGGTCACTGAGGCTTGCTAGCATCACATGATTTTTGTGTGTGTTCGCCCCTGCTAATAGCTGAGATACCACATCATTTAGTCAGTTTGCGGCAAGACAACCACCAGACAACATGAACATGGCAAATGCCATCACGCTTTACAAGTAGCCGATCATCGTCAACGACAGGGCCAGTCCTGAGATTTTGAGGGCCCGGGACGAAAGTAAAATTTGAGACCCCTTAAACATCATAGCAATGATAAATAACGATTCTAAAAAAAGAAATGATAATAAATAATATATGCATCTACAAAATGTTATCAATAATTACTTAAATGCATCCAAAAGCCAATATTTATATAAAATAACTTATACAATTTACCTACAAATTTTCTTGTAAAATTCTTCGATACAAAGCCACTTACGATTGTGTCGATGTCAATCTCATCCATCGATTTCTTCTTGATACATAATTTGTTCATCAATAATTTCAAGTTGGAAAGCATCCTTTTAGCTGATGCAACAATCACCTATACAGTACGTAAATCTGAATAAATCTTTAAACACCATGAGTTTTTTAAATCCTTTGTTCAAAGAAGTGATCAATTAAATCAAACAAATATTTAACATGAAAATCCTTCCAACTTCTAGAATTCCCATCTTGGCTACTGAAAATTGTAGTATCAAACTATTTCTTCCCCTAGTACGAAGTTTTACTGAAAATTGTAGGAAAATTATAGTATGATATACCTTGGATTGATTAAATGGGCGTCAGTGGCTGGACGCTCGGCGATGATGCGATGGCGTTTTCTGGTGGCAGGCGCTCGGCGATGTGCATGCTACGTCGTCGCTGCGTTCAGCGCCGGGAGACTGGTTTGCCCTGCGCGACCTGGGATTTGGAGTTTTGAAACCATGGAACAGAGAATCGGAAATTAGGGATGAACTGATGTCGCATGATCGTTTTATTTTTGCTGAAGGAGAGTGTCTCTTTTTCCGTCCTGATCGTACGCACGCTGTTGCCTGCCGTCCCTTTCTATTTGGATCTGGCTACTTCTTTTCCTACGTGAAGCTATCGCTTATGGGCTGCTTTACATTCACGTAATTACCTGGGAGGGGGCCCAGGGCCCGGGGCGGCCGCCCCCGCTCCCCCCCCCCCCCCCCCCCCCCCCCCCCCCCCCCCCCCCCCCCCCCCCCCCCCCCGGTCATCGAGTGCATATAGTATCAAATCCTAAGACACGGGAAATATCAAGTGATACAAAAGCTTACGTGTTACCATGATACGGGCTCCCGCAAGCCATTGGATCTGAGATCTAAGGCTGACAACGATGCTCTTGGACTTGCACGTAAATATCAAATTCTTGGAGAGCTTTACTACAAAGTTGCAGGTGCTCTGTCATTGACCATCGGGTCTTGGATCTCTGATCCAACGACTTGTGGGAGCTTGTATCATGGGAGCATCTAAGCTCCCGTATCACCTGATACTCACTACCCTTAGATATGGTGCCAGCCGTCGATATTGAGTCTTGGTGGTGCAAATAAACGAGGTGAGTCATTTCCTTGAGTACCGGTGAACTAGATGAGAGGCCAAATATGTGAGAACGAAGAGATGAAACCACAATGAAAAAAACTATGATGTTCTTATTTCTGGACGTGCCTGTTACTTGTGTGCATCTTGTTCGAGCATCTCCAACAGACACGCGCAGGCGCGGCGCGCTAAAAGTTTTTTACAGCCCTGAAATAGCGCTTTTGCACGCCGAACTAGTCAGTTGGTTCATCAGGCGCTCAAAAAATTTAGCGCGCGAGAGTGCCGCTTCAGCAGGCACCGTAAAATAGAGCATGCGAGCCCAGCACAAATAACATTTTGCATTCAATGTGAAACAAAGAAGATCAAACACATACAAAATAAATCAACAAAAAGAAGTTCAATTATTATTACATCTCAAACAAATAATTAAAGTTCAATACAATAAATAGTTCATGACCAATATAACAAATTTAAAGAGAATAGATCTCAGATCCATTCCACACCCTGCGAAAGAAATCCTCAGAGGTCGCTAAGAGGAACCACTCCAACATGGCTAGCGCTCCCAGCTCTTCCTCTCGTCCCCACGGCTCCGAAAAAGGTGATTGGGAGAGATGCTCCATATCTCACGGTCAGCTGATGAAGCTGCAAAAACAGGGCTTTCTTCCTCCCGCGGATCTAGTCCCCGTCCGAGCAGGATTGACGTCCTTCAACGACGGGGTTTAGGCAGAGAATTTCCCCAATCCGTCCAGGGGGAACGAGTATGCTTCGTTCCCTTCTTGCTAAGAGGCGTCGGATTTCCAATCCATCCCTTCCTCCGAGGACTTCTGGAGTATTATGGCCTCCAACTGCACAGTTTCACTCCCGCCTCCATCCTGCACATCGCGGGTTACGTTGCTCTATGCAAGCTATTCCTCGGCTGTGAGGCCCATTTTGACTTATGAAGAAAACTATTCTGCCTCGTCCCTCGTAATCAAGGGGGATCAATATTCAAAGTGGGAGGAGCCGAAGTGTGGCGTATTGCTGGGACCGGATACCTGTCCGGCACGCCGAAGAAGGCTTCCGAAGAGTGGCCTTCTGAATGGTTCTATATTGACGATGTTGCTCTTCCTGACCCAGTCCGAATGGGTCTCCCCGAATTTTCAAGCTCTCCATTTAAGAAACGCCACATCTGGCGTCCTCGGAGCCTCGAGGAGGAGGATAGCACGGAAGTCAGTCAGTTGATGGGAAAGATTAAGACGCTCGCCCAGTCCGGATTATCAATAATCGAGGTAATGGAGATGTCCATAGTGCGGGGGGGGGGGGGGGGGGCCACCCGGGGGGGGGGGGGGGGTGGGGGGGGGGGGGGGGGGGGGGGGGTCCAACCCATGTGGCACTACAATGGGGAAGATGCCGCCTCACGCTGCGATCGGAAGGGTCTAAAAAACCCCGCCGCTTTGGCCAAAATATTGGCCAAACTTTACAAAGGGGCGAAGGAGGAGTTCACTCGTCTCCAATGTCAAGATGGATTTTCCATGTATAATCCTCCTAGCTGGTAAGCTGCAATCCCACCATTTTACTCCTCTCCCTGAAATCATTTTTGATGGACAGTAACCTATCCACTTGCAACAGGAATGACGGAAGGCTACCGAGGGGATCCATAGCCCCGCCCCCAGCCAGAGGGTCACAACCGGGACCTTGACCCTGGATTCAAAGAAGATCCGGACATATTTGTGGAGCTTGAGGATGGAGTATTCTATCAGACGAGCTACGATGGTACGGAAGTACCCATCATCGTCGATTACCCCGGCCTCCTCCCTGCTTCGCATGAAGTAGTTTAAAGGACACCTTCTTCGAAAGAGTTTCCTTATTATGCCTGACCCACCGCACTATTTCGTGTTCCAAAGGGGAGGCGCCGACGTCACAACGTGCACCAGAAGCGTCTCCGAGGAGAGCGGCGCCCGCGTCGAGCACATCTTCAAAGAGGAAGGCAAATGATAATACGTCAGAACCTTCATCAAAGAGGTAATGCTTTCTTTTCAAGAATACATCTTCTGATCACCACATCAAATCGTGATGCCATTCGCCGCATTCTATCAGGAAAAGTGTCCGCCAAACTATGTCCGGGGATCCTGCCGGTCGTGCCTCCACTAGTCAGGTTCCAGACCATGCCCTAAGGACGGGGGCTGACACGGGAGTGGCGTGGAACTGTCCTTCCACAGAGGATTCAGACGATATATTCGTCACGAACTCTGAAGTGGAGAGCGCCATGAATCATCGTCGTCGGAGGGCCGCTCTCCTTGACCCCGACTTTTCAACGGAGGCATTCGATGCCTTCAGCTCGGCTGATGCGTACATCCGATCTGCTCAGGATGGGCTTGCCAGAGCCACGAACAAGTATCTAAAAGATATGCGGGTAAGTGTAGATTTAATAATCATACACCAGTAACCCCCGAGACTTAAAGCAGGTGATACAACTAATTTAAGGATCATTGTATAATCAGGCACTTATGGAGAAGAATAGCCTGCTGTGTCAAGAGCTGGAAAAATGTCAGACTCAACTAACTGCGGCTGCCACCGAATTGGAAAAATCCAAGGGGGCACCACCTAGTAATGTTTCTCCCTAGCAGAAAGAAGTATAATCATACACCAGTTATATTAACACTGTTGTGTTTCTGCTGACAGAAGTAGTAGAGCAACTGAGAGGGAAACTGAAGGACGCCCAAGCTGGTGAACAAGAGTCCAAAAGGCAACATGCGGCAGGCGAGCATGTGCTGACGCAGGTCAGGGATGAGAGGAACAAGCTGCAGGTCTCATACCCAACTGGGCGAAGAACTAAAAGATGTTCGAGCCCAACTAGCTAACACCGTGAAGGAGAATAAGAGGCTACAAGGCGGCATATTCAGTATGCTTTTCAAACTTGCCTTCCTATAATTCGGTGAGGGCCGAAACTGACAGATTTATGTCTGCAGGTATGCTGACTGGCCGTCCTGAGGAAGAAATGTCCGGATCTCAAGGCGACCTGCTACAAGAGCTGTCCCAGATGCACGAGCGAGTTCGGCAGGCAATGCGTCGTGTTGTCAAGGCTTTATGACCATCCGCCTCTCCTCCAGGAGGTATGGCAGAGCTCGTGGAGCTGTTCAAAGGGGCATGGCGGCGTATTCGATTATGGAAGATATCAGTCTGCCGGGAAGGTGCGCGAGAGGCCTGGGCCATGGTAAAAACACGGTATACCAAGCTTGATCCGAATCATATGGCCCGGGTCGGACCGCTAGGGTCAGATGGGAAAAAAATTCCTGATAATTTGGTATATGACCAAGTAGAAGTAGCTGCGAAATATTCCCAACAGGATTGTAAGCTAGACAGCCTGTTGGATGGTATAGAGGAGGAAGTTTTTGTGTCCAAGTGACTATGTACTTTCCTTAATATATTTGTTCCTAGCCGGATTGTAAAACGATTGTCATGGCCGACCTTTTCTCTTCGACCTCTAGACCCGAAGGTGCGGAGTGTTTCTGAATACTCAAGCGGTAAAATAGACCGGGGTATGCGTGGAAACCAGGCGTAGGGGTCATAGTTGCTTGAACAGACAAGTTGTATCCGGCTAGCTATGTTATATTACATTGTGATTGTAAGAAACATCTTCCAGAGAGAATAGTTCCGTTAAGGGTTCCTTTCCCTGGGTATGCATGCGTTAATATGCATGTCTGAACTGTGATTGAAAACATCGCAGTATAGTTAACATCTGGGGGTTCATAGTGGAAGAAATGTAAAACATCTTTAGTCCGCCGACCGAATACTCCCTTAAGAACGCTAGCTTTCGGATTCACCCAGTCTGAGGTACACATCCGGATGACCTGGCAGTAACAATCGCAGAGGTGCTCCTTTTATGCCCTAGCCGAACTAACAGGAACGTAGGGCATAAGCACAGGAGCCGAGCAATCTAGCTTGGCCAAAACTTAAGTCATATCGATGCATATAATGGCGAAGAAAAGGTACATATGAGGAAAAACACATATGTGATGAGCTTGATGCTCGAAAAATAATGATAATAAGCTTCTGTGCAAGAAGCCCCCAGGTATAATGGACGTACACATTTGAGAATGTGTACGTCATAGGTATATAGTGTAGCCGCACGAAAGCTTTAATGCTAATAAAAGAGGGAAAAAAGAGAGGATAAAAAATAATGTAAACACTAGGGAGGAGGAAGCAAACGAAGGGTTTGGCGCTAGGCATAGAATCTTCGGAGTCTGGCCGCATTCCAGGGGTTTGGTTCGAGGCGGTTGTCTGATGCATCACGCAGGCGGTACGCTCCTCCAGTGAGAACTTCGTCAATGATGAAGGGACACTCCCACTGGGCTTGAGTCTGTCCTTTTTCTTCTCCGGCAAGCGTAGAACGAGTTCGCCAACATTGTAAGTCTTGGCCCGTACTTCTCTGCTTTGATATCTGTGGGCCTGCTGTTGATAAAATGCGGAACGGGCTTTTGCAACGTCGCACTGCTCCTCCAGGGCATCTAAGCTATCCTGCCGATCAAGCTCGGCCTCTCTCTCTCTCTTCGTACATGCGCACTCGAGGTGAGTCATGAATAATGCCGCAGGGTAACACAACCTCTGCGCCCTACACCATGAAGAAAGGTGTATATCTGGTAGTGCGATTGGGCATGGTCCGCAGCCCCCAGAGTACGGAATCGAGCTCCTCAACCCAGTGCTTTTCTGATTCTTTCAAAGACCGCACTAGCCTGGGTTTGATGCCGCTCATAGTAAGACCATTGGCTCGTTCGACTTGACCGTTTGTTTGTGGATGATAGACGGAGGCGTAATCGAGCTTAATGCCTACATTAGCACACCAGGCTTTCACCTCATCGGCTGTAAAATTAGAGCCGTTGTCGTTGATGATGCTGTGTGGGACACTATAACGGTGCACAACACCGGATATAAAGTCTATCACTGGTCCAACTTCGGCCGTTTAACTGGTTTGGCCTCTATCCACTTAGTGAACTTATCTACCATGACTAACAGATATTTTTTTCTTATGGCTGCCTCCTTTAAGGGGTCCAACCATGTCAAGCCCCTAGACCAGTGGGTGGCATATGGCTTTGGTTGGTGAAAAGTTGGCATCCGACACAATGTTGGTCAAGGTCCTGAGCATCTGCTCGGGCCGTCGGCCAATAGAAGCCTGTACGGAAGGCCTTGCTTACAAGGGCCCAAACTGCGGTGTGGTGACCACTGAGACTGGCATGAATCTCAGCTAAGAGCTGCCGCCCCTCTTCCTTGGAGATACATATTTGCAGTACTCCGGTAGCGCTTTTCTTGTAGAGTTCTCCTTCGTGGACCTTATAGACTTTCGAACGCCAAACAATGCAGCGAGCCTCATTCTGATCCTCAGGGAGCTCTCGCCTATTGAGGTAGGCCAAGAAGGGTTCGGTCCATGGGGCAATGACTGCCATTATAAGATGGGCCGAAGGTGTTATTTCGGTGGCTGAACCTCTGATGATATCACTATGTTCGGAATCTAGGGTTATGGTCGGATCTGGACTGACGTTGCCACTCTCCCCTTGCCACACCACGGATGGCTTGAAAAGCCTTTCCAAAAAGATGTTAGGTGGGACGGGGTCGCGCTTGGCGCTGATGCGAGCAAGGACATCCGCCGCTTGATTACTTTCTCGAGCCACATGGTGAAACTCGAGCCCCTCGAACCGAGCCGACATTTTGAGAACGGCGTTACGGTAGGCCGCCATCTTCGGGTCCTTGGCATCAAAATCTCCATTTATTTGAGATATCGCGAGGTTCGAGTCCCTGCGCACTTCCAGGCGTTGTATGCCCATGGAGACAGCCATCCAAAGACCATGCAGTAAGGCCTCGTATTCGGCTGCATTATTGGAGTCTGTATATAATATTTGGAGTATGTACTGAACTGTATCTCTGGTGGGGGATGTTAAGACAACGCCCGCACCTAAGCCCTCCAGCATTTTGGAACCATCGAAGTGCATGACCCAGTTGGAATATGTGTCGTACTCTTTAGGGAGTTCTGCTTCTGTCCATTCGGCGACGAAGTCTGCTAGTACTTGGGATTTTATGGCCCGGTGTAGCTTATATGTTATATAAAATGGGAGGAGCTCAATGGCCCACTTGGCAATCTGGCCCATGGCGCCGCGATTGTTTATTATGTCGTTCAGTGGAACTTCGGAAGCCACCGTGATCGAGCACTCTTGGAAATAGTGTCGTAGCTTCTGGGATGCCATGAAGATCGTGTATGCTATCTTTTGAGAGGGTACCGGGATTTGCATGGATTTAGGATAGTGGATACGTAGTGTACTGGCTTATGGAGCGGGAATTTGTGTTTGCCCTCCTCTCGTTCGATGATGAGTACTGTGCTCACCACCTGGTGTGTTGCAGATATGTATAATAACATTGGTTCACTGACGCTTGGTGCGGCTAGGATTGGGTTGCTTGCTAAAAGAGCCTTTATCTCTTCCAATCCGGCCGTTGTTGTATCTGTCCACTCGAAGTGATCGGTGCGTCGGAGAAGCCAATAAAGTGGCAATGCTTTTTCTCCTAGTCTGGAGATAAAGCGGCTTAAAGCTGCCACACATCCAGCTAGTTTTTGGAGCTGTTTAAGGTCTGTTGGTGTAGCCAGTTGTGATAAAGCTCGGATTTTGGCTGGATTTGCTTCGATTCCTCTACTGGAAACGATGAAGCCCAGTAGTTTTCTAGAGGGGACGCTGTTCGGGATATGACTACTAGGCATGACCTTCCCAGGAGGGGCCGGGTCAATCACAATGGCGGGTTACTTAAACAAAGCCCGAAGAGTATACAGAGGTGACGGTTTAAGGATAAGGCTTGTAGTAGGCCCAATCCTAGACACGGATTAAGGCCCATGAGTATAAACCATCATGTATGAATACGACTTGTAAAGTAAGGCATGTAAAAGACGTCACCGAGCCGGACACGTTGTATGAGCCGGCCGGGACTCTGTAGGCCGCCGGGCGGCAACCCGTGTATATAAGGGGACGACCCGGCGGCGGCTTAGGGCAAGAAACAACAGATCGAGAGCCAAGCTAGCGTATTTCGCTCCTTGGTCATCGAAACCTAGCAATACCACATCAACTGGACTATGCTTTACCTTCCCCGCAAGGGGCCGAACCAGTATAAAAACCTCTCGTGTCCTTTGTCCCGATTAACCCCTTTCAGCTTCCTAGTTGCGATGGCTCCACGACTAAGTCCTTTCACAAGGACATCTGCCATGAAAATTCCACGACATTTGGTGCCCACCGTGGGGCCAGCGCATGATGGATTTGAGTTCTTGAATGGCAGCTTCGAAGGGCTCAAGGGATACGTTGTGGGCTGGATGACCAAGAGTTGTCGAGGCAAGATCTACATCGACAACGAAGGCTGGGGCCCCGACGTCGGCTCAATTGAGTACAGGTACCGGGTCCCCTTTGGCGGAATCCACGTCTTCATCGGCCGGATTGGCGAGCCGAGCCTTGAGCCAGACATCTGCACCGACCTCATCGAGACGGCTCAGCGTGCGAGACCCACCCGGACTCAGCCCACCGTGAGGCGTGCCTTAGTGGGTTGCATCCATGGAGGGGAGTTTTCTGAAGGATCTGTGGATGGCGGTGAGACGGCCATCAATTCGGATGGTGAGTCGTCCACAGGCGAGACAGATTCATTGTAGCAACTACAAGATGGTGGGCTTGGGGGCTGTTCCGATGGCAGCAGTATTCCGGACCCCTTTGAGCCACCGAATAGAGCAGGGGTCTTCATGGCTGGTACACAGCCTGCCCAAAACTCTATGGCTGCGGCAGCAATAACCACCAGGGCGGCAGCGGCCGGGTCAGGAAACCCTGCGCGCCCGCCGGCTTAGGTGCTGATGGATCTCATGGATAGGATGACGGCCCTGTTAACCGCCGTGGTTGAACCGACGGATAAGGCTCAGCATGATGCGGAGGTAGCGTGGCTACATGAGGAGGTAGCACAGGCCAAGGAAAACTTGGCGGCGGAGGACGTCAGGATGGCAGCGAAGCGGACGACTTTGGACACCCGGGCTCAGCAACTTCAATCAGAGGCTTTTTGGCTCACGATGGATCTGAACGCGTCAAACGAGGTCATGAGGAGAAGGCACCAGAAGTCTCAATCACGTCTGCCTCTGACTTACGATCCTAGGAACCTCTTCCACACACCCGGAGCCGGTCCTAGTAACCCGCTGGAAGCAAACCGGATTGCAACACCCGGGACTGGGGTGCCGGGTCAGCCGCAGACTATGGAACCCCCTCAGGTGAATACTGTTCTGCCTCGTTATACACCAACACCACCGGGTCATTTTCCTAGCCATCGGGAGAATCTGATCGCTGCATCGACACATTTGGCGGCTCTCCCCATGGAAGGTGACTCTCCAATGGCGATCGAAACACGAAGGGTCAGAGAACTTCTTCAGACAGCTCTGGCACAGCAGGAGTCATATTCTTATAGTCGGTACAGGATTCATTCAACCCCTCGCCCGAGCCGGAGCCCGAGCTACAGCAGGCATATGGATTCAGCGGCCATGTCAAGCAACGCCCAACGCCGTGACCAGCCACGCAGGTATGACCCGGCGCGTGATGGAGCTCTTAATTTGGTTGACCAAGATAGGATCCGCCAAGAGGCCGAGCGGGCGGTTCAACAGGCAGTTGAGCAGGCGGCTCACCAAGCTTTTCTGGTTTATCCGACGACCTCTGTTGAAGTAGGTGTGGCCACAAGGACACGAGGTGTCCCTTGCTTGGTGTCGGCTCTACGTAATGAGCGTTTACCAAAGGATTTCAAGGGGCCTCAGAAGGTACCTAATTACACAGCTGACATACAACCCGGGGCATGGATTGAAAGTTACGAGATGGCCATGGAGTTATTGGAGGTCAGTGATGCAGCGATGGCCCTGCACTTCACCATGATGTTGGATGGAACAACTTGCACTTGGTTGAAGGCGTTGCCACCCAATTCCATCGGCCCATGGGCAGAGTTAAAGGCCCGGTTTATTCAGAACTTCAAAGATACATGCAAGCAACCCATGTCGATTGTGGACTTGACTAATTGCAAGCAAGAGGAAGGTGAATCCACGACCCATTGGGTGCGCCGGGTAAAAGAGATAATACATTCATCTCATAAGATGGATGCCAGCTCTGCGGTCTTAATGTTGGAGAAAAATTGCCGTTTTGTACCTCTAAAACAGAAGCTGGGGCGGCTCAAGCGTGATTGCAATGACATGGGACAGCTGATGGCGGCTCTGGTCAAATACGCCGATTCTGACAGTACCAAGGATCCAGCATCTGACAAAGAGAAGACAAGGAAGGGAAAGAAGAACGGCAATGGTAAAGGTCATCAGCATAAACCAACAAATCAAGGAGGTAATAATAAACGTAAGGCTGACGGTAGTTTGGAGTTTGTGGCTAACATCAACGCACAGGGAAACAATCAACGGCGTAAGGGGAGGTGTCGGTGTCAAAACTGGTGGATCTTGGGTAGGGGGTCCCAAACTGTGCGTCTAGGCGGATGGTAATAGGAGACGAGGGACACGTTGTTTTTACCCAGGTTCGGGCCCTCTCGATGGAGGTAAAACCCTACGTCCTGCTTGATTAATATTGATGATATGGGTAGTACAAGAGTAGATCTACCACGAGATCAGAGAGGCTAAACCCTAGAAACTAGCCTATGGTATGATTATATCTTCCCCCTACGGACTAAAACCCTCCGGTTTATATAGACATCGGAGAGGGCTAGGGTTACACAGAGTCGGTTACAATGGTAGGATATCTACATATCCGTATCGCCAAGCTTGCCTTCCACGCCAAGGAAAGTCCCTTCCGGACACGGGACGAAGTCTTCAATCTTGTATCTTCATAGTCCAGGAGTCCGGTCGAAGGTATAGTCCGGCTATACGGACACCCCCTAATCCAGGACTCCCTCAGTAGCCCCTGAACCAGGCTTCAATGATGACGAGTCCAGCACGCAGATTGTCTTCGGCATTGCAAGGCGGGTTCCTCCTCCAAGTACTTCATAGAAGATTTTGAACACAAAGGTAGTGTTTGGCTCTGCAAAATAAGTTTCCACATATTGCCATAGAGAGAATAATATTTACACAAATCTAATCTGCTGACGTATTCCGTAGCGTGACATCACACCACGGCCAAGTCTTTATTCGAATCGTTTTACTGTTCCACCTCAGCGCGTTTAGCGAGGCGGTTTCCTTGGCACGTCTTGTCAAAGCAGAGATCGTGTCCCCTTATTCTGGGATTCTCATCTATACGGGCGTGGGTAACCCAACCGCGCCATTGACTACGGTGCTTGGGAGATAAGCGAGTTTTACCAGGCTGGTGGGGACGCATAGTCGCGTCCGCCCATATAAGGGGATAAGGATCCACCTTTTCATCCACGCCTTCTTCCTCCTTTGCCTATCCATTTCCGCGCACTCGAGCTCCAGCGCCCAAGTCCGCAGACCCCACCTCAACCTTCTCCAGCCATGTCCGGAGAGGGAGGCAAGTGGATGGTCTCCTCCATCACAGAGGGACACATCAAAAAACTGAGGAAGGCCGGATACTTGTCTAATGACATTGTGCACCGGCTTCCCGAAGAGGGACAGCTCATCCCCACCCCTAGGCCCCATGAGAGGGTGGTGTTCCTCCCCCATTTCCTCCACGGACTGGGCTTCCCTCTCCACCCATTTGTCCGAGGGATCATGTTCTACTATGGCCTGGATTTCCACGATCTGGCCCCGAACTTTGTCCTCAACATCTCGGCATTTATCATCGTGTGCGAGGCTTTCTTCTGCATCCGCCCCCATTTCGGCCTATGGCTCAAGACTTTCAATGTCAAGCCGAAGGTGGTGCGCGGCACCCAGGCGGAGTGCGGAGGCGCCATGGTGGGCAGGATGCCCAACGTCCTATGGATCGAGGGCTCCTTCATGGAGTCCCTAAAGGGGTGGCAATCGGGGTGGTTTTACATCACCGAGCCGCGCGACCCTGAATGGGTCCCAGCCCCCGAGTTCTGATCCGAACCCCCTACGCGGCTCGCCTCCTGGAAAGAGATGGGCCTATCGTGGGGTAAAAAAGGAGAGCTGGCCGGACTCCAAACATGCGTCCAAACCCTGGTGGACAAGAAGCTCAAACTTGTCAACGTAGTCCAGGTTATGCTCATCCACCGGATCCTCCCGTGTCAACAACGGGCTTTCAACCTGTGGGAGTTTGACCCGGCGCGGCACCGAACTCTGAGCAGGCTCTTCGACACGACATACGAAGATGCCTGGAAGGTGCTTTTCAAGGGCGCCGAGGCCCCCGCATCCGCTACCGAGGATCGCGGATTCAGCACGCAGCGTCACGCTCATGCGGTAAGCTGTTTTTACCTTTTACAGGGTATTAGTTTTTCATAGTTTGACTCCATGCGGGATCTAAGCTCCCTTACCTTTGACAGGATTGGCAGGAGACGTCCGGACAGATCAACTGTCCGGCTCCTTTGCCCGAAGGCCCAGCGGACGCTCGCTTGGCGAAGCTGCTGGTTCCGGCACCCTATGTGGTGCCGGAGAAGAAGGCCAAGAAGAAGGCCACGGGGACTCGAAAGAGTGCCCGGCGCCAGGAGGTGTCGGATTCATCATCCGACGACTCCAAAGTGCACTCCTCCCATGAAGACGAGGAGGAGGAAGAAGAGGCCTCTCCCGCTCCAGCGGGGGGAGGGAAGAAAAGGAAGGCCGCCCCAACTGGGGAGGCCGAAGGGTCCAAGAAGGGGAAGACCCCTCCTCCGGACTACTCCACCAACGCCGACGACGGCGAAGAGGAGTGGCCGCACAGGGCCAAGCCCCTGGCGAGATCGTAAGTATCCGGATACCAGAGTGATTCATAGTATTCCCCCATTGTACAGCTTTTCCTTACGTCGAACATGTTTATGCAGTCCACCCAAAGACTGGCTCGACGTGTCATCGAGCGGTTCCCTGGATTCGTCGGATGTGAATTCTCTTCCGACGGCTACCTCCCCCCATCCTACGGACGACGCCGCGGTGGCGTCCCAACAGGTTCCAAGCCAGGAGGAGGTGGTCCTGGAGGCGCCGCAAGGCGACCTCCCGGACTCCAGGCGTAAAGGGGATAGAACCCCCAAGGGCTCCAAGTCCGGCCTTGAGCCGGACACCGCGCCGAAACCTTCAACGGTTCCGGACTCTAGTAGGCAGCCTCCTTCCAACAGGAGCAAGCCTACCAAGCCGGCGACCTCCGTCCAACCGGAGGCACTGGACAATTTGCTGGATGTGCTTAACGGCGCCTCCATCGACGAGGAGCACCGCACTATTATGAGTGCGGTGATCCAGAAGGTTCAGTCCGCCAAGAGCGGACTGACTGAAGCTTGTGCCAGCCTTCTAACAGGCTTTGAGGTAAGTAAAGAATATGTAAAAATATTACCGCATAGACAGTAGCCCCTGATGCTCTGTTCAGCGTTCGGAAAGAAAAGCCGAATAGAGAATCTAATAACATTCACAGGAGTCTAACATAATCATGTCAATATGCGTATGCAGGCTTCGCTGCTGGCCTCCGCCGCACTGACTACGGAGGTGGATACGCTGAAGAAAAACCTCGCGCGGTCCGAGAACGAGCTCGGCCATGCCAAGAGGCAACTCGAGGAGACGGAAGGTAAGTAATACCTTGTGCAAGTATATAGAGAAGATGTGGTTGCAAAAAATGACAGGATCAACGTGCTATTATAGGGGCCACGACCGAGGTGGCAACCCTTAAGAAAGCGCTATCCGAGGCCGAAAATAGAGCAGCCGCGGAGCGCATAGAGAGAGGGAAGCAGGAGGCGCGGGTGGAGGAGGTGCAGAAAGAGCTCCAGGCTCTCGTGAAAAAACACGAGAGTTTGGAGCTTGACTCAAAGACGCAGGCGTCCGAGCTTGCGGCAGCCCTTCAAAGCGCGAAGTCTGCCAAGGCCGAAGCCCAGAAAGCCCTCCAAGAAATTGAAGCGATGAAGAAGATAGCGGCGGGTAAGGCATTCATTATGCAAAGCAAGCACGTGAAAGTGAATTACTTGTTACTTACCCGAGTCCGGAGCTCTCCAGGAGCATTCGCAGATTTGCCCCATAGTGCGTCTGATGCCGCCGCCTACTAACGATCCGAGGAGGGGAGCTCTATGGAGAAGGTGTTCTGGTCTCAGTATGCTGAGGCCGGACACCTGGTGCCTTTGAGCGACCAGCTGAAGCAAATGGTCGAGCTCCACAAGGTAGCCGAACAGGCCATAAAGGGCCTCGTAGTTCGGCTTTGGCCTGGAGAGGCTCTGCCTGGGAGCTACTTCGGGCTGGTGAGGCGGCTGGTGGATGCCTGTCCACGGCTTAAAGTAATCGAGCGCTCCGTCTGCATCGAAGGTGCCCGTAGGGCGCTTGCCCGTGCTAAAGTGCACTGGGGCAAGATGGATGCGGAGAAGCTGGTGAAGGATGGGCCGCCGCCGGGCAAGGAGCATCGCGTCCCAGAAGCGTATTATGAGGGCGTCCTGAAGGGTGCCCGCCTTATAGTGGATGAATGCTCCAAAGATGTAATTTTTGAGTAAACTCGCATTTGTGATCCTGTATGCTGAAACTTGTTCATATGCGCTAAGCAACGCTTTTGAATTTAAAATATTACCTTCTGTGCGGCCGTTTATCAAATTTGAGAGATGGCGAGTCGTCGGCTTCTGCCCCCCTGCCACGAGTGTTGGGGTGTTCGGGATAAACATGAGCGCTCTTTTTCCCATTCTTGGGTCCTTCGAGGGAGGCGCTCAACACAACAAACAAGGCAATCGGACTATAATGCTTGAACACTCTCACTTAGCCATAGAATTCTATAATTTAAAATTCGGCGAAGCCCCTAGTGTTCGGAAGACCGAGTTCGGGGCGCTATCCACGCCTAGGCCGGACAAAGCCGACTCCTCGCTCTAAGCGGCATAAGTCTTTAGGAACTCGAAAACCTCTCGAACAGCGACCAGCTCTCGCCTCATCATGACGGTCAGTTTTAGCTTTCTCTACTGAGGTACTTAGCCCAGCTCAAGTGGGGCACAATCGCAGTAGTTCTCCTAGTGCTACCTTAGCCGATATAACGGAACGTAAGGTACCAAAACATAGGAGCCGGGCAAACCCAACTATTGACCCAAGACATGATTCGGAGCCGATGCATATAATGCTATAAGTTTGGGGTGCCGCACTTGTGAAAGTGTTCGTACTTCTCACACCGTATTGTGGGGTACTTAAGCACCTGGCGTATTGGCCGTACCAAAGTGTACGGGTGCAACATGTCATTAATGAACATATATTCGTAAAAAAAGGGGTAATGCAATAATAGACAGAAGCTATGCATTGTTTATTTAAAAAGGCTGCGATCAAAGTAGAACGATACAAATAGTGCAATAAGCAAAAGATGGGACTATTTAACATGTCCTTTCCAGGGGCGAGCTGCGGGATGTTATGTGAAAAAGGTATACTGCTCATTATAGAGACCACCTTAGAGTTCCATAGTGCGGCGTAGCTTTCTCCTTCCCTGGTTGTATCGTTTGTGCGACAATTGTACTGCCGGACAAGCCTTCCGAAGAATGGAGTCCTGAAAATAAGAGAAAATTAAGAAATCGGCAGCCCCTAGTGCGGTTTAAGCCGCGTTTCGGGTGTGCCGTGATGGTGCCCCTCCCCCTGTGCCCATGGTATTTCCAGAGCGTAGTTATGTACGCGCAACACTAGTTTCGCAAGTTCGCGAGGGCTGGGGTTGGGGCCGCATTGCTACACTTACTCGGAACGTGCCAGGCGGTCTTGTTGTAGGTTACTCCGGGCACGCTTGACGGTGTCCAGACGTTTAATGGCCGGACTGGAGAATTGCCTTGAGAGGCTTCTTTGTACTTCCGTTGCGATAGCCGCCATATGCTCCTTCGTTCGGAGAGAGCGTTCGGTGTTTCCATTGATCGTGATGACTCCTCGAGGGCCTGGCATCTTGAGCTTGAGGTATGCGTAGTGCGGCACTGCATTGAACTTGGCAAATGCGGTTCGCCTGAGCAGTGCGTGATAGCCACTGCGGAACGGGACTATGTCGAAGATTAACTCCTCGCTTCGGAAATTATCCAGAGATCCGAAGACCACTTCAAGTGTAACTGAGCCTATACAGTTGGCCTCTACACCTGGTATGACGCCTTTAAAGGTCGTTTTAGTGGGTTTGATCCTCGAGGGATCGATGCCCATTTTCCGCACTGTATCCTGGTAAAGCAGGTTCAGGCTGCTGCCCACGTCCATAAGGACTCTAGTGAGGTGAAATCCGTCAATAATTGGGTCTAGAACCAATGCAGCGAATCCGCCATGACGGATGCTAGTGGGGTGGTCCCTTCGATCAAAAGTGATTGGGCAGCAAGACCATGGGTTGAACTTTGGGGCGACTGGCTCCATCGCATATACGTCCCTTAGCGCATGCTTCTGCTCCCTCTTGGGGACGTGGGTTGCGTATATCATGTTCACCGTCCGCACTTGTGGGGGAAAACCTTTCTGTCCACTATTGTTCGGGGGGCGGGGCTCCTCCTCATCATCGCTATGCAGCCCCTTGTCTCTGCTTTCGGCATTCAACTTGCTTGCTTGCTTGAACACCCAACAATCCCTGTTGGTGTGATTGGCTGGTTTTTCGGGGGTGCCATGTATCTGGCATGAGCGGTCGAGTATTCGGTCCAAACTGGACGGGCCCGGAGTATTTCTTTTGAATGGCTTTTTCCGCTGACCGGGTTTAGAGCCTCTGAATCCGGCATTAACTGCCGTATCCTCAGCATTGTCGTCGTTAATGTGGCACTTTTGCTTGTTGCGACGCGACCTGCCACTGCTGTCCTTGGTGTCCGAATTACTAGGGCTCTTGGTCATGTTATTGCTGTGAGCTAGCCAGCTATCTTCTCCCGCGCAAAAGCGGGTCATAAGTGTCGTGAGGGCTGCCATAGATTTCGGCTTTTCCTGTCCTAGGTGCCATGCAAGCCACTCGTCGCGGATGTTATGCTTGAAGGCTGCTAGGGCCTCTGCGTCCGGACAGTCGACGATTTGATTTTTCTTGGTTAGGAACCGTGTCCAGAATTGTCTGGCCGATTCCTCTGGCTGCTGAATTATGTGGCTAAGGTCATCGGCGTCTGGTGGTCGCACATAAGTACCCTGGAAATTGGCGAGGAATGCGGTTTCCAGGTCCTCCCAATAACCAATTGATTCTGCTGGCAAGCTATTAAGCCAATGCCGAGCTGGTCCTTTAAGCTTGAGTGGGAGGTATTTGATGGCGTGTAGGTCATCACTGCGGGCCATGTGGATATGAAGGAGATAGTCCTCGATCCATACCGCGGGATATGTTGTGCCATCGTATGATTCGATGTTCATGGGTTTGAATGTTGGAAATATGCCCTAGAGGCAATAATAAAATGGTTATTATTATATTTCTTTGTTCATGATAACTGTCTATTGTTCATGCTATAATTGTGTTATCCGGAAATCGTAATACATGTGTGAATACATAGACCACAACACGTCCCTAGTGAGCCTCTAGTTGACTAGCTCGTTGATCAAAGGATAGTCATGGTTTCCTGACTATGGGCATTAGATGTCATTGATAACGGGATCACATCATTAGGAGAATGATGTGATGGACAAGACCCAATCCTAAGCTTAGCTCAAAGATCGTGTAGTTCGTTTGCTGTAGTTTTTCTGAATGTCAAGTATCATTTCCTTAGACCATGAGATTGTGCAACTCCCGTATACCGTAGGAGTGCCTTGGGTGTGCCAAACGTCACAACGTAACTGGGTGACTATAAAGGTACATTACAGGTATCTCCGAAAGTGTCTGTTGGGTTGGCACGAATCGAGACTGGGATTTGTCACTCCGTATGACGGAGAGGTAACTCTGGGACCACTCGGTAATGCATCATCATAATGAGCTCAAAGTGATCAAGTGATTGATCACGGGATCATGCATTACGGTACGAGTAAAGTGACTTGCCGGTAACAAGACTGAACAAGGTATTGGGATCAAGAAGGGTTGATTGAATCCTCGACATCGTGGTTCATCCGATGAGATCATCGTGGAGCTTGTGGGAGCCAACATGGGTATCCAGATCCCGTTGTTGGTTATTGACGGAGAGGCTTCTCGGTCATGTCTGCATGTCTCCCGAACCCGTAGGGTCTACACACTTAAGGTTCGATGACGCTAGGGTTGTAGAGATATTAGCACACGATAACCCGAAAGTTGTTCGGAGTCCCGGATGAGATCCTGGACGTCACGAGGAGTTCCGGAATGGTCCGGAGGTAAAGATTTATACATAGGAAGTCCAGTTTCGGCCTTCGGGAAGGTTTCGGGGTCACTGGTATTGTACCGGGACCACCGGAAGGGTCCCGGGGGTCCACCGGGTAGGGCCAACTATCCCGGAGGGCCCCATGGGCTGAAGTGGGAGGGGAACCAGCCCCTAGTGGGCTGGTGCGCCCCCCCTTGGGCCTCCCCCTGCGCCTAGGGTTAGAAACCCTAGGGGTGGGGGCGCCACCCTTGCCTTGGGGGGCAAGGCACCCCCTTGGCTGCCGCCCCCTAGGGGATTGGATCTCCTAGGGCCGGTGCCCCCCCTAGGCACCCTATATATAGTGGGGGGGAGGGAGGGCTGCGCACCCAAGCTCCTGGCCTCTCCCTCTCCCTCCCGTGACACTCCTCCATCTCCCAGCGCTTGGCGAAGCCCTGCCGAGATCACCATTGCTTCCACCACCACGCCGTCGTGCTGCTGGATCTTCACCAACCTCTCCTTCCCCCTTGCTGGATCAAGAAGGAGGAGACGTCTCTCAACCGTACGTGTGTTGAACGCGGAGGTGCCGTCCGTTTGGCACTAGGTCATCGGTGATTTGAATGACGTCGAGTACGACTCCATCAACCCCGTTCTCTTGAACGCTTCCGCTCGTGATCTACAAGGGTATGTAGATGCACTCCTCTCTCCCTCGTTGCTAGATGACTCCATAGATTGATCTTGGTGATGTGTAGAAAATTTTAAAATTCTGCTACGTTCCCCAACGTTAAAACCCTCGGGGATTTGATGATCCATTACTTCATCTGTGAAGCATGGTGGGTGTGCGGCGCCTCTGTATTGGGCTATATCACGACGCAGCTCAAACGAGCTTTGTCTACTGTGTTCGGCCCGGCCGGATTTACTGTATCCAGAGTGACGATTACCATCTCGTGCCGTGGGGAGCCCACGCGATCCGTAGATCGATCTTGTTTGCCTTGCCTTGTCCTCCAATATATCTCGCAGGTCTGGCGCATTTTCCCGTGCCTTGGTATTTTTTGAGCGGCGCCGGGGTGCGGCTTGAGTGGAGGGCCAAGAGGCCTCTCTGTCACGGCCACGGGGTGGCCGGTCGGCCGCTTCATGCGCTGGTGATGTAGGTTTAGGTGCTTCCTCCTCTAATCGGGGTAGCAACCTGCGCTTTGGGTAGCTCTTGGAGGGGCGTTCGAGTTCATACTCTTCGGCCGCAAGGACTTCAGTCCATCTGTCGGCTAGCAAATCTTGATCAGCTCTAAGCTGTTGCTGTTTTTTCTTGAGGTTGCTCGCCATGGCCATAAGCCTGCGTTTGAAACGGTCTTGTTCGACGGGATCCTCCGGCACGACAAATTCATCGTCATCGAGGCTTGCCTCGTCTTCGGAGGGAGGCATATAATTATCGTCCTTGACCTCTCTGTCTGCCGCTCTCTCATGAGGGCTGGCTTCTCCATCCTCCTGTGCTGAATATTGCTGGAGGTGGTTGTCTTCGGCACTGTCCGGGGTGTTATTATCTCCCGTGCCAGAGTCACCGTTTTTGCTTTGGCGAGATTTAGAGCGGCGCCGCTGACGCCGGCGCTTAGGCTGCTTCTTGGAGGGGTCATCCTCCGCTGTTCCATCGCCATTGCCTTCTTTTGGGCTGTCCACCATGTATATATCATACGACAAGGTGGCTTTCCAGTGCCCTATAGGCGCTGGTTCTTGATCGTCTCCTGCATCGGCGTCCATACCGTCGATGTCTTTGGAGTCGAAGTCGAGCATGTCGGTTAAATCATCGACAGTGGCTACGAAGTGGGTGGTGGGTGGGCTTTGAATTTCTTCATCATCCGCATCCCAACCTTGCTGACCATAGTCCGGTCAGGGCTCTCTTGATAAAGAGAGAGACTTTAGTGAATTCAGAATATCACTGAAGGGCGAGTGCTGAAAGATGTCTGCGGTGGTGAACTCCATGATCGGCGCCCAATCGGGTTCGATCGGTAGGGGCGTGGAGGGCTCGGAGTTTGGAGAGGAGTCTGGCTCCTTGGAGTCACGGGTTTCGCAGAGAATAGGGCTGGTGTTCGGCTCGATCGCCATAGAGATTGCAGCCCCCGAGGCGGTGTCCAACCACCCATCCTCGATTGGCGCAGTTGGCTCCGAATTAAGGGTCGGAGCTGATGCGGGTGCGGCCTCCAGGGCACTGTTCGCCAGCAGAGCTAGATCATGCCCATCGTGACAGTGCGGCACGCTCGGCTGCGGCTCAAACCTGTCGAAGATCAAGTCACCGCGGGGGTCGGCCGTGTAGTTCAAACTTCCAAATCTGACCTGATGGCCAGGGGCGTAGCTTTCGATCTGCTCCAGATGGCCAAGCAAATTGGCCCGCAGTGCAAAGCTGCCAAATATGAAGATCTGTCCGGGAAGAAAAGTCTCACCCTGGATCGCATCATCGTTGATGATCGGAGGAGCCATCGGGCCTAAAAGTGACGACACATAGGAACTCTCAATGAAAGCACCAATGTCGGTGTCAAAACTGGCGGATCTCGGGTTGGGGGTCCCGAACTGTGCGTCTAGACGGATGGTAACAGGAGACGAGGGACACGATGTTTTTACCCAGGTTCGGGCCCTCTCGATGGAGGTAAAACCCTATGTCCTTCTTGATTAATATTGATGATATGGGTAGTACAAGAGTAGATCTACCACGATATCAGAGAGGCTAAACCCTAGAAGCTAGCCTATGGTATGATTGTATCTTCCCCCTACGGACTAAAACCCTCTGGTTTATATAGACACCGGAGAGGGCTAGGGTTACACAGAGTCAGTTACAATGGTAGGAGATCTACATATCCGTATCGCCAAGCTTGCCTTCCACGCCAAGGAAAGTCCCTTCCAGACACGGGACGAAGTCTTCAATCTTGTATCTTCATAGTCCAGGAGTTCGGCCGAAGGTATAGTCCGCCTATCCAAACACCCCCTAATCCAGGACTCCCTCAGGAGGCCACCTCCTTGGTCAGGAGGGTCAGGTCCCACCCTTGAGCAGTTGCTAAATGAACCATGTCCAAGACACGACACCCGGGAGAAGCCGACTACTCATCTATGGAAAGATTGTACGATCATGAAGGCTTTCAAGAATTCTAACATGTTCGACGGTAACCATGGACATGGCAACGGCTCAGTGGTGGCGGTTTCATGGCCCGAGCGGTGGCTCAGGAAGTGGCGGTTTTCATGGGAAGGCCCTCAAGGCAATCAAGGCGGCTATAATCAGCAATCTGGCCAAGGTGGTCAGCAACAGTAGCAATCCGGGTATCAGAGTAACCCAAAGCAGTTGAGCAGTGGGCAATATCACGTATTCACCACCAGTTTGTGCAAAAGGGACCAGAAACTTCATAAGAGAGCTGTGAACGCTGTTGAGCCGGCGGTTCCTCGTTATTTGAGATGGTCTGAGCAGCCTATTCTGTGGAGTAGGGAAGATCACCCTCCCCGGGTTGACAATCCGGGTCATCTAGCTTTGGTGGTGGCGCCTCAGGATGGTGGATATAAATTCACTAAAGTACTCATGGACAGAGGCAGTAGCATCAACATCCTCTATTATGAGACGTTCCGTCGCATGGGGTTAACTGACAAAAGTCTTAAGACGTCCAACACTGTTTTTCATGGAGTGGTGCCTGGTAAGTCGGCATACCCAGTTGGTAAGATTGAGCTAGAAGTAGCCTTTGGAGATGAGCATGATTCTAGGGCGGAGAAGTTAACCTTTGAAGTGGTCAAAATCAAAAGCCCATATCACGCCCTGTTTGAACGGCCGGCTTATGAAAAATTCATGGCACAGCCATGTTATGTTTATCTGCAGCTCAAGATGCCGGGTTATAAGGGCACTATCACAGTGCATGGAAGTCGGAATATAGCTTTGGAATGTGAGGAAGGTGATGCTGCTTACGTCGAATCTGTTTGTGCGACAGAGGAGTTGAAGTTTTACAAGGATAAAGTCGACCCGGCGGACATGACGTCTTTGAAAAAGCCAACCACGGAGCATGAGCCGACGCAGAAGTTTAAGTTAGCTGACGATACTAAGATGATTGATTTTGTGCCTGCCGGCTCATCCAAACAATTCATTATCAGTGCTAACTTGGATCCCAAATAGGAAAGCGCGCTCATCGAGTTCATCCGTGAGAACCGGGACATCTTTGCATGGAAGCCTTCTGACATGCCGGGTGTACCGAGAGAACTCGCTGAGCACACTCTCAATAGTGATACCAAGTTTAAACCGGTCAGGCAATTTCTTCGGCGGTTCAACGAGAAAAGGCGCAAGGCTATTGGAGAAGAGGTGGCCCGGCTCTTGGCGGCCGGGTTTATTGTTGAAGTTTTTCACCCAAAGTGGTTGGCTAACCCGGTGCTTGTGCTCAAAAATAACGGCACCTGGCGTATGTGTGTGGATTACACAGATTTAAACAAGGCTTGTCCGGCTGATCCTTTTGCTCTCCCTCGTATTGATCAGATCATTGATGCTACGGCAGGTTGTAAGTGTTTGAGATTTTTGGATGCTTATTCTGGCTATCATCAGATCAAAATGGTAGTTAAGGACCAGGAGAAGACGGCTTTCATTACTTCGTTTGGAGCCTTCTGCTATGTGTCTATGCCTTTTGGGCTTATGAGTGCCCAGGCGACTTATCAGTGATGTGTGCAGAACTGTCTTCATAATCAGATTGGGCATGGTGAAATCCAGAGAGAAGGAAACTCTGGTAGATGATCTGAAGGAAACCTTTGATAACCTCCGGGTCTACAAGATGATGCTTAACCCGACCAAGTGCGTTTTTGGAGTCCCAGCTAGCAAGATTTTGGTTTTTTGGTGTCTAACAGAGGCATTGAGGCTAACCCGGAGAAAATTAAGGCGATTACATCTTTGGCTAAGCCGGTGTGCATCAATGACATTCAGCGGCTGGTGGGTCGTGTCACAACTTTAAGCCGGTTCATAAGCCGGTTAGGTGAGAAGGCTATGTCGTTGTATCAAATGATGAAGAAGACGGATAATTTTGTCTGGAGTGATGCTGCTAACTCTGCCTTTGAAGATCTGAAAAGACAGCTCGCCGAGCCACCAGTTCTTGATGCTCCCATTGAGAAGGAGCCACTGTTGTTATATGTGGCTGCTAACACACATGCTGTCAGTGTGGCCATTGTTGTAGAGCGCAAGGAGGCTGGCAAGGAACACCCGGTTCAACGGCCGGTTTATTACGTCAGTGAGGTGCTCATTGAGTCCAAACTGACATATCCACATTGGCAGAAGCTTGTTTATGGGGTATTCATGGCAAGCCGGAAGCTTAAGCATTACTTTCAGGGTCATCCTATCACTGTGGTTAGCTCTGCTCCTTTAGGATATATTATTCAAAATAGAGAAGCCACAGGGCGAGTCGCAAAGTGGGCCATTGAACTTGGGTCTCACGGTTTAAAATACATGCCACGTACAACAATCAAATCTCAAGCACTGGTGGATTTCATTAATGATTGGACGGAGTTGCAAATACCTGAAGAGAAGCCAGACAACACATATTGGACGATTCATTTTGATGGGTCCAGGCAATTGGAGGGCTCGGGGGGCTGGAGTTGTTTTAACTTCCCCTAGAGGTGACAAGTTTTGTTATGTGTTGCGATTGATGTTTCCTTGTACTAACAACACAACTGAGTATGAGGCCTTACTCCATGGTCTTCGAATGGCTAGAGAAATGAGTTTAAGCCGGGTACGGTGCCTTGGCGACTCAGATTTGGTGGCTCAGCAAGTATCAGGTAAGTGGGATTGCAAGGACCCTCTCATGGCGGCTTATCGCTGTGAGGTTGACACTGTTGTTGGACACTTCAAGGGTTATCAGGTGGAGCACATCGACCGCAGAAAGAATGAAGCGGCCGATGCTTTAAGCCGGTTGGGATCTCAGCGTAAGCCGGTGCCGCCTAACACCTTTTTAGATGTTCTGCATAACCCTTCTGTCAAGTTGCCTATAGAGGAGGACTTGGCTGTTCCAGACCCAGAAGCACAATTGGTGGCGGGCTCTTCATGTCATTCTAGATTGGACAATGCCATATTTGGCTTATATGACCCGGGGTGAGTTGCCGAAGGATGAGACCTTGGCTAGACAAATAACCAGGCGGTCTAAGTCAATGACAATTTCCAATGGAGAGTTGTATCATCGCAGTGTCACCGGAGCGTTTCAACGTTGTGTCTCTCCTGAAGAAGGTCAGGAAATTCTTTGTGAGATCCATGAAGGAGATTGTGGCCATCATGCCGGTTCAAAGTCTCTTATGGCCAAAGCTTTTCGTCATGCTTTTTACTGGCTAACGGCTCATGCCGATGCAGAGGATCTGGTCAGTAGGTGTGATGGGTGTCAAAAATTTGCACGACGAGCGCACGTGCCGGCTCAAGAATTGCAGATGATTCCAATCAATTGGCCGTTTGAAGTTTGGGGTCTTGACATGGTTGGACCTTTCAAAAGGTCCAAAGATAAGAAGACACACCTTTTGGTGGCAGTGGACAAATTCACAAAATGGGTTGAGGCAGAGCCGGTCAGTAAGTGTGATGCGGCCACGGCAGTTCAATTCATGAAGAAGGTGATCTTTCGTTTTGGCTTTCCACACAACATTATTACTGACAATGGCACCAACCTGCCCCAAGGAGATATGGAAGAGTTCTATCAACTGGAGCATATCCGGCTTGATGTTTCATCAGTAGCTCACCCCAATCCAATGGTCAAGCTGAAAGAACCAATCAGGAAATCCTGAAAGGTCTGAAACCCTGGCTTATGGTCCCTACAACGGACACCGGGTTGTTGGGTGGGAGAATTACCCTCTGTGATATGGGGCATCAATACTACCCCTAACAGGTCTACGGGTTATACCCCTTTCTTCATGGTTTATGGAGCAGAGGCAGTTCTGCCCAGTGACATCCGTCATGACTCGCCCCGCGTGGCGGCTTACGTTGAAGATGATAACGAGCAAGCCCGACAGGACGCGCTTGACTTATTAGATGAGGAGCGAGACTTGGCAGCAGCTCGATCAGCAATTTACCAACAGGACCTGTGCCGTTATCACAGCCGCCGGGTTAAGTCCAGAACCTTTGAAGAAGGTGACCTGGTGCTCTGGCTCATCCAGGATCAGTCTGATGCGCACAAGCTATCCCCACCTTGGGAAGGACCCTTTGTGGTTAGCAAGAACTTAAACAATGGGTCATATTACCTTATCGATGTTCGAGAGCACAAAGACTCACGTAAATCGGAGGAGGAGACCCGTCGACCATGGAATATTGCTCATCTTTGGCCTTACTACACTTGAGCCACCGGCTCACATAATGTACATACTTTGACGTTGTATATATTATGATAAGTAATAAAGTAGGACCTCTGTTCTTTTCATCTTTCATGATCACATATCTTTATTATTTTAATTATTAAACGACTAGATTGGGGGTTGATCGTATTCGAATCTAGCTTAACCCTCTTGGTCTGGCTCATGATCGTATTCGAATCTAGCCGTTAAAACTTCATGGTCACCAGGGGGCTTCCTGTTCAAACATAGGTCATATTCGAACCAAAGAGAACATAGCTGTCGTAACCCTCTTGATCGGCGCAAAGCCAAACTCACTAGGGGGCTTCTTGATCGTATCTGAATCATAGCTTAACCCCTTTTGGGTCCGACTTGGATCGTATTCGAATCAGGGTCGTTAAAAACCTTTCAAGGTCATTTGGGGGCTTCCTGTTCAAACATAGGTCGTATTCGAACCAAAGAGAACATAGTTGTCAGTACCCTCTTGATCGGCGCAACGCCAAAGCCACTGGGGGCTACATGATCGTATTCGAATCCTAGCTTAACCCCTTTGGTCCTGTTTACCGATCGTATTCGAATCAGAAGCCTCCAAACTTTTTCTTAATGCTTGATTTACATTGTTTGAAAGATACTCTTTTGTTTTGTTGGTTTTTTGTTGTCTCGAATCAAACTGCAAGTATGGTTTCAATTTAAACCGACTCGGTTTTTTTACAATGAGTTGCCAAGGTATAGTAGTCATCAGGCATGTGGAAGTATTGACTTCTAACAGGATTGGGTTGTCACCCTTACTGTCCGGGTCACATAAGCCGGCAGTCCAGAATCAAAGAACACATGTATGACATTGTCATTAATAAACAGATTTATCTGTGTTTTTTCTTTAATCAAAGGCTTTCCAGCCTTATTTATCCTTACATCTAGCCCTAACTATTCCGTTATGGTAATTTCATAATTATATATCGGGTGTTTTGACCCGTCTAGCGACAAACCGCCAGGACAGTTTTCTCATCTCTTACATACAGGAACATGATTAAACGCTATAGATATGATAAAGGATATAAAGCATATATTGACATGATGGATAAAACCAGTCATACGCAGTATAATATGCACGATGGCATAGGTAGAACATGCAGTTTCAAGCTAGCCTATTACAAGGCGCTGAAAGCCCAAAAGGTTAAAACTGTTTTTCTCCTAAGCATATTTTAAGCTAAGGCCGGTTCATTAAGTCTTGGCCAGATTATTTTGGATGATTATGACTCCTCCCTCGCCGGTTCATCTCCCTCCACTGGTTGGAAGCTGGGCTTGGACCAATCAAAGCCATGAAGAGCAACAAACTCAGCTTCGTCATCTATTAGTCCAGACGGGTCAATCTCTAGGGCAAAGGTGTGTTGACGAACCGGCGGAATAAGATCTGTCACTTTATACGATGGCGTCACCATCTTTTTATTCTCCATATCAAAACCCGGTTGATACTTATCAATATTGGTCTCATCACCAAGGATAATAGCCCGAGGACGAACACCCCACACACCGGCAGCAAAATCGTCTTGATCAAATGGGGTCCCGTCTTCCTTAAAACTGGGATACCCCTTGGCTACATCCGCCGGGTCGAGTTTCGGCACCCAGGCTTTGGAGCGGCTTAGTGCGGTTAGGGCTCCGGCTCTTGCACAAGAACGTTTGACCTCTTGGAATCTGGCGGGTAAGATGGATAGCTTCTTCAAAACATCACTCAAGAGGTTTGGTCCTTTATTGGCTAGGGAAATGATAGCAAGCGTCTGTTGAGCTCCAGTGTACAGTTGCTCCACCAAGGTGTAAACCGCCTTGAGTTTTATCAAACTGTTTTGGCTCAGATTGCTGCTCCATGGACCTATGAGTATTTTAAAAGGTAAAGTAGGCGGCTTATATTTCTAGCAAAAATAGAGTTTCAATAAATAATGCAAATGACTTACCAAAGATTGCAGAGACCATCTGAGACACCCGGTTCTTTAAACCGGCGAGCTCCGTGGAAACCTCCTTGAGAGCCGCCTCGGCTGTTTCAGCATCCTGTATCAGCACGGTTTTTTCATCGGCCCAAGATTTTTTCTCTGCGTCAAAACTGGTCTTCAGTTTTTCTGCTTCGGATAAGCTCAGCTGGAGTTTGGAGTCGGCATTTTTTATCTCCGTTTCTTGAGCCGCCAACCGGGTCTTTGCATCAGTCAGTTGGGAACCCAATTCATTGATGGCGGTTTACAAGACATGCACAGGTGTGTCAAAAATTTATTCCAATAAAAGTCATAATGATTGAAGTCCCAAGTACTTTGCAATGCAACACCACTCGACACTTCGGGGCTAATGTCTGCCAAAGCAATTTTTAACTGCAAAAATGACTCTTCTATGATTAAAGTCCCAAGTGTGTTACAAGTAACAACGCTTGGCACTTGGGGGCTAATGCATGATATTAAGAAAGTCTTTTCCTCTTGAGCCGGATAACTTCATTTGTTTAGCCTAATTCAAGTCAGTTATGAAATCAAGTACCGGCTCATTCATGATGAATTAAACCAGCCCTTGGGGACTACAAGTGACATTTATGCTAATCCACTGGACTTAGGGAAAATCTAAGACAGAACATCAACCTATATCATAAGTCTACATATCATTCAGTTTCATCATAATCCGGAGACTTGGGGGCTGGCAGAGTATATGTAAACTAATGGAAGCCGGGGAGCGTACCTCATATTTCAGTTGCAGCTGTTTGACCATTTCGATTTCAGAGTCACGGCTGGAATGCACATGACTGAGGTATCCAGATAGCACGTGACTAATGCTCAGGTGAGCATAGTGAGAGACGTCAAATCGTACCTTCTGCCTTTCCAAAGCTTCTTGCTTGACAGAGTGCCTGGCCAGTACAGTTGGGTTACCCGGCTCAACGAATCTGCTACCCGTGATTAGAACGTCATTGTTAGAAGGCGCTGACGGGTTAACTGTGCTGGACGGCCCAACGTTGGATGGATTGAGAATGGTTTCATCAGCTGACAGCTCAGGAAGGTCTGATTGAAGGTTGATAGCAGGGTATTCTGGTGCTTCAGATTGTTCAGGAGCAGTTGGTATTGCCGGTTCAGGAGCAGGGTCTTTCGAGTCTTCCGCCGGCTTAGCCACCCTGGCTTTCTTGGGCTTTGCTTGACTGCTAAAAAGGTTTTCATGAGTTAGTATAATGATGCAGTCTTAAAGATGCAGAAGAAAGATAATTTTCTTTACCCAGGGGCAGTCTTGAAAGCTGGAAATTGAGTTTGTGAAGAATCGCCAGAAGAGCGAGAAACCTCCTGCAATAGCAAGATTACAGTTAAGAGAGTAAGGAAATAGATTCATTGATAAAAGCAAGAGACAAAGGCGAAAGAAACCTCATTCTGGCGTTTTCGAGGAGTTTTTGGTAAGCCGGAGGGCAGTTCATTGTCGTCTCTAGTCCGGGCCTGACGATGGCTTTCATGTTGCTGTTTGTTCAAAAGAAAATGAGGATCCAAATAAGCCAAAGGGTGTGAAAACCTTACTTTCCGAGTTACCAGTCGAGGTTTTTCTCTTGGCAAAGGGGCTGAGTCAGAGGAAATAGCTACCTCTTCTTCTACTGCCTGGCTGGCCCCCGTGTCATCCTGGCAATAGTCAGTGTCAATAAGGTTGTTAAAAAGCAGGCCAAGAGAGTCAAGGGCTACCTCCGAGTCAGAAACATCATCCGTCTTCAACATATCAGAAGCTGTTCTTTTCTTCTTGGATTTTCGGGTTGTCTTCTTGGCGGCTAGGGCGGCGGCTCTAGCCTTCTTGGCAGCTTCATGATCATATTTGACTTTCCAAAAGTCAGATTTGGCCTGTAGGCAGATTACCGGTTAAAAGTTAGACAAGTACTTAACTACTGAAGAAAAAAAAGGGAGTCAAGGGGACTTACCTCTGGTGCTGGGTTAAGTTTGCAGAAAGGATTCAATCCAACTTGACTGCAGTCCTCGTATTTACTGTTTACAAGGGTGGTTGACATTTCGACAATGGCCTCTTCAGTCAGTTGTACAGAACTATGACGCAAAGGATCATCTGGGCCTCCACCATATTTATACATCAAGTTGGCTTGGCGGCTCAGAGGGATGACCCGCCATGCGGTCTAACAACGGATCAAGTCAACTCCAGTCAGGCCATTTCCCAACAAGGCTTGAATCCTTTTGATGGACGGGATGAGCTTCTTACGTTCAGCGACAGTCAGCTTGTTAGGGAGCACAAACTTAGAATCCAGACGCTCCACGCGATAACCCGACATTGGTTTTTCATCAGCTGGAGACGTGTCTTTGCAATAAAACCAAGTTTGGTTCCAATCCTTGGGATGGCTTGGTAAGACTACTAAAGAAAAGACAACACCCTGTCGGCGCTAAATCGAAATTCCACCAAGTTCCAAGCTAGGGCTGTTGGTGCATTCATTCTGACAGTTCAGATAGAAATACTCTCTGAAGAGTTCAATGGTAGGTTCTTCTTGAAGATAAACCTCACAGAGAACTTGCAAATTGCAGGTGTTGGATATGGAGTTGGGTCTCAGATCTTGTGGATGAAGCTTGAAAAAATGTAGAACATCTCTGAAGAACTTTGAGCCGGGTGGTGAAAAACCCCGGTTCATGTGATCAGTAAAGATGATGACTTCACGGTCTTTGGGCCGAGGTTGTTCTTCGGCCGGGTCAGGAGCACGATAGGACATAATGTTCTTCTCTCTGGCAAGTATCCGATGGTGACAAAATCCTTCAAAGTGTCATCAGTGACTGTGGAAGGGACCCAGTTGCAGACTGTTGGCGCTTTTGACGGCATAATGAAAAAGGACAAGCTGAAAATAAAGTAATTTGCTGGTTCAAATCAATTAGTAAAATTACAGGTTAATAATTATAGTACAGATGAGTAATGGCGGCTTAAGTAAGGGCTAATGATATATAAAGGAAAAATGAGCCGACATGATAAGCCGCCATGACTAAAGATATTCAAAGGTTGCCTGAGACAGGATTGGCTAAGTATTGAGATAAACAAGTTTCACAAGTTGTTGCTATTATTTTGGATCAAGATGGTTCAAAAAGGAAAAATAAATCTAGACCTAAAAAATCCAGCGCAGAGGAGTTCATTAGTTGTAAGGAGGCCTTTGTACAAGAAAAAGGGATCATCTAGCGTCCGGAATGGATGAAAAACAACTACCGCATGAGTTCTATACTTCTTTTAGATCAAAGGAGGATGCGGTGGAGAAACTACAAAGAATCTGTGATGAACAGTGAAGAACACAGAAGGAACTCGCAAACCCTAATGCAGATCTAAGGTATGGCAAAGCAAGGACTTACGAACGCAGATCTACTGCAGAGAATCGCCGTCGTTCTCTGGACAAGCTCAGCGTGATGCAGCGGCCGAGGTTGAGGACGACAGTGAGCGCTGCGGCGGCGGCGGAGCTCGAGCGATAGAGGGTTGCGAGAGGAAGAAGGAGAAGACTGAGGAAGACTGGTCGTAACTATTTATAAGGGGATAGGTGAACAGGAAGGCGCGAAAAACGAGGAGGCCGAAACATGGTTATCCAGCTACCTAAGTGCCTCGATTTTTGGAAAGGAATTAAAGATAAAGATCCTTTAAAGATGACGTGGTGGCGGGTTTTCAAAAAATCTGGAGATGACGTCATGGCGGGTTACAAGGTTGTCGTAGCAGTAATAGATGGATTTCTTCTAAGTGTTGGAGATTGACAAGAACAAAGTTCAAATCAACCTGGGGCCTAATGTTGGGGATATGACTACCAGGCATGACCCGCCCAGGAGGGGCCGGGTCAATCACAATGGCGGGCTACTTAAACACAGCCCGAAGAGTATACAGAGGTGACGGTTTAAGGATAAGGCTTGTAGTAGGCCCAAACCCAGAGGCGGCTTAAGGCCCATGAGTATAAACCGTCATGTATGAATAAGACTTGTAAGGTAAGGCATGTAAAAGACGTCACCGAGCCATACACGTTGTATGAGGCGGCCGGGACTCTGTAGGCCGTAGGGCGTCAACCCGTGTATATAAGGGGATGACCCGGCGGCGGCTTAGGGCAAGAAACAACAGATCGAGAGCCAAGCTAGCATATTTCGCTCCTTGGTCATCGAAACCTAGAAATACCACATCAACTGGACTAGGCTTTACCTTCACCGCAAGGGGCCGAACCAGTATAAAAACCTCTCGTGTCCTTTGTCCCGATTAACCCCTTTAAGCTTCCTAGTTGTGATGGCTCCACGACTAAGTCCTTTCACTAGGACATCTGCCGTGACAATTCCACGACAGACGCTGAAAACACATTTTTCTAGATTGAGCTTAAATTTCATATGTCCGGAGATTGTCGAATGTGAGACGTAAGTCATCTATTAATGACTCGACACGTTTAGTCTTCATGACGACGTCGTCCACATATGCTTCAACTGTCTTGCCGATTTGTTTCTCCAGGCATGTTTGAATCATGCGTTGGTAGGTGGCCGGTGTTTTTGAGCCCAAAGGGCATAGTGTTGGAGAAGAAAGGCCCGTATGGGGTAATAATTGCCATTGCGGCTTGGTCGGATTCCTTCATTTTAATTTGATGGTATCCGAAATACGCGTCGAGGAAACACAGTGAGTCGTGTCCTGCAGTGGCATCAATAACTTGATCGATGCGGGGGAGGGGGAATGGATCCTTAGGGCAAGCTTTGTTGAGGTCTTTGAAATCGAGACACAATCGCCAGGATTTATCCTTCTTTGGCACCATCACCAGGTTTGCTAGCCAGTCCGGATGTTTAATTTCTCTGATGAATCCGTAGCTTGGCTAGCTCCTCCCCCATAGCTTGTCGTTTGGGTTCGGAAAAGCACCGCAGTGTTTGCTTAACTGGCTTGTATCCCTTCAATATATTGAGGCTGTGCGCAGCCAACCGGTGTGGGATTCCTGGCATATCAGAAGGGTGCCAGGCGAATATGTCCCAGTTCTCGCGTAGGAACGCTCGTAGTGCAGCGTCCACCATCGGGTCCAGTTGTGCACCAATGGAGGTTGTCTTCTTTGGGTCCGTCGGGTGGACTTGAAATTTGACTGTTTCATCTGTTGGCTTAAAGGAGGTGGATTTGGAGCGCTTGTCGAGAATTACATTGTCCCTATCCACCGTTGAGCATAGCGTAGTTAAATCTTCGGCCTCAAGGGCCTCAGAGAGTGCCTCAAGGGCCAGGGAGGCTGTTTTGTTTTCGGCGCGAAGGGCTATATCCGGATCACTAGCGAGAGTGATAATACCGTTAGGCCAGGGCATTTTGAGCTTCATATACCTGTAATGAGGTATGGCTTGAAAGCGTGTGAATGCATCTCGCCCCAACAAGGCATGGTATCCACTGTTGAAAGGGGCCACTTGGAAGGTTATCTCTTCAGACCGATAGTTCTCTGGCGTGCCGAATACCACGTCAAGTGTGATTTTTCCCGCGCATCGTGCCTCCCGACTAGGAATAATTGCTCGTAAGGTCATGCTACTTTGCTCGATACGGCTCCTGTCTATTTCCATTTTACTGAGTGTATCCTCGTGGATGAGGTTTAATCCGCTGCCGCCGACCATGAGTACCTTGGTGAGTCGAAAGCCGTCCACAAATGGATTAAGGACCAAGGCGGCTGGCGCCCGGACTGACCGGTTTTTTTGTTCGTTACTGGCATTGAAAGTTATGGCCATGTCGTTCCAAGGATTTATTGTTGTGACTTGACAGCCTTCGGCGAGGTCGCGGAGTGCCCTTTTGCGCTGATTGTTTGAAGCTAAAGTCTCGAAGACCGTCAATACTCTGCGGTCGTCGTGTTCCGGGGGGAGTTGTTCCGAGGTATTTTTGGTGAGGATATCCTCGCCACTCTTGGCCACTTTCCGGAGTATCCAACATGCTCTAAGGCTGTGGGTACGTATGGTATCTGGTGTTGTGTGTATTTTGCATGGCCTATCGAGCCATCCCTCTAGAACGGTTCAGCGCCCCGTAATGGGTTTGGATTTCTTTACTGCTGTGTCAGGCGCACCGTGAGGGTGCATCCTTTTTGTTCGTATGGAAGGTTGAGTGGGAGCTGGCGGTTCCCAACGAGCTGCCTGAATTTTCCAGGCGCTTTCCATTACGCAGTACTTCTATACTATGGTTGCCAAGTCGGCGAAGTGTAATACGTGACAGCGGTTGATAGCGTTGAGGATTCCTTCATCCGTACAACTACTGCGGAATATTGAGATCGCGTCTTCGGCGCGGCAATCCTTGATCTTGTTCTTGACAAGGAGGAATCTGGCCAAAAAGTGATGGACTGTTTCCTGAGACTGCTACCATAGGTATGTGAGATCGCGTATATCTGGGTGGGTGGGTGGATTTAAGTCCGAACCCTGACCCAATTTGAGATCCGGAGTTTGAGAAATTTTTGGGCTGAATAGTTCGGGCTCCGGGAGATCGACCGATTTTTCAGGTCTATCGTCTGATTCCAAGTTTGGAGGACAAGGCATATCGTTCTGTGGACAGGTATCCGGCTCTTCGTGCTTGGAGATCCGAACATAGTTCGTCCTCAGTATAGAGGGAGAGTTTTTGTTTTGCTCCTCCACTACCGCTATCTGATGAGTGATCGATGGAGATTTGATTTCTCTCTGATTGGGTTTAAGCCCAATCCGGCCGTAGTCTGTAGCGACCCCCAAGGAGGCAATGCGATCCAGGAGTTCATTCAAGGACAATAATTCCGTTGGACCCATCTGTTTGGAGTATCCGGAGTCCATTCAGAGGCGATTTTCGATGACCTGAGAAGTCATCGTCGGCTCACCGGCCGAACGGGCGGTCATGATAAAGCCACCCAACCGGAGGGTTTGGCCTGAGGCCAGGGCTCCATCGGCGGTGATGTTGTTCTTGATCACTAGGCGAGCCATCAACCCTGACTTCGATGTCAAAGTGGAACTCTCAATGAAAGCACCAATGTCGGTGTCAAAACCGGCGGATCTCGGGTAGGGGGTCCCGAACTATGCGTCTGAGGTTGATGCTAACAGGAGATAGGGAACACAATGTTTACCCAGGTTCGGGCCCTCTCGATGGAGGTAAAACCCTACATCCTGCTAGATTAATATTGATGAGTATGGGGGTAGAAGAGTTGATCTACCACGAGATCGTAATGGCTAAAACTCTAGAAGTCTAGCCTATCTGATTGTCATTGTCCCTACGGATGAAACCCTCCTGTTTATATAGACACCAGAAGGAACTAGGGTTGTACAAAGTCGGTTACATAGAAAGGAAATAGTACATCCGGCCACCTAGCTTGCCATCTACGTAAAGGAGAGTCCTATCCGGACACAGGAGAAAAGTCTTCTATCTTGTATCTTTATGGCCCAATAGTCCGGCCCATGTCCAACAGGCCGGCCGCCCGAGGATCCCTTAGTCCAGGACTCCCTCACCAACGTCTTACTTTGATTCTGCAGTATTGTTGGATGATGTGGCCCAGACTGACATTACATGACTGCGTTCGTGAGACTGGTTCTACCGACGTGCTTCGCACACAGGTGGCTAGCGGGTGTCTGTTTCTCCAACTTTAGCTGAATCAAGTTTGACTACGGCTGGTCCTTGTTGAAGGTCAAAACAGCACACTTGACGAAAAATCGTTGTGGTTTTGTTGCATAGGTAAGAACAGTTCTTGCTAGAAGCTCATAGCAGCCACGTAAAACTTGCAACAACAAAGTAGAGGACGTCTAACTTGTTTTTGTAGGGCATGTTGTGATGTGATATGATCAAGACCTGATGAGATATAAATTGTTGTATGAGATGATCATGTTTTGTTAAATTTATCGGCAACTAGCAGGAGCTTTATGGTTGTCTCTTTATTGCGTAAGATGCAAGCGCCATATAATTGCTTTACTTTATCACTATGCGATAGCAATAGTTGCAAAACCAATAGTTGGCGAGACGAACATGTGACAACACGTTGATAGAGATCAAGATGATGGAGATCATGGTGTCATGCCGGTGATGATGGAGATCATGACGGTACTTTGGAAATGGAGATCAAAGGCACAAGATGATGATGGCCATATCATGTCACATATTTTGATTGCATGTGATGTTTATCCTTTATGCATCTTATTTTGCTTAGTACAGCGGTAGCATTATAAGATGATCTCTCACTAAATTTCAAGGTATAAGTGTTCTCCCTGAGTATGCACCGTTGCTACAGTTCGTCGTGCCGAGACATGATAATCCCCAAGTCCAAGGAATCATCATAGCAATTTCCAAAGGTGGAAGTGATAAGTATGGAGTGTCGTACCCACAAGGAGCTAAAGGTAAGATCAATATTCTCTCAAGCCCTATCTGCCACTGATACGACTCTACGTACACCGAACGTTTGCTTCCAACTAGCAACTAGAAATAAAACTATGTTGTGGGTATGAAGAGGATAACTTTGTATGATATCGGAGAGCTAAAATATAGAAGTATGTGTTGTTATCATGAAGTTAGAATATATTACTAAATAGTATAAATAGCGAGTGTGGAATAATGGTGGATCGGTGTGCGGAATTGTCCTAGGAAATCGTTAACAAGACCGGTAATCACTATTGCAGTTTCATATGAGGGAGAGGCATAAGCTAACATACTTTCTCTACTTGGATCATATGCACTTATGATCGGAACTCTAGCAAGTATCCGCAACTACTAAAGATCATTAAGGTAAAACCCAACCATGGCATTAAAGCATTAAGTCCTCTTTATCCCATATGCAACAACCCCCTTACTCGGGTTTGTGTTTCCGTCACTCATGCAACCCACTATAAGCGAATCATAAACGTATTGCAACACCCTACAGCGGGAATCCCTCACTCTTGCGCAACACGGAGGGCACCATAGGACAGCACCAAAGTAAAACATACAACTCATACCAATCTAGATCATCAATCAACCCAAAGACAAAGGATATCTACTCAAAACATCATAGGATGGCAACACATCATTGGATCATAATATGTGGCATAAAGCACCATGTTCAAGTAGGGATTACAGCGGGGTGCGGGAGAGTGGACCGCGTAAAAGAGATGAGGATGGTGATGATGATGGTGATGTTGATGAAGACGATCACCGCGACGATGATTCCCCTCTCGATGGCACTCCGGTGCCACCAAGAGAGAGCAGGAGAGGTTCTCCCCCTTGTGCTTCCTCATCCATGGCCTCCCCCTGGATGGGGAGAGGTTCCCCCTCTGGTCCTTGGCCTTCATGGTGATGATGGCCCCTCCGAGATCCTCCTCCATGCCCTCCGGTGATGATGGCCCCCTCCGACAGGGTGCCGGAGAGGGCCTAGATTGGTTTTCAGTGGCTACGGAGGCTTCTGGCGGCGGAACTCCTGATCTAGGTTAATTTTCCGAGGTTTCTGTATTTATAGGAATTTTTGGCGTCGGTCCCACGTCAAGGAGGTGCCCGAGGCGTCCACTAGACAGGCGCACGCGCCCGGGGGGGGGGGGTGGGGCGCCCCTACCATCATGGACGCCCCAGGACTCTCCTGGCCCAACTCTTTTACTCCGGGGTCTTCTTTTGGTCCATAAAAAATCATCAAAAATTGGCACGTCAATTGGACTCCATTTGATATTCCTTTTCTGTAAAACTCAAAAACAAGTTAAAAAACAGAAACTGGCACTGGGCACTAGGTTAATAGGTTAGTCCCAAAAATCATATAAAATAGCATATAAATGCATATAAAACATCCAAGGTTGATAATATAATAGCATGAATACTTCATAAATTATAGATACATTGGAGACGTATCAGCATCCCCAAGCTTAATTACTGCTCGTCCTCGAGTAGGTAAATGACAAAAGAAATAATTTATGAAGTGAGAATGCTAGCAAGTGCATACGTTTCATCAATGATAGTTCCAATCACTTTTTCTAGCATCATTATATATCATAACAGTAGCTCATCTTCATAAAACTTTTCATGATCAAGTAACAAGATATTCACATGTTAAAGTATAGATCATAAAATTTCTTGAAACTAACAAACTATATTCTTAGTCATCAAACAATTGCAATTCATCTTATTTTCAGGAAGGGTCTATGTCAGAGCTTTGATTTAGCAAACTCCACATACTCAACTATCATTTAATCTTTCATAATTGTTAACACTCACGTGATATTTATGGGTTCAAAGTTTTAATCGTGCACAGAGAAAGATAGGGGCTTATAGATTCGCCTCCCAACTTTTACCTCAAGGGTAATGTCAACAATAATAGTTCATGTTGACTTACATCCAATTGGATATATATATATATATATATATATATATATATATATATATTAGGATCTGTCCAACACAATGTGCTTGCTAAAGGATAAAATGTAAAAAGGAAAGGTGAAGATCACCATGACTCTTGCATAAGGTAGAAGATAAAAGTAAAAGATAGGTCCTTCGCAGAGGGAAGCAGAGGTTGTCATGCGCTTTCATGGTTGGATGCACAAAATCTTAATGCAAAAGAACGCCACTTTATATTGCCACTTGTGATATGGACCTTCATTATGCAGTCCGTCGCTTTAATTTCTTCCACATCACAAGATCGTATGAAGTCTATTTTCTCCACATTAATAGATCATACATATTTAGAGGGCAGTTTTTTTATTGCATGCACCGATGACAACTTACTTGAAGGATCTTACTCAATCCATAGGTAGGTATGGTGGACTCTCATGGCAAAACTGGTTTAAGGAATGTTTGGAAGCACAAGTAGTATCTCTATTTGGTGCAAAGAATTTGTCTAGCATGAGGGGGAAAAGCAAGCTCAACATGTTGGATGATCCAAGACAATATACTTTATTTCGGATATAAGAAAACGTAACCCATTACATTGTCTTCCTTGTCCAACATCAACCTTTTAGCATGTCATATTTTAATGAGTGCTCACAATTACAAAAGATGTCCAAGATAGTATATTTATATGTGAAATCTCTCTTCCTTCAATACTATTTCATGAATTGTTCAAGTGACCAATTCTACGTTTGCTAACTTTCAATAAGTTTACTACCTATACTTATTCTATGTGAAGTCATTACTCCCCATGGTATAAGCATATGAAACATATATAAATTCAGATTTATGATATTCAATTATTCAACCATTTACTCATAGGATATACGTGAAGCACGTGAGTAAATGACAAACTACTCCAAAAGATAATAGTGAAGGACACTGAGTAGTCAAATAATTAACTAGCCATGGGAGGATTCTTTTTCATTTAATAATTCAGATCCAATGATTTTATTAAAACAGAAAGTAAAATTGAAAATATGCTCCAAGCAAAACACATATCATCTGACGAATAAAAATATAGCTCCAAGTAAGGTATACCGATAGTTTTGAAGACGAAAGAGGGGATGCCTTCCGGGGCATCCCCAAGCTTAGGCGCTTGAGTCTTCCTTGAATATTACCTTGGGGTGCCTCGGGCATCCCCAATCTTAGGGTCTTTCCACTCCTTATTCTCCTCATATTGATATCTCACCCAAAGCTTGAAAACTTCAATCACACAAAACTTAACAGAACTTGGTGAGATAGGTTAGTATGACAAAGAGTAAACCATTCACTTTGGTACTGTCAAAGACAAGGTTCATAATTGTTCTCACACAATTCCTACTGTACCATATCATTTCTACAATTTATATTGATAAATATAAGCCATAGAAACTAGAAAACAAGCAAACTATGCAATGAAAACAGAATCTGTTAGAAACAGAACAGTCTGTAATGATCTGAACACTAACCATACTTATGCTACTCAAACAATTATGAAATAAATTTGTGGACGTGAGGAATTTTTCTATTAATCTTCTGCAAAAAGAATCAGGACCAAAGCACTCTTCTGTAAAAAAAATGGCAGCTAATCTCGTGAGCGCAAAGTTTCTGTTTTTTACAGCAAGATCACATTAACTTTCACCCAAGTCTTCCCAAAGGTCTTACTTGGCACTTTATTGAAACAAAAGCTATAAAACAGGATTACTACAGTAGCTTAACCATGTAAACACACAAAAAAATAAGGGTAAATATTGGGTTGTCTCCCAACAAGCGCTTTTCTTTAAGGCCTTTTAGCTAGGCATGATGATTTCGATGATGCTCATATAAAAGATAAGAATTGAAACATAAAGAGAGCATCATGAAGAATATGAATAGCACATTTAAATCTATCCCACTTCCTATGCCTAGGGATTTTGTGAGCACACAATTTATGGGAACAAGAATCAACTAGCATAGGAAGGCAAAACAAGTATAACTTCAAAACTTTAAGCACATAGAGAGGAAAACTTGATATTATTGCACTCCTACAAGCATGTGTTCCTCCCTCATAATAATTTTCACTAGCATCATGAATGATTTCAACAATATTACCATCACATAAAGAATTCTTTTCATGATCTACGAGCATAGAAATTTTACTACTCTCCACATAAGCAAAATTCTCCTCATTCGGAATAGCGGGATCACTAGTTCCTAAAGTTGACACTCTTCCAAACCCGCTTTAGATGATAGTGTTATTCATACTCCAAAAGATATCAGTGAATTTCATGGAGCGTTCTATAATTAATATATACTAACCAATATCCAAGCTCAAAATGTATAAGTGAAGCATACGAAGCATTCTATAAAACCATACTCAAAAGATTTAAGTGAAGCACAAAGAGCAATTCAATAAGATCATACTTAAAAGATATAAGTGAAGCACATGAAGTATTCTACAAATTTATGAAGGGACATCTCATACTAGCATGGTTCTTAAAGAAAAATAAAAACACAAAGGACACAAATCATGTGAACAAAACAAAAACCGAGGTATACCGATAGTCGTTGAAGAAGAAAGATGGGATGCCAACCGGGGCATCCCCAAGCTTAGATGCTTGAGTATCCTCTGAAATATTTACTTGGGGTGCCTTGGGCATCCCCAAGCTTTAACTCTTGCCTCTCTTTATTCTTCTCATATTGATAGCTCCTCGTTCATCGAACACTTCATCCACACAAAACTTTAACAAAAACTTTGTGAGATCCGTTAGTATAATAAAGCAAATCACTACCTTTAGGTACTGTTGCAAACCCATTAAAATTTCATATTATAAATATATATACTGTATTCCAACTTCACCATGGTTCATACCCCCCGATACTACCCATAGATTCATTAAAATAAGCAAACAACACACGAAAAACAGAATCTGTCTAAAACAGGACAGTCTGTAGTAATCTGGAGGTTTAGTAAACTTATGTAACTCCAAATATTATGAAATAAATTTTTAATTTGACAATTTTGTACATAAGTAATGTGCAAAAAGTTTCAGACCCATTTGACTTTCCAGTAAAAAATGTAAAATCACGCGCTACAGCCAAAGTTTCTGTTTTTTTGTTCTGCACATAGTAAACAAGCAATCTAATCATCCTAAAACCAAAGATTGGCACATTATTTTTATAATACAATGGATATATATATAAGGGGATAATTATTTACAGATAAACTTCCATGAAAAATTCTACATTGTTTCCGTGAGCATGAACACGAGTGCTCAAGGTCGACCCTCACTTCTTCAATGCATAATTTTCCAATCACTTCTCTTTTTGAAAAACTTTTTAGGCATGAGAGGCAAGTATTTTTTTAATATATTTTCATTCTTTAATTTTTTTTGTATGTTTCACCCACAACTAAACAGAAAAAAAAAAGGAAAAATAAAATCTACTTAGTGAAGAAAGCAAACAAGCACACACGAGAATATCAACCCCACGTTATTGCTCCCTGGCAACGGCGCCAGAAAAGAGCTTGATAATCCCCAAGTGCAAGGAATCATCGTAGAAATTTCCAAAGGTGGAAGTGATAAGTATGGAGTGTCGAACCCACAAGGAGCTAAAGGTAAGATCAATATTCTCTCATGCCCTATCTGCCACTGATACGACTCTACGTACACCGAACGTTTGCTTCCAACTAGCAACGAGAAATAAAACTATGTTGTGGGTATGAAGAGGATAACTTTATATGATATCAGAGAGCTAAAATATAAAAGTAGGTGATGTTATCATGAAGTTATAATATATTACTAAATATTATAAATAGCGAGTGTGGAATAATGGTGGATCGGTGTGCGGAATTGTCCTAGGCAATCGTTAACAAGACCGGTAATCACTATTGCAGTTTCATATGAGGGAGAGGCATAAGCTAACATACTTTCTCTACTTGGATCATATGCACTTATGACTGGAACTCTAGCAAGCATCCGCAACTACTAAAGATCATTAAGGTAAAACCCAACCATAGCATTAAAGCATCAATTCCTCTTTATCCCATACGCAACAACCCCCTTACTCGGGTTTCTGTTTCGGTCACTCACGCAACCCACTATAAGCGAATCATAAACGTATTGCAACACCCTACAGCGGGAATCCCTCACGCTTGCGCGACACGAAGGGCACCATAGGACAGCACCAAAGTAAAACATACAACTCATAACAATCTAGATCATCAATCAACCCAAAGACAAAGGATATCTACTCAAAACATCATAGGATGGCAACACATCATTGGATCATAATATGTGGCATAAAGCACCATGTTCAAGTAGGGATTACAGCGGGGTGCGGGAGAGTGTACCGCGTAAAAGAGATGAGGATGGTGATGATGATGGTTATGTTGGTGAAGACGATCATCGCGGCGATGATTCCCCTCTCGATGGAACTCCGGTGCCACCAAGAGAGAGGAGGAGAGGTTCTCCCCCTTGTGCTTCCTCCTCCACGGCCCCCTGGATGGGGAGAGGTTCCCCCTCTGGTCCTTGTCCTTCATGGTGATGATGGCCCCTCCAGGATCCTCCTCCATGCTCTCCGGTGATGATGGCCCCCTCCGACAGGGTGCCGGAGAGGGCCTAGATTGATTTTCGGTGGCTACGGAGGTTTCTGGCGGCGGAACTCCCGATCTAGGTTAATTTTCTAAGGTTTCTGTATTTATAGGAATTTTTGGCGTCGGTCTCACGTCAAGGAGGTACCCGAGGCGTCCACGAGGCAAGCCCACGCGCCTGGGCGGGCGCCCCCACCCTCGTGGATGCCCCGGGATTCTCCTAGCCCAACTCTTTTACTTCGAGGTCTTCTTTTGGTCCATAAAAAATCATCAAAAATTGGCACGTCAGTTGGACTCCATTTGATATTCCTTTTATGTAAAACTCAAAAACAAGGAAAAAAACAGAAACTGGCATTGGGCACTAGGTTAATAGGTTAGTCCCAAAAATCATATAAAATAGCATATAAATGCATATAAAACATCCAAGGTTGATAATATAATAGCATGAATACTTCATAAATTATAGATACGTTGGAGACGTATCAAGACATCACGTGATGACTGGTGTGATAAGCTCTACGTTCACATACAATGGGTGCAAGCTAGTTTTGCACGTGCAGAATACTCAGGTTAAACTTGACGAGCCTAGTATATGCAGATATGGCCTCAGAACACTGAGACCGAAATGTCAAACGTGAATCATATAGTAGATATGATCAACATAGTGATGTTCACCATTGAAAACTACTCCATCTCACGTGATGATCGGACACGGTTTAGTCGATATGGATCACGTGATCATTTAGATGACTAGAGGGATGTCTATGTAAGTGGGAGTTCTTAAGTAATATGATTAATTGAACTTTAATTTATCATAAACTTAGTCTTGATAGTTTTTGCATATCTATGTTGTAGATCAATAGCTCGCGTATAGCTCCCCTGTTTTATTTTTAATATGATCCTACAGAAAAATAAGTTGAAATATTATAGTAGCAATGGTGCGGACTGGGTCCGTGATCTGAGGATTATCCTCACTGCTGCACAGAAGAATTGTGTCCTTGATGCACCGCTAGGTGACAGACCTATTGCAGGAGCAGATGCAGATGTTATGAACGTTTGGCAAGCTCGGTATATGACTACTTGATAGTTTAGTGCGCCATGCTTTACGGCTTAGAACCGGGACTTCAAAAACGTTTCGAACGCCAAGGAGCATATAAGATGTTTCAAGAGCTAAAATTGGTATTTCAGACCCATACCCGAGTCGAGAGGTAGGAGACCTCTAACAAGTATTTTGCCTACAAGATGGAGGAGAATAGCTCAACCAGTGAGCATGTGCTCAGAATGTCTGAGTACTACAATTGCTTGAATCAAGTGGGAGTTAATCTTCTAGATAAGATAGCGATTGACAGAATTCTCTAGTCACTATCACCAAGTTATTGGAACTTCATGATGAACTATAATATGCAAGGGATGATGAAAACGATCCCCGAGCTCTTCGCGATGCTGAAATCGACTAAGGTAGAAATCAAGAAAAGCATCAAGTGTTGATGGTTGACAAGACCACTAGTTTCAAGTAAAATGCAAGGGACAGAAAGGGAACTTCAAGAAGAATGGCAAGCAAGTTGCCACTCACATGAAGAAGCCCAAAGCTAGACCCAAGACTGAAACTGAGTGCTTCTACTGCAAAGGAAATGATGACTAGAAGCGGAACTGCCCCAAATACTTGGCGGATAAGAAGGCTGGCAAAGTGAAAAAAGTTTATATGATATACATGTTATTGTTGTGTGATTTACTAGTGTTCATAGTAGCCCCTAGGTATTTGATACTAGTTCAGTTGTTGTGATTAGTAACTTGAAACAGGAGTTACAAAATGAACATAGATTAGTTGAGGGCGAGGTGACGATGTGTGTTGGAAGTGATTCCAAGGTTGAGAAGATCACCATCGCACACTCCCTTTACCTTCGGGATTAGTGTTGAACCTAAAATAAATGTTATTTGGTGTTTGCATTGAGCATAATATGATTGGATCATGTTTATTGCAATACGGTTATTCATTTAAGTCAAAGAATAATTGTTATTCTGTTTACATGAATAAAACCTTCTGTGGTCATACACCCAAGGTGAATGGTTTATTGAATCTCGATCGTAGTGATACACATATTCATAATATTGATGCCAAAATATGCAAAGTTGATAATGATAGTGCAACATACTTGTGGCACTGCCGTTTAAGTCATATTGGTGTAAAGCGCATGAAGAAACTCCATGCAGATGGACTTTTGGAATCACTTGACTATGAATCATTTGATTCTTGCGAACCATGCCTCTTGGGCAAGATGACTGAAACTCTATTCTTCAGAACAATGGAGCGAGCCACTGACTTATTGGAAATAATACATACTGATGTATGCGGTCCGATGAGTGTTGAGGCTCATGGCGGTTATCGTTATTTTTTGACCTTCACATATGATTTGAGCAGATATGGGTATATCTACTTAATGAAACATAAGCCTGAAACATTTGAAAAGTTTAAATAATTTCAGAGTGAAGTGGAAAATCATCGTAAAAAGAAAATAAAGTTTCTATGATCTGATCGTGGAGGCGAATATTTGAGTTACGAGTCTGGTCTTCATTTGAAACAATGTGGAATAATTTCGCAACTCATGCCACCTGGAACACCACAGCGTAATGGTGTGTCTGAACTTCGTAACCGTACTTTATTATATATGGTGCGATCTATGATATTTCTTACCGATTTACCACTATCGTTTTGGGGGTTATGCATTAGAGACAACTGCATTCACGTTAAATAGGGCACCATCTAAATCCATTAAGACGACACCGTATGAACTATGGTTTGGCAAGAAACCAAAGCTGTCGTTTCTTAAAGTTTGGGGTTGCGATGCTTATGTGAAAAAGTTTCAAACTGATAAGCTCGAACCCAAATCGGAGAAGTGCATCTTCATAGGATACCCCAAAAAAACTGTTGGGTACACCTTCTATCACAGATCCGAAGGCAAGATATTTGTTGCTAAGAATGGATCCTTTCTAGAGAAGGAGTTTCTCTCGAAAGAAGTGAGTGGGAGGAAAGTAGAACTTGATGAGGTAATTGTACCTTCTCTCGAATTGGAAAGTAGTTCATGATTCCTACATCAATTAGTGAGCAAGCTAATGACAATGATCCTGAAACTTCAGATCAAGTTACTACCGGACCTCGTAGGTCAACCAGAGTACGGTCTGCACTAGAGTGGTACGGCAATCCTGTTCTGGAAGTCATGTTACTAGACCATGACGAACCTACAAACTATGAGGAAGCGATGATGAGCCTAGATTCCGCAAAATGGCTTGAGGCCATGAAATCTGAGATGGGATCCATGTATGAAAACAAAGTATGGACTTTGATTGACTTGCCCGATGATCGGCGAGCCATTGAGAATAAATGGATCTTCAAGAGGAAGACGGACACTGATAGTAGTGTTACTATCTACAAAGCTCGAATTGTCGCAAAAGGTTTTCGACAAGTTCAAGGTGTTGACTAAGATAAGATTTTCTCACTCGTAGTGATGCTTAAGTCTGTCCGAATCATGTTAGCAATTGCCACATTTTATGAAATCTTGCAAATGGATGTCAAAACTACATTCCTTAATGGATTTCTTAAAGAAGAGTTGTATGTGATGCAACAAGAAGGTTGTGTTAATCCTAAAGGTGCTAACAAAGTGTGCAAGCTCCAGCGATCCATCTATGGACTGGTGCAAACATCTCGGAGTTGGAATATACGCTTTGATAAGGTGATCAAAGCATATGGTTTTATATAGACTTTTGGTGAAGCTTGTATTTACAAGAAAGTGAGTGGGAGCACTACAGCCTTTTTGATAAGTATATGTGAATGGCATATTGTTGATCAAAAATGATGTAGAATTTTTTGAAAAGCATAAAGGAGTGTTTGAAAGGAGTGTTTGAAAGGAGTTCTTCAAAGAAAGACCTCGGTGAAGCTGCTTACATATTGAGCATCAAGATCTATAGATATAGATCAAGACGGTTGATAAGTTTTTTCAATGAATACATACCTTGACAAGTTTTTGAAATAGTTCAAAATGGAACAGTGAAAGAAGGAGTTCTTTCCTATGCTACAAGGTGTGAAATTGAGTAAAGACTCAAAACCCAACCATGGCAGAAAATAGAAAGAGAATGTAAATTCATTCCCTATGCCTCAGTCATAGGTTCTATAAAATATGCTATGATGTGTACCAGACCTATTGTGTACCTCACCATGAGTTTGGCAAGAGGGTACAATAGTGATCCAGGAGTGGATCACTAGACAACGGTCAAAATTATCCTTAGTGGAATAAAGACATGTTTATCGGTTATGGAGCTGACAAAAAGTTTGTCGTAAAGGGTTACGTCGATGCAAGCTTTGACCATAGACATGTGTTGTCATTTGATGAACGGGATCACATCATTAGGAGAATGATGTGATGGACCCATCCGTTAGCTTAGCATAATGATCGTTTAGTTTTATTGCTATTGCTTTTTTCATGACTTATACATGTTCCTCTGACTATGAGATTATGCAACTCCTGAATACCAGAGGAACACCTTGTGTGCTATCAAACATCACAACGTAACTGGGTGATTATAAAGATGCTCTGCAGGTTTCTCCAAAGGTGTTTGTTGAGTTGGCATAGATCGAGATTAGGATTTGTCAATCCGAGTATCGGAGAGGTATCTCTGGGCCCTCTCGGTAATGCTCATCACTATAAGCCTTGCAAGCAATGTGACTAATGAGTTAGTTGCGGGATGATGCATTATGGAACGAGTAAAGAGACTTGCCGGTAACGAGATTGAACTAGGTATAATGATACCGATGATCGAATCTCGGGCAAGTAACATACCGATGACAAAGGGAATAACGTATGTTGTTATGCTGTTTGACTGATAAAGATCTTCGTAGAATATGTAGGAGCCAATATGAGCATCCAGGTTCTGCTATTGGTTATTGACCGGAGATGTGTCTCGGTCATGTCTACATAGTTCTCGAACCCATAGGGTCCGCACACTTAACTTTCGATGACGATTTATATTATGAGTTATGTGATTTGATGACCGAAGTTTGTTCGGAGTCCCGGATGAGATCACAGACATGAAGAGGAGTCTCTAAATGGTCGAGAGGTAAAGATCGATATATTGGAAGGCTATATTCGGACATCGGAATGGTTTCGAGTGATTCGGGTATTTTTCAGAGTATCGAAGAGTTACGTGAATTCGCTGGGGGAAGTTAATGGGCCTTATTGGGATTTAGTGGAGAGAGGGAAGAAGGGCCACGAGGTGGCGCGCGCCTCCCCCCTGCCCAAACCGAATTGGACAAGGGGTGGGGGCGCCCCCCCCCCTTTCCTTCTCCCTCTCCCTCCTCGTGATATCGCCAACTATGACCACCTCAATGCCAGTGATATCTTATCCGGCTATCTCAGTCATGTACACTCCAGTCGTGAGTCTGAGATTGAGATGGTCAAGCAGCTGCAGTTGAAGTATGAGGTATGTTATTTCCGGTTTACCAACATTCCTTCAGCCCCCAAGTCCTCAGATTATAAGAGAAACGAAATGACCTGTAGACTTAGAATATAAGCCGAAACTTTTATCTCTGAAGCTTTGCCTTGTACTGATAGAACAAAACTTCACCCATAGTCCCCAAGGACTGGTTTATTTTGATCAGTAATGAATCGGTACTTTAGAATTTAAAACTGTCTTTAAAGTATTTTAACACTCCGGCTTAACCTTGAAAAACTTTGCTAAACTGCGTACATTAGCCCCCAAGTGCCAAGTGTTGTTACTTTGTAAAGGACTTGGGACTTCAAATATGCTGGTAGAGTTGTAAAAAATTTGATTTGGCATACATTAGCCCCCAAGTGCCAAGTGGTTTATTCGTAAAGTACTTGGGACTTGAATCTTGAATTTGGATGCTGGAATTTAAAACCAAGTCTTGACTTGTCTGAATATTTCATAGAATGCATTGTCTGAACTAAACTCTCAACTGAATGACGCAAAGACCCGGCTAGCGAGTCAGGAATCAGAACTGAAGTCTTCCACCTCCAAACTGCAAGTAAGCCTTTCTGAAACGGAGAATTTGAAGACCAAATTTGATGCCAAAGATAAAACTTGGGAAGATGAGAAAACACTTCTGACCCGGCGAGCTGAAATAGCCGAAACAGCCCTGAAAGAAATATCAACCGAGCTGAATGGTTTAAAGGGCCGGGTGTCTCAGATGGTCGTTGCTATCTTTGGTAAGCTGCCTAGTTTTGACCTTTCGTGTATTTTATGCCAAACCGGAGTATAAACCGCCCACTGACTTTGTTAAATATATGCAGGTCCGCGAAACAAAAATCTGAGCCAAGACCCGTTGGTTAAACTGAAGGCCGTATACACCTAGGTTGAACAACTGTACATTGGTGCACAACAAGCTCTGACCGCTATCTCTCCTGCAAACCAAGGATCCAACCAGCTTAGTGATGTCCTGAAGAAGCTGTCCATCCTTCCTTCCTGGTTCCAAGAGGTAAAACGTCCCTGTGCGCGAGCCAGAGCTTTGACTGCTCTAAGCCGCTCCAAGGCTTGGGTGCCAGATCTGGACCCGGCGGACGTAGCAAGGGGCTGTCCTACCGTGAAGGAGGACGGGTATTTGTTTGACCAAGATGATTTTATAGCGTGTGTACGCGAAGTCCGGCCTCAGGCCACTAGTCTTGGAGAGGACACCAATGTGGACAAGTACCAGCCGGGTTTTGACAGTGAAAATAAGAAGATGGCCACTCCTTCATATAAAGTAGCAGATCTAATCCCACCAGTGAGAGAAGATACCTTTGCTCCGAAAATTGACCCGGTCGGCCTGATTGACGATGAAGCCGAATTCGTCGCCATGAACGGCTCTGATTGGTCAAAGTCTAACTTCCAGCAACCATACGGTGGTGAACCAGTGAGGGAGGGACAGTGATCATCTTCACAAGTTTATAAAGCCTTGTAATAACTTTAGTAAAAACTCTGCCTGTTTGCTTGTGCCGTCGTGCATAAAATACTTCTTATGTGAATCTATGCTTCCAGATGCCAATGTTTAATGCTTTCTTATGCATCGTTTAATGCTTGTATCCGCAATGTTTGAACTCTGTTCCTGTGAAAATAAGGAAAAAACCTGGCAAGGCGATTTAGAACCAACTAGGCTTAAACACCTAATATACAATCCATAAATTTACCTTATCCTTGTTGATCCTTAGATCACCGGCTGAAGTAACCCGGGTGATGAATTGATAACTCAATATGTATAAAAGTTAATATTCCTTGAATATTCAATAATCATCATATCTTAGTAGCTCCTACCTTTGGTTCCTTAGACCACCGGCTTGAATAACCCGGGTGGTTGTGTTGTCCAATAATTGAGCCGGCAAAGAAAACCAGGCTATCTCATTTGTAATATTGAAACAACAAAAACTCAAAGGCAAGCAACAGATAATAAACATAATTTTCACTCTGTATTCAAAAGATTGGGGGTTTCTGATTCGAATACGATCAGTAAACCGGACCAAAGGGGTTAAGCTAAGGTTCGAATACGACCATATAGCCCCCAATGGCTTTGGCGTTGCGCCGATCAAAAGGGTACCGACAGCTATGTTCTCTTTGGTTCGAATACGACCTAAGTTTGAAGAGGAAGCCCCCAAATGACCTTGAGAGGTTTTTAACGACCCTGATTCCAATACGATCCAAGTCGGCTCAAAAGGGGTTAAGCTATGATTCGGATACGATCAAGAAGCCCCCAAGTGATTTTGGCTTTGAGCCGATCAAGAGGGTTACGACAGCTATGTTCTCTTTGGTTCGAATACGACCTATGTTTGAACAGGAAGCCCCCAAGTGACCATGAGATTTACAGCTAGATTCGAATACGATCATAAGCCGGACTAGAAAAGGTTAAACTTGATTCAAATATGATCAAATCCTTAATAGTCATTTGTGAAAAATAATAAAGATGCATAATCTTTGAAAAGAAAAGAGACTGATGGTCCTACTTTATTGCTTATCATCGTATATACAATGTGAACGTATGTACATGATGAGAACTGGTGGCTCAGGTATAGTACGGCTGAAGTTGAGCAATGTTCCATGGCCGGCGGGTCTCCTCTTCTGACTTACGCGAGTCTGCATGCTCTCAAACATCAATGAACTAGTAAGACCCGTTGTTTAAATTTTTACTGACCACAAAGGGTCCTTCCCAAGGTGGGGATAACTTGTGTGCATCTGAAAGATCTTGGATGAGCCGGAGCACCAAGTAGCCTTCCTAAAAAGTCCTGGTCTTAACCCGGCGGCTGTGATAACGACACATGTCCTGTTGATAGATTGCTGACCGTGCTGCTGCTAAGTCTCTTTCTTCATCCAACAAGTCAAGCGCATTCTGTCTGGCTTTTTCATTGTTAGCTTCAACATAAGCCGCCACACGGGGCGAGTCATGACAGATGTCACTGGGCAATACTGCTTCTGCCCCATAAACCATGAAGAAGGGTGTGTAACCCGTAGACCTATTGGGTGTAGTCTTGATGCTCCATAACACTGAAGCCAACTCCTCTACCCAACAACCCGGCGTTCGCTGTAAAGGAACCATAAGCTGGGGCTTTAGCCCTTTCAGAATTTCCTAATTGGCTCTCTCAGCTTGATCATTGGATTGAGGATGAGCTACAGAAGAAACATCAAGCCGGATGTGCTCTCGCTGACAAAACTCTTCCATAGCCCCTTGGGATAGATTAGTGCCATTGTCTGTGATAATACTGTGTGGAAAACCGAAACGGAAGATTATTTTCTTCATGAACTGAACCGTTGTGGCTGCATCACACTTACTCACAGGCTCCGCCTTAGCCCATTTAGTGAACTTATCACAGCCACTCAGAGATGTGTCTTTCTATCTTTAGACCTTTTGAAAGGTCCCACCATGTCAAGCCCCCAGACTGCAAACGGCCAAGTTATTGGAATCACCCGGAGCTCTTGAGCCGGCACATGCGCTCGTCGTGCGAATTTCTGACAACCATCACATCTACTGACCAGATCTTCCGCATCAGCGTGAGCCGTCAACCAGTAAAAACCATGACGAAACGCCTTGGCCACTAAGGATTTTGACCCGGCGTGATGACCACAATCTCCTTCATGGATCTCACGAAGGATTTCTTGACCTTCTTCGAGGGAGACACGCCGTTGAAATGCTCCGGAAACACTACGATGAAATAACTCTCCATCCGAAATCGTCATGGACTTAGACCGCCGGGTTATCTGTCGAGCCAGGGTCTCATCCGCTGGCAATTCTCCCCAAGTCATGTAAGCCAAAAACGGCACCGTCCAATCTGGGATGACATGAAGAGCCGCCACCAACTGCGCCTCCGGGTCAGGAACAACTAAATCTTCTTCTGTGGGCAACTTGATAGAGGGGTGATGCAAAACATCTAAAAAGGTGTTGGGTGGTACCGGCTTACGTTGAGACCCCAGCCGGCTTAAAGCATCAGCTGCTTCGTTTTTTCGACGGTCAATGTGTTCCACCTGATAACCTTTAAAATATCCTGCAACCGCATCGACCTCTTGGCGATAAGCCGCCATGAGAGAGTCTTTGGAATCCCACTTGCCAGACACCTGCTGAGCCACTAGATCTGTATCACCAAGACATCTAACCTGGCTCAAGCTCATCTCCTTGCCACTCGAAGACCATGGAGCAATGCTTCATACTCTGCTGCATTGTTAGTGCACGGAAACATCAATCGTAACACATAACAAAATTTATCACCTCGCGGGGAAGTTAATACAACTCCATCCCCCGAGCCTTCCAATTGCCTGGACACATCAAAATGAATAGTCCAATATGTGTTGTCCGGCTTTTCTTCTGGCATCTACATCTCTGTCCAGTCATTGATGAAGTCAACCAAAGCTTGAGACTTAATCGCAGTGCGTGGAACATACTTCAGCCCATGAGACCCAAGCTCAATTGCCCACTTGGCAACTCGCCCTGTAGCTTCTCTATTTTGAATAATGTCTCCCAAAGGAGCAGAGCTAACCACGGTGATTGGATGTCCCTGAAAGTAATGCTTAAGCTTCCGGCTTGCCATGAACACCCCATAAACAAGCTTCTGCCAATGTGGATATCGTTGCTTAGACTCAATTAACACTTCACTGACATAATAAACCGGTCGCTGAACCGGATGCTCTTTGTCAGCCTCCTTGCGCTCTACCACCATAGCCACACTAACAGCCTGTGAGTTGGCAGCTACGTATAATAATAGCGGCTCTTTCTTAATTGGAGCAGCTCGGACCGGCGGCTCAACCAGTTGTGCCTTCAGATCCTCAAAAGCGGCGTTCGCAGCATCACTCCAAACAAACACATCCGTTTTCTTCATCAACTGATACAGAGGCATAGCCTTTTCCCCTAACCGTCTTATGAACTGGCTCAAAGCAGCCACACGACCCGCCAGTCATTGAACATCATTGACGCAGGTTGGCTTGGCCAGAGATATAATTGCCTTGATCTTCTCCGGGTTAGCTTCAATACCTCGGTTAGACACCAGAAAGCCCAAGAGTTTGCCGGCTGGTACTCCAAAAACACACTTGGCCGGGTTAAGCATCATCTTGTAAACCCGAAGATTATCAAAAGTCTCTTTCAGGTCTGTGACCAAGGTTTCCTCTTCTCTGGACTTCACCACTATATCATCCACATAGGCATGAACATTGCGCCCAATTTGATCATGAAGACAATTCTGCACACACCGTTGGTAAGTCGCCTGAGCACTCTTGAGCCCAAAAGGCATAGACACATAGCAGAAAGTCCCAAAAGGTGTTATAAACGCTGTTTTCTCTTGATCCTTGACTGCCATCTTAATCTGATGATACCCAGAGTAAGCATCTAAGAACTCAACTGCGCGCAACCCGCCGTAGCATCAATGATTTGATCAATACGGGGAAGAGCAAACGGATCAGCCGGACAGGCCTTGTTTAAATCTGTGTAATCCACACACATACGCCAGGTGTCGTTCTTTTTGAGCACGAGCACCGGGTTAGCTAACCACTCTGGGTGAAAGACCTCCACAATGAACCCGGCCGCCAAGAGCCGGGCCACCTCTTCTCCAATGGCCTTGCGCCTTTCTTCATTGAACCGCCGAAGAAACTGTCTGACAGGTTTGTACTTTGGATCGATATTAAAAGTGTGCTCAGCGAGTTCCCTTGGGACACCTGGCATGTCTTAAAGTTTCCATGCAAAGATGTCCCTGTTCTCATGGATGAACTCGATGAGCGCGCTTTCCTATTTCGGATCCAAGTTTGCGTTGATGATGAACTGTTTGGATGAATCGCCGGGCACAAAGTCAACCATCTTAGTGTCATCAGCTGACTTGAACTTTAACTCTGGATCATGCTTTGTTGTTGGTTTTTTAATGACGTCATGTCCGTTGGGTCAACATGATCCTTGTAGAATTTCAACTCCTCTGTCGCACAAACATATTCAGCATAGGCAGCATCCCCTTCTTCATATTCCAAGGCTATCTTCCGGCTCCCATGGACTGTAATGGTGCCCTTGTGACCCGGCATCTTGAGCTGCAAATACACGTAACACGGCCGAGCCATGAACTTGGCATAAGCCGGCCGCGCAAACAGAGCATGATATGGGCTTTTGATCTTAACCACTTCAAAGGTTAGTTTTTCTGCTCTGGAGTCATACTCATCTCCAAAGGCTACTTCCAGCTCGATCTTACCAACTAGGTATGCCGATTTACCAGGCACCACACCATGAAAAACAGTGTTGGATTGTTTAAGATTTTTTTCCGTCAATCCCATTTGGCAAAACGTCTCATAATAAAGGATGTTGATGCTGCTGCCTCCATCCATGAGTACTTTGGTAAACTTGTACCCACCAACCTGAGGTGCCACTACTAACGCCAAGTGACCCGGATTATCAACCCGGGGCGGGTGGTCCTCTCTGCTCCATACAATGGGCTGCTACGACCAACGTAAATAACGTGGAATTGCCGGCTCAACGGCATTGACGGCCCTCTTGTGGAGTTTCTGGTCTCTCTTACATAAACTGGTAGTAAAGACATGATACTGTCCACTACTCAACTGCTTCGGGTTGCTCTGATAGCCAGATTGTTGCTGCTATTGATTCCCTTGGCCGTGTTGCTGATTATATCCACCCTGGTGACCAGGATGACCATGAAAACTTCCTCCGCTTGAACCGGCGCCCGGGCCCTGAAAGCCGCCTGAGCCGCCACCCGGACCATGACCCCCATCAAATGCATTTGAATTTTTAAACGCCTTCATGATCGTGCAATCCTTCCACAAGTGGGTAGCTAGCTTCTCCCTGGTGCCGTGTCTTGGACAAGGTTCATTCAACAGCTGCTCAAGGGTGGGGCCTGACCCGCCCGATCGAGGGGGCTGCCTGCCCTTGCGCCGCTGATTACCACCCTGCGCATTAGTATTAGCAACAAACTCATTAGCATTACGCTTATTACCTCCTTGATTTGCCGGGTTATGGTGGTGACCCTTGCCATTGCCGTTCTTCTTTCCCTTCGTGGCTTTTTCTTCATCAAACGCCGGGTCTTTGGTGGTATCAGAATCGGCATACTTGACAAGAGCCGCCATCAATGTTCCCATGTCATTATAGTCTCGTTTAAGCCGCCCCAACTTCTGCTTCAGAGGTTCAAAACGGCAATTTTTCTCCAACATCAAAACTGCTGAGCCGGCGTCCATTTTATCAGACGAATGTATTATCTCCTTGACCCGGCGCACCCAATGGGTCGTAGATTCTCCATCCTCTTGCTTGCAATTGGTCAGGTCCACAATTGACATTGGCTGCTTACACGTGTCTTTAAAGTTCTGGATGAACCGTGCCTTCAACTTTGCCCATGAGCCGATGAATTGGGTGGTAATCCTTTCAACCAGGTCCGAGCCGTTCCATCCAACATCATGGAAAAGTACTTGGCCATCGCAGCATCACTAACCTCCAACAGCTCCATAGCCATCTCATAACTCTCAATCCGAGCCCCCGGCTGTAAGTCAGCCGTGTAGTTAGGTACCTTACGAGGTCCCTTGAAATCCTTGGGCAACCGCTCATTGTGTATGGCTGGGACCAGGCAAGGTATGCCTCCGGTTCTTGTAACCACTCCTGCCTTAACCGAGGTTGCTAGATAAGGCGGAAAGGTCTGGTGAGCTGCCTGCTCTGCTGCTATCTGAGCCGCCCGTTCCGCCTCTCCTGATCCGACAAGTTAAGGGCTCCATCCCGCACTGGCTCATGCCTATATGGCCGGTTGTGGCGTTGAGCATTACTTGACATCTCTGCACACTCCATGTGCCTACTGTAACTCGGGCTCCGGCTTGGGCGAGGAGTTGAATGAATCATGTCTTGACTGTAGGAGTATGCATCCTGCTCGGCCAAAGCTGTCTGAAGCAGTTCTCTTACCCTCCGGGTTTCAATTGCTGCTGGCGAGTCGCCTTCCATTGGGAGAGCTGCCAAACGAGCCGATGCCGCAATGAGGTTCTCCATGGGGTTGGAAAAGTGACCCGGGGGCGTTGCTATATAACGAGGAGCTGTATTCATGCGCGGCGGCTCCATGGTGCGGTGCTGAACTGGTGCACCGGGCGTCGTGACCCGGTTTGCCTCTGGCGGGTTGCTCCCTCCAGCTCCGGGTGTATGGAACAGATTCCTCGGATCCAACGTTAGAGGCAGACGCGACTGAGTTTTCTGACGCCTCCTCCTCATGACTTCGTTTGATGCATTAAGATCTACCGAGAGCCGGAAGGTTTCTGCTTGAAGCTGCTGAGCACGAGCATCCAAAGCTGCTCGCTCTGCTGCCATCCGGGTTTCCTCCGCGGCTAGATTTTCCTTAGCTTGCACCATCTCCTCCCACACGCATGCCACTTCCGCGTCATTTTGGGCTTTATCCGTCGGCTCTACCGCAGCGGTTAACAGAGTCATCAGTTTATCCATGAGGTCCATTAAAACCTGAGCCGGGGGGCGCAGGGGGTCTCCTGACCTAGCAGCTGCTGACCCGATGGCCGCCACTGTCGCTGCGGTGGAGTTCTGCCCGGGCTGTGTCCCTGCCATGAAGACTCTGGCCCAATTCGGCGGCTCAAGGGGGTCCGGAATACTGCTGCCATCGGAACAGCCCCCGAGCACGCCATCTTGCAGTTGGTACAACGAGTCCGTCTCACCTGTTGATGATGCAATATCAGAGCAGATGGCCGTCTCTCCGCCGTCCATCGACCCTTCGGAGTATTCACCGCCGTGGATGCAGCCTACGAAGGCATGCTTCCCGACAGATTGAACACGGGCGGACCCGGCGCGCTGAGTCGTCTCGATGAGGTCGGTGTGGACATCCGGCCCAGGGCCTGACTCGCCGATCCGGCCGATGAAGACGTGAATTCCTCCGAAGGGGACCCAGTACCCGTACTCAATTGAGCTGGCCTCGGGGCCCCAGCCTTCGTCGTCGATGTAGATCTTGCCGCGACGACTTTTGGTCATCCGGCCCACAGCGTATCCCTTGAGCCCTTCGAAGTTGCTCTTCAAGAACTCAAATCCACCGTGCGCTACCCCCACGGTGGGCGCCAACTGTCGTGGAATTGTCACGGCAGATGTCCTAGAGCAAGGATGTAACACCCTCGATGCGACTATAGCTCCCACGTGTCAAGGCACGACTTAGAGACATAATCGCATTGAAGACATATGTCGCAAGTTAGGAAATCTTCACAACATCCCATGTAATGTAAATAATAAAGGGGAGAACATAGTTGGCTTACACTCGCCACATCAATCAAGTACAGAAATAACATTACATCATCCATACACTCAAGGCCCGACTACGGTGCCAAAATAAAAGAGAACCCAACATGCGACACGGTCCCAATCACCGCCAACTGGGCACCACTACTGATCGTCGGGAAAAGAAACATAGTATCACTGAGAGTCTTCGTCGAACTCCCACTTGAGCTCGTACTCGTCACCTGGAGCGGAATCACCTGGACCTGCATCTGGAGTTATAGTATCTGTGAGCCACAGGGACTCAGCAATCTCGCACCCTCGCGATCAAGACTATCTAAGCTTATAGGTTTGGCAAGTTAAACATGTAAGTGGAGCTGCAGCAAGCGACTAGCAAGTATGGTGGCTACCTTATTCGCAAAGGAGAGCGAGAAGAGGAGGCAAAGCACAAGCGAGAAACTAGAATACAACCTGCGCAAACATTACTCCAACACCGTGTCCACTTCCCGGACTCCGCCGAGAAGAGGCCATCACGGTAACACACTCAATTGATTCATTTTAATTAATTAAGGTTCAAGTTATCTACAACCGGACATTAACAAATTCCCATCTGCCCATAACCGCGGGCACGGCTTTCGAAAGTTCAATCCCTGCAGGGGAGTCCCAACTTAGCCCATGACAAGCTCTCACGGTCAACGAAGGAATAGACCTCCTCCCAAGACGTTCCGATCAGACTCGGTATCTCGGTAACTCAAGACACTTCGATAGGTTAAAACAAGACCAGCAACACCGCCCGTATGTGCCGACAAATCCCGATAGGAGCTGCACATATCTCTTTCTCAGGGCACACTCAGATGAGACATCCTACGAGTAAAACCAACCCTCAAGTTGCCCCGAGGTGGCCCCGCAGTCTACTCGGTCGGACCAACACTCGGAGGAGCACTGGCCCGGGGGGGTTAAAATAAGATGACCCTTGAGTCTGCAGAACCCAAGGGAAAGAAAAGGTTAGGTGGCAAATGGTAAGACCAATGTTGGGCATTGCTGGAAAAGCTTTAATCAAGGCGAACTATCAAGGGGTTCCCATTATAACCCAACCGCGTAAGGAACGCAAAATCCGGGAACATAACACCGATATGACGGAAACTAGGGCGGCAAGAGTGGAACAAAACACTAGGCGAGAGGCCGAGCCTTCCACCCTTTACCAAGTATATAGATGCATTAAGATAACAAGATAATATAATGATATCCCAACAACTAAATTAAATGATGTTCCAACAAGGAACGGCCTCCAATCTTCACCTGCAACTAGCAACGCTATAAGAGGGGCTGAGCAAAGCGGTAACATAGCCAATCAACGGTTTGCTAGGACAATGGTGGGTTATAGGTTTGACATGGCAATTTGGGCGGCTGACAAGCAAGTGGTAGGCATCGTAGCAATGGCATAGCAAAAGAGCGAGCAAACTAGCATAGCAAAGATAGTAGTGATTTCGAGGGTATGATCATCTTGCCTGCACAGTTCTCAGAGTTGACTGGATCCTCAAAAGCAAACTCAACGGGCTCCTCGTTAGCGAACTCATCTCCCGGCTCTATACAAACAAGACAAACAAGCAACAAGGATACAATCAACCACGTGCAAGGATCAAGCGACATGATGCAATGATGGTATGCTATGCGGGATGCGGTGCGGGATGCAAAATGCAAGATATGACAGGAAATGCATGAAGCTGTCCTCAACTTGGAATTCCAAGGGTGCCACTGGAAAGATGAGATGAAATCGCTTGAAAACGATATAAAGAACGCTGGAATCGGAGTTACGGTTTGGAAATGGCAAGTGATTTAAGAATGACACCGGTCTGCGATTTACAGCAAGTAGGCATCTAAATGCAACGAAATGAATATGTTACAGCCACCAAACATGACAACAAAATACATGGCAGGGATGCACACAAGATGCTTAAAAGCATCGAAAGTCTAGCACTAAGCTACGGCCAATTCATCCATTAGGAGGTTCAAACAAGCATGGCAAAAACGCAAATGCAAAACAGATTTCAGACTTAGTGAAATTAACACTTGTCTGAAATTTCAGATCATATAGCCCACTTCGGAGCAACAAAACAATATGCTACAGGGCCTGAACATGACAAGGAAAGACATGGCATGGAACTACTCAACAATCTTAACAAAAGTCCCTTAGTGACCTTGAGCCAAAAGGGATCACAAAATATACTAACAAGCACACGAACATAGCAAAAACATAATCAGTTTTCAGACTTAGTGAAAACTGGGACATGCTGAAATATAACTCACGAAGGCATGTTAACGAGCTCGATGCACTCACCAGGGTGCAATTCATGGCAAGGCAAGCATACATCCATTAAGAAGGCACAAAATACAAGCTATTCATGGCAAGAACAATGGCATATCATGTACGGATCAACTACAATAACATAATCGTGTCCGGCTCGGTGACTTCCTTTACATGCCTTTCTTTACAAGTCTTTCTGCCCATATGGCGGTTTACAATAACGGGCCTTAAGCCGGCCCGAGGCCTTTGGGCTTTCTATATATACTAATAAACTATCATCTTGACTGTATATTGGGCTTCTTACATAACCCGCCATTAAGGCTGACCCGGCCCCTCCTGGGCGGGTTTTAGCACCATCTCCTCCCTCAAATCTGTGTACTGTAGACATGGCAATTAGAATAATTTTATGCTCTGAACTCTAGTTACCAATCCCCTTAAGCCATTTTTGTAGAGAGGAGTTCCAAATAGTTGGTATCCTGGATACTATGTCCATCTAAAATTCTGTGGTAAGACAATGATGTACAATTACAAAGTGGGGCTGAAAGTGAAATAATCCTCCATTTTGATCATCTAGTAGTCTTGATCAGATTTACCTATAAGGGAGAGTCATCAGTAAGATAGGAGTTTCCAACAGGTATTAATACATAACCACTGATAGTCCTGATTACTGGAAGGTTAGTCCATACATGGAAATTTGACTTCCAATATATATTCAATTAAGAATGAAGCATTGAATACTCAATAATATCCTATCACTATTCCATACTTGCAAAAACTGCAGCCATATGTGAACACTATAAAAGACTGACATTAGAAATCTATGCCTCTCTGTCAAGAATATCTAATCACCATTCCATGGTTGCAATCCCCATATTCTGTTTCCTTCCTTGCATTGAGAAAAATTATTAGAACAAGCTAATCTCAATTAATTTAAGCTAGGCATGGTGATTTTTCACCATCCAAATAGCCAATTTGAGAGATAGATGGCATATGCTTCCTTTAGCGTTGTCAAATCAGAACGTAGTCCCACTAAACATCTATTGGCTCCAGTGTTTTCCCTTCTTCCTCACCAAAACATGAACAAGAAAGCACAAGCATCAATGCTCACAAATCTTGCCGGTAGCACCAGAGAAGACATCGCCGTGGCCGTGCTTGCTAGCATGACGGCTGTTAGACTTAATCTTGATTCATCGATCTGCATGTGTGTTTTGAGTCTGCATGTAGTTTTTTGAACATCAGTACAGGCACTATACGCGTATACACCCACCCTTATGAACGCACACATGTACACCCTATCTCTATGAGTCCCTCTAACCATTCAACCACAGTTTGGTTCGCGAATCTGCATGTAGTTTAGGCTAAGATGTTGTGTGATGCGGCCGACACGGCGCATGAAACAGCAAGGCACGTAGGAGGCTGGAGCTTTGACCGGAAGACGCCAAGAAAATAGGTGTATTAGTTTGCATGGATATGTTTGTTAGCCGCTGCCGCCGGCCGTGCAGATCACGTAGCTAGCGATCCGATGGGGTCATGTACTAGTACGTGGGTTAGTGGTCATCGTGGTGGCTGATTAGGCCATGTACAATGCAAGATGTTTAGAGAAGGTGTTTAAAAAAATAAATCAGGCTACCGATATTTATTTGTACAGGATAGACACTTAACTAAACGTTTTTTCTGTAGAAATAGACATCGGTGTTTTTGAAAAACTCGATTTATTTTTCTAAACATCTTTCTAAGCATCTTTCATTGTACAAGGCCTTAGTATGAGCATGTTGTACTGGTTGTTTAAGTTGAGTAAGTGAATGAAGGCCGTGAGGGCTGAGGCAGAAAAGATGTAGTACCTGTGGTTGCCAAGGAAGAGTACCCCTCGGAAAAGCTAGTTGGTTTTCTTCCTTGGTATATATGCGTATGTGTGTGTAGAGTTTCACCTGTGTGTGTGTTCTTGTGAGAAACTAAAGAGAGAGTTGAGAGGAGAGGAAGAAGAAGCGGTGCCGCGAGAGGCGGCGCCAATAGCGGCAACCAGGAAATAAGGCCGCACAGGTGACCAAGGGCTCGCATGAACAGATTGGCGAACATCCGTCTCACACGACCTCCACCTCCGTCGCATGAACAGCCCGACCGATGCAAGGAAGACCGGCCTATCGCTCCTACTGGTGATGGTGACGGCGAGCCTACCACTCACCTCCGACTGCTCTGACCAACCGAGCCCTGGGCTGACGACGAGCAACATCCGTCAGGCATATGCTACTTCAGGGCCAACGAGACCATCATCTCCCTACACGCCGGCCGCCATCGCTTTGTTGGCGAGCCTCAACCCGATTCAGGGCGTGAGGGTGGGTCACGCGCCGGCTAGTCGGGTTGGACGTGACACGGAGCCAACCGACACAGTTGCAGCAGGCCGATGTCATCTCGGCGTTGCTTCACCTTGTGGGAGATGAGAGGGCGGCGGCGGCAGAGAACCAGAGGAACTGGCTTCAGCGAGGGAAGAGGAAGGAGGTGGGTTTACCTTCATGGGGAAGGGAAAAGTAGTTTCCGGGGGAGGTGCTATGTGGCCACGGTTCTCCTCTCAACCTATGACGGGTGGCCATTTGAGAATGACCAAAACGAGGTGCTCAACTCGCTTGTCTGGTAGCTCGCGGACATGGACAACACCATCGACCGCCCCTTCCGCGATGCTTATTGGGTTCGATAGTAGTCTATAGCCCGCGGTTGTTGCCTCTGTGTTTTCTAGGCAAGTGGAAGGGCAGAACGACTCCGACGATGTACGTCTGCGAGTGTTAAAAAAGTTTAAGATTTCGGGTGTCACAAAGAGAACAAATAATAGATTGAAGTTTATTTTCATAAAAATACATAAGAAGAAAATAAAAAGGTAACAAAGTGCACAAACACAACGTTTAATGTCTACTACAACAAGTTGTGCCCAACTTCGACGAGGGAGGGGCGATGACGGTGGCACGCCTTCAGCTTGCTTGAGTGCTTGTAGTCACCGCTAGGTGGTCAACGGATCTGGATGTAATTTTCTTATTTCCAATGTTCGTTGTACTGCCGTGATTGAAGATGAATAGGTTGAAGGTTTTTTTTAAGGTTTTTTTTTGAATGTTGGTAGATTCTACCAAATTCATTGATCAGAGAAAAAAAAAAAGGTTCAATGTCATGACTTTGAGCGATAGATGCAGTATGTCTAATCGCGTGAATATTCGTGACTCATCAGCCGATGGAAATCATCCCGAACTCTGGCTCGTGTTCCCCGATCCCTAGTCCAGGGCAGGTCCTGACAATTCGGGGGCCCGGGGTGAAACTAAAACCCGGGGCCCTTTAATATGAACATAGAAATAAATCATGTATTTTCCTTGGCTCTTGAACGTCCTTAATTACCTAATAGTATATGTGTAAATATCTTACAGAGCTAGCTCATTATTACTAGATGAAACCCCGCGCCTTGCTGCGCGATGTTTGGTTAATAATTTTTAAGAGATTGTATGAAGTGCAAAAATGAGATTATTTTGACAATATCAAGTACGTTGCTATCTTGTGCAATCAAAACTAAAGTATAGCTCCTGGACGAACAACAAAATTAGTTGTTTACAAAGCTCAAAAAAATAGTTGCGTCTATAATGATCAAACGGAGTTTCTTGTTGTGCAATTTCCCCCTGAAATATATGTAAACCAAATCCATACATAAAATCACTGGCCATAAACTATTTCTTGCTTATCTGGTTTTGGCTCAATAGTACAACAACTTAATCGAAAAAGAACTTGGCAAATCAATTTCCTTTTGCTTGGACTCAAATAAGCCAAATATCTTGATAACATGAATATCAAAAGAGAAACTATAGCCCTGTACTGGATTTAGCATGGAAACATAACTTGAAAGGACAAACATAATCTGCAGGTTGTGAAACAAATACTCAATGATACCTCACTTCCTACAAGACTGAGTACAACATGAAGTGACTACTACCTACAAATCTTTGCAAGTGGTGACTTAAGACACCATCAGACTAAAAACCTATATCATTTTAGTAGCTCAATGATACCTAGTTACAAATCCTACTAACAACAATGGAGATTGCAAATTATTTGCAAGCATCATTATCAGAAGATAATGAACTGAGATACCTAGTTACAAATTATTTGCAGGTACAGCTAACATTGTGAAGACATAACATCTAAAACTCCCTCCCTCCTGAAAGAACATATATATCAAGTCAAATTAAGAAGTATTTTATGAAACGGAATAGAATGGGAAACATGCTTAAGAAAAGTAAATAGCATAATTCTTCCAATAAAAATAATCTATTAAGAGGGCTTCAGAGTTCAAAATAACATACCTCTCAAAGCTATTTAAACATGCTTAGTATTTCGAAAACCAACCATGTATAGAAAAATCCTTAAACTATTATATCTCACAATATAAACTTCACAATGTTTATGAATATAGATGAATCTTCAGGATATACATGATAATCTGATTTTTTTAAGTACAGGCATGTTCATATGTGACATGAATCGCCCTTCCTGTATTTCTACAAAAAAAAGGTGGAAGAAATAATGGTGCATATGCTGATTTTGTCTAATGAAAAGAAGAAAACCGAACCCATGCCCTCGAACGTGACCTTGGTCCCCTTCTTCTACCCAGGCTTGGTCTGCGATCAACCTGTCAGTCAGGAACCAAATCATGTAGGTGATGGTCGCTGATCAGTACCGTAATGTGAGCTTGATAATGCGATCAGGTGGTACGAATAGTGTAACTGTCTCCTGTATCAGCTCGGCCACACATGCAGGCAACATACATGAATTACGCACCACCTAATGCCCTGAACCTGAAGGACCACACCACACATTTTGACTGGTAATAGTATCTACGACGTACCTCTTATTACCTGCCCAATGCAAAAATCTTCTTCCGATTAAATGTTGACACATTTCTTCTTCGGTACAACCCCCTAAACACATTGAAGGACCAGATCTGCTCATACCTCTTCGTAAGAAATGGTAGGATGGTCATTTTATAAAGTACATCACCCCGACCATACACAACGCAGTAAACTGGGCCGGCCCATCAACGACCTATCTCTGTAAAGTTGTTTTGTAGCGAAAAACAGTGAAAAAATACTACAAAAAATTTGCTTACGCCAGGAATCGAACATGAACCTCCCGTGAAGGAACAAACGAGCCGAACCAATACGATAAGCCAGCTTCCTTGGCTAAATAAATACGCGGAGATTTAAGAACTATGAGCAGTGGAAATTTGAACATGACTTTTTTTAAACGCGTTTTTTTCAAAATTGTAAAGAAAATTATGAAAGTGGAAACTCAAACAATTATTTCACCGAGAAAACTCTAGAAAATGCAAGAATTGCTGGAAACTCAAACAACTTGGCATGGTACTTTGAATTGGTCATACAAGGCTATGAACAAAACCAGACTCTCAAACAGACAATTTTGGCCTACTCGAACTTCCTCCATTGAACATGGTCTATTTTTCTACATGCATGAACTAACCCCAACTGTCGCAAGCAGGTGGGCATGCCCCATGGTAATCATCTATGCCATGTTTGAATGAATTTGGACACCATATGCAAGTTGTCTCATGTCCGGCCATTTATTATCATAAACTTCGGAAAAATGCAAGAATTGTTGAAAACTGACGCATGCTGCCTTGAATTAGTCATACAATACCAAGGAAAAAATTGGAGCCATTTTAGAGATGTTGAGAAACGAACTGCTCCCAAATGGACCCTTCTCACCTACCATGAACACAGACAAATTTTTCACATGCATGAAATGACCCCAATTTTTGCAAGCAAGTGAGATTGCCCATGGTAGACATCCATGACAGGTTTGAACTAATTTTGACACCATATGCAAGTTGTGTCACGTCCGACCATTTATTGGCCATTTTCCACAAAAGAAACTCTAGAAAATGAAAGAATTGCCAAAAACTCAAAAAACTTAGGCATGGTTCCTTGAATTGGTCATGGAGGTCCATTAAAAAAATAGGGGTCATTTAAGGGATGTCGAGTAACAAGCTGCTCCCAAACGAACCCTTCTGGCCTACCCCAACACTCTTCGTTGACACATGGTATTTTATTGGAAATCTCAGGATGGACCCCACTTTTGCTAGCAAGTCTGCCATCCTGCATCTGCATCATCGTCAGTCATGCTCTCCTATGCGATGGCCCAAAGCCCCCTCCCCACGCGTTGGTTTTGCCTTCCACAAAAATTGTGCTGCCATCGCCGTACGCGAGAGGGCGGCGGCGGCAGCAAGCAGCCGACAGCTTCATCATGTGTCCTCCTCCTTCCACCCCGTTGCAGAAGTCTTAATGGTTCCGTCCCTACTTCCTCCACAACATAGACAATCCTAACTCGACGGAAAAGGTAGACGTGTCAGAGTGGTTCCAGCGCATGATGTTGGAAGCTCATCATGTTTACCGCGCTCCAGCGCCGAGGTGAACGGTGGCCGTTGGATATGGAGAGGAGGACAAGGGATAGGATGTGCGCAAGTGTGAATGCCACAAAATTAGAACATATGACCTTTTGGGAGGGGGTGTGCAAAAAAGTTGTCACATCGAAGTAGTCAACCTCCCACCCCATGCAAGTCAAAACTGATGCACCATGGATAGGACTGCGAGCAACACACTTGGCAAAATTTTTGGACCCATATATGAATTTTCATAGTATTCAGACTAATATGACACACACCAAATTTTTTTGAGACTTATGGTGTATTTTACTCTTAAGAAAATGTTGCCGTTTACAAAAAGAATCACAATTTAAAAAATGTTCTAGTTTACAAAAAATTCTCACAAAATCAAAAAAGTACATTTTTTCCAAAGTTTATTCACATATTCAAAAGATGTCTGTGCAGTTTCAAATAACGTTCACACTTTCAAATATTTTTTGGAATTTAAAAAATGGTCCTGCTTTCAAAAAAAATTCAGGAATTCAGGAAAAAAATGAGGAATTTCAATAAACCTTGTTTCAATTTTTTGTTCGACTTGTTGAAAAAATGTTTGAAAATTCCAGTTATTGTTTGTGCTTTTAAAAAATGGTTGGTTTTCAAACTTTTGTTCGTACTTTTCAATAAATTTTCATGTCTTATCATTCTGAAGAATCTTTAAGGACACAAACATTTTTCAAAAGTTCATTTACTTTTTTCTGAAAATGTGATTTATTTTTCAATTTATGTACAAAATTGGGAAAAACGAACATTGTATGAAATTTTGAACAAAATTAGAAGCATTCAAATTTTATTGAAAATAAAAAAACTTGAAATAGGAAAAAGAAACAAAAAATAAAAGAAAAAAAGAAAACTAAACAGGGGGGGACACTAAACAGGTTGCTGTGATCATTCTGATAGCTAGCATTTCATTATTGTACACCGAACTCTATCAGGTGGACTGGCTAGCGATCAGCGCTTACCACACTGAGGTGCATGGTTCGAACCGTTGTGCTCCTCATTTTCTTACGGGTGTTTATTTTCACAGTTTGCACGCAGTAATGGGTCAGTCAAACAGTGTGCGCCTCCCCTCGTATTGGGGCATCGAACGCAGGAGGGGGTTGTATCGAAGCGGGACTCATGTTGACATCGTCCAAAATACCATGGCGAAATTTTTAAACAAAACGCATTAAGCAAAATAAATTCTGGGATCTCTCCCACCTTATCAAACTCTAGATTATTAAGATTCAACACCTGACAAATTTTGGATCAAATCTTCCAACGATGCAGCAGAAACAAATACCATTTCCCCCTCACCTTTTCGGCAGAGCTTGGTTGCAAAAAAGGGGTCATCCATCCTTGCAACGGTGGCAGGGGTGTCCCGATGTTTCGATGAGATGGTGGCTATCGTTTTCTGTGGGAGTCGACCTTGACGATCCGACTACGAACGTGCGAGACGTCGCGCCTTAGCAATCGCTAAACCAACTTCCGAGGGGTTATAGGTGAGGTGTGAAAAGACCATACTGCCCCTTTATGCGTTTTAGGAGGGGGTTGTATCGAAGCGGGACTCATGTTGACATCGTCCAAAATACCATGGCGAAATTTTTAAACAAAACGCCTTCAGCAAAATAAATTCTGGGATCTCTCCCACCTTATCAAACTCTAGATTATTAAGATTCAACACCTGACAAATTTTGGATCAAATCTTCCAACGATGCAGCAGAAACAAATACCATTTCCCCCTCACCTTTTCGGCAGAGCTTGGTTGCAAAAAAGGGGTCATCCATCCTTGCAACGGTGGCAGGGGTCACATGTCGTCGCACTGGGCCGTGCGCCGCCGCTGCCGTCGGCAGCCATGCCGCGGGACTAGCCTCGTCGGGAGCAATGAAGGATCGAGTGCCGCCAGGCCATGCGCCACGCGCCGTGAGCGGCCATGGACATGGACGTGGGCCATCTGAGCCGCGGACACGGGCAGAGGCATAGGGGCCAATTGCCGTAGACCATACCACGTAGATGTTGCCGCCGCTGCCGTCGGCAGCCGTGTGGCTGGTGGATACGCCGGAGGACACCGCGTTGACGCACGCCGGGAGCGCAACAATGTTGCTGTCGGGCTGCGCTTCATGTGGAGGTGGGCGTCGTCGACAGTGGGATGTCTCCGGCCATGTCCCTCGTGTCAAACTGGAACGCCGGCGTTGTTACTGGTCCTGTGTGATGGAGAACCGCTTGGGAAGGGGAGGGAAGGAGATTCGCTAATGCATTGATGCTTTGGGTGGGGAGACGGGGAATAGAGGATGAGATAATGGATGCGTATGAGGACGTGGAAACTGAAGAGGTGCGAAGAGACAGAGCGATGGGCTTCGGTTGGGCTTCTTACCTGTTGACGTCTTCACTTCTCAGACAATCGAATCACAGGAAAAAATATGTTTTTTTTGCTGACATAGTGAGCTGCATGATCAAAATAATGAAAAATAACTGATGATGTGGCAAGGCCGCTGAGGTGAATAGGCTGCATGTCAAGAGAAATATGTTAGTGGGGATAAATTATTTAGGTATTATAGATTAGGTAACTATACAAGCATAGCTTGGATTCTCCGTTTAATTTGAACTCCAAAGCACGTCATATAAGAATTTCTAGGCTACAAATCATGATTCATTTCACAAAATGAAGAAAACAAGCAAATAAGGATATTCAACATGAAGTTATCAATGTCTTTCATGTTTCTTTTTTTTTTTTGCGGAAGTCAATGTCTTTCATGTTGTAATAAGAAACTGGTCATGCCTGAACATAGACTAGTTCTTGCGAAATAGAAATATGCTAAAAGTCGCAAAAACAACATCTGCTCAACTTTGAAAATACTTGTACAACAACACCGTTCCGGTGATACCTCAGCAACCATTAATCCAAACTGAGCAAATTGGGTTGGATTGGAATGCAATCCACAACATTTACAAAGTTGATTTTTGTGTCATCTTGAAACTAAGCACGGATAGTGCAGTTTTCAACACACTAATCCTATCCAATGATGGGATTATCAAAAACAATTTTCTGCATCGATTTCAATTAACAAACAGCAAATTTAGGAACTAGGGACTATCAGAGGGGCTACCTTTGAGCTGTAGAACATGGATATAAAAATCAACTGGTAGATTCTGATCCAATCTAACCAGGCCTTTCCGGTGTTGTCCCTTGCGCCTGGCTGCTGCTGCGCATGAAGGTGATAAGGCGAGGCGAGGGCGCGAGACCAGACGGCGATCAGGTGATGGCAAGGGCGCTCGGCATGAAGCGGAATTCGTTCCCTCGATCGCCGGCGTCCGTGCGTGATACATTGCCCCACCTCGATCTGATCTGAGCTAATCGATCAGCCATGGTTCGTGCGTTTTTGTTTCCGAGAAAATCGTGCGTACATGCATGGTTACCTAGCCCAGCAATCCACTTGGGCCATACGAAGCCGTACACGCAAAAGGCCTGATGCCGTTATATGAGACTCAATCCCAGTCGCTTTTTTCCGGTAGAATCCCTGGGCTACTTGCATACCTGGATACCTGAGAGGGGGCCCCTAAATCTTGGGGGCCCGGGGCGGCCGCCCCCCCTGCCCCCCCTCAGGGCCGGCCCTGCCCTAGTCTAGGGCCCGGCCTCGATCGTGTCGTCCCCAAACCCAAGCCTCTCTGTCTCTCTCTCTCTGTTGCCCCGTATGCAATTGCATCGCACTTCCCGGTGAGCCATGGACGAGAAGAGCGGAGCAGCCGACCGCATCAGCCCTCTCGCGGACGATCGATCTGCTCCACCTGGTCCTCCGGCGCCTCCGCTGTGCACGCGCCGCCGCGCGCACCAGCATCCTCTCCCGCCGGTGGCGCCAAGTCTATTCCGGCCTCCCCGAGGCCGTCGTCGACGTCACCCTCCACGACGTCCCGCTCGGCGCGCTCGAGGCCGCGCTCCGCCGCGCCGCCGGGCCCAGGGTGCGCCTCCTTGACATCCGTGTCCCCGGTGGGCCGCAAGACCGCAGCACGCCCCAGTTCGTCGCCGCCGCCATGGTCTCCTCTGTGCTCCGCGCCGCCGCGGATCTCGCGCCGGTGGAGCTCCGCTTCACCCTCTCGCAGTACGTGGACTGGGCGCGGGGCCCTTCCGTCGTAGAGCTGCCCCGCTTCCTCCGCGCCACCTCGATCAAACTGCATGGGCGGTTGCTGGACCTCCGCTTAGCCGACTCCGCGGAGCTCCCGTTGCTGGAGAGACTGGCCCTCTCCGGCTGCAACCTTGATCTCCCCGCCTTGATCCCCTGCTGCCCGCTGCAACCTTGATCTCCCCGCCTTGATCCCCTGCTGCCCGCACCTGCACGTGCTCACGGTGGACGACTTCACCGTCCAATCGACGTCGATGCGGAAGCTCCTCGTGAAGCGCATAAAGGCATGGAGGGACCGGGATGGCCGTTTAGACGCAGCCATGCTTAAGCAGTTTACGACACGGTCCATGCTGCATGGCGGCGGCGAGGTTAGGAGCACCATCTTGGCACCAATGGTGGAGAAGGTCCGGTGCGGGCGCTCGTCTCCAAAGGTGGTTCATGGTCTTGGTCTTTGGGGCCTCGTAGAGGTAAGCTTAGAGTCGCCGGAGAGACACGGAGAGGAGGTGCTGGCTCGCGTTGAGGTCTTGTCACTACACGTCTGTGCCCAAGTATGCCCTCTGTACGTCCTGCTCAGTCTACCACATCCGTCCAACTAAATTGAACATATTTATGATGTCTTGCGGAACCGATTTTGCAGGGTTCATTTAGGTTTGAAGAAAAAGATTTCCGCTTTGGGGCAGAGATAGATAATCATTTGGTCACCCACTTCTCTACTTTGAACCTACATCTCACAACAAGAGGGCATGTGTTTGGAGCATTCGTGTTGCGTCTGCTTGGAATGTATCACCTTAGAGATGTACGGAAGCTTAAGATTCTCCTACCGAGATCAGAGGTAATTTATCGTTGTGCATATGTATATATACACTACGTGTTCAACAAACTTCTAGGCGGAGCATCTATATATAATACATTGATGTGATTCATATTTGTTTTAGGTGAAAGAAGCATGCCCACCGAATTGTTCTTGTGATGACCCAAAGGGCGGGAGAACCCAAACTGTCTCGTTGAATCTTAAAGAGGTGAAAATCGAAGGCTTTAAAGGGAAGGATCATGAGTTTGATTTCTTGAAAGTGGTATTTAGATGCTCGCCAATGCTTAAAAGAGTGACTGTAAGGCTGCCAGATCAGGACATGCCAAGTGATGATTGGTGCATGAAAATACACAACATCTTTAGGGAGTATCCATTTGTGGAAGGCAACATTGATCTTGTTTCTGGTTAGCATGGTTTTGCACGATCCCATGATTAGCATATTCCTAGATGGAACAATTACATTTATCTTAAGCATGTTTAGCATATTCCTAGATGGAACAACTACTTTTATATTTGTATACATGCCTGTTGAATCTTACACTCATGCTTGATATATTGAATGCACTCACAAAGCTACAATACGGTTTAATGAAATGGTGCAAATACATGCTCAAGGGTACGACAAGGCAGTGATGTAGTAGTTGTTTACATTGTATGGAAAGCCAAATTATTTTTAATAGTAACACTTGGTGATTTTCTCAAAAGCTCACCATAGTCTTGGAGTTGCCCCACTTCCAGCCTCCTACCTCTCTGGAGCGGTGCACGGAGCCACACCTCCTCCTAGCCCACTTGTGGGCCAACACTGGGTCCCTCTTGCTCGAGTGTTTGTCCCTCTTCGATGCCACCGCCCTAATCGCTGTCGCGTATCATACGGAAACACATATTCAATAAAAACTTCATGAAGACCATATTTTAAAGTTTCGAAAAATCTTTTAAAAAAAATGAGATATTAAGAGGGTGATGTCTTATTGTCACGCAAAAATTTAAGTTGAAACACATTAAGAGATGTGAGCTATGAAAAAGACAAATTCATCACTGCATAGTGACATTATTCTTCAACACTATTCAAGGCTCATTTTGTCTTTTTTCGTAGCTTACATCTTGTAATGTGTTTCAACTTGAAATTTTGCGTGGCAATCAAACACCATTCTCTTCATATCCCGTATTTTCTTTTAGATTTTTTGAAAACTTCAAAACGTCTTTTTCTTATGGTTTTCATCGGTTTTCATCGAATGTTGGTTTCCGTATTATATTCTCCCATCGCTGTCTGCTGGCTGCGCGAGCTCATGGTGTCCACCGGTGCAGGTGTGTCAGGTGCTACCAACACCAACATCCCCTTATTGTCGCTGCAGGGTCTCATTGTTGTGGATGGAATAATAACAATAGGACCTACCATCTCTACCTTATGCCCCCTGTGCTTAAGCGATGGAAACTAGTCCTGACCTGACGACAACTCACGGAGATGGTGTGGGGTTTGTGGCAAATTTCTTTACATTTATTAGTGACACAACCACAATTCATGATATTTAGTGGCAGGCTCCGAATATCAGAATACCTCGCCGATTTATTTTTCTGCATTCAGTTAGTTTTTTAAACTCAGTTTGGGACAATTTTTCAATGTCATAGTGTATCCTACTCTCTCCTTCCATCAGAAACTTAAACTACTACTATGGTCTTTGAGCCAGCCCCGTATGCACGTGGACATGATCTTCCTTGATGCGCGTATCGTGGTGCTGACTCAGAACCGCCTGCATGCACGACTTGCGATTTGTGTAAACCCATCATAACGTATCATGGCCGTCAGTCAGCTACTCCTTGTTACGGTCAACTCTACGATAGCCAAGCAACTTCCACATGAACGATCTTAGCTATACTTAACATAAGATATAGTCAAAGCTTTGTAATTAAATTGCTCAACTCTTAGTTCAAGGAATATCGATCTTCCCATCACGTGAAGCAAATTTTGATTCTTTTCTTGGACGAAAAACAGCTAGGAGCTGATTTCATTGATGTAGAGAAAGTTACAAAAGCATGGATTTAAAAAATATAAAAAGTGGAAAAGACACGAGTATCAACCTTTACGCTGCTTGTCGTCGTGCCAATGCATCAGCTTTCTCTCTCTTGTTTGCCAATAGACGCTTGAAAGGTACTGCACGAGTCTCTAAAACGTCTTACGTTTAAGTACAGATAGAGTACCACAATACCGTCCTTCTTCGCCTTAGGCTTGAATCAGGGTGGTTTGCACTGGAAGGGAATCTCAACCGCCCACCCTCAAACCGCCCCATTCGTCATCCGAACCGTATAATACTGACGTATTTTGTCATCTAACGCGGTCCTGTATCCGTTCATTGGTCGGTCTGAACGTCTCTTTTTTTTGCAAACCAGAAGCAAACCAGGGAAGGGAGGGGGCATTGCTGGCGTCCGGACATTTGACATGCACACGTCCGACAACCCTAGCTCACTGAAAGCCCTCTCCCCCACCCACAACCTTTCCCGTCCGAAGCGATCAGCGCCGCATTCATGTCAGCCCAGAGCGAGCACGGCCTCCACTGGAGCTGGTAGAAGCGGCGTGTCGGCCCAGAGCGCCGCCTGCGCCGCCTCTTGGTGCACGCGCCTTCTCTCCGCATTCAAACGACACCCGTCCGTCTACCTCCGTCCATTAAACATATGCGGTTGATGAGGAACCTACTCTGGCGCCTGCATGCGAACACCACCCGTCTGTTCGTCTGCCGACCACAATTAACCACCCTGCCGCTTGGCCTGGCATCCCCCGCTATTTAAATTCCAGGCCCGGCAATAGCCGCATCCAACCTCCTTCACTCCCTATCTCCTCTCGGCACCACACCCGTCATGGCCTCGAGTTTCGAAGTCCCATGGGAGAGCATCTCGGACGAACAGAAGAAGGAGATCGCTGGCATTGCTGCCGACCCGCAGGCGGGCAGACGGACGAGATCTCCGGAGACGAGTGGTGCAGACGAGCCAATGAAAGACGCGGCCGACGACGAGTCGGAACCACCGGCCCTTGATGGCATGACCATGGGCGAAGCGTGGACACACTTACCGACAAAGTGTCTGAAGAGTGGGAGGCTGCATTCCGACATGCGCAGCCCAACCGGAGGTACAATCTCCGCCTTCTCGACAAGCACTGACGCGTGGATGAGCAACTTGCTGGCACAGGCATCGTGGCGGATGTGGATGTGGACGAGCAGGAGGCGCTGGTTGTGTCCTACCACGCCACTTGCGATATCCGCCGCGAGTGATGGTGGCACCATGTCTTGCAGGTGCCCTCTATGCCGAGATCGACAAGGCGGAGTAATTTTACGACGGCAAGGGCATCGTCGCCACCTCCATGGCTGCCGTGCCTCGCCGCCATGACAACGAAGCCGACATGTCCACGGGCGGCGCCAATACCGAGGAAAAGTAAAACATGGGAGGCTGCTAGCTCATGGGTCCCACGGAGGCCACTACTCGTTCACAAAGTGTTTAGTTGAAATATGTCAAAAAAAGTAATGCATGTGCTCCACTTTAGATGAAAATCATCTGATTTTGCGTAAAAATTATCCAAGTTTGAATGAAATTCGCGCAATTTTGCATCAATTTTTTATTTTTGTTAAATCCAGTTTAAAATGTCTGTGAATATTTACGGTTACGATTGGATGATCAGCTTCTCGTATCACTGTTAGCTGAATTGGTCCCCATCCGTATACATGGCGCCCACGTGGGTTGTGAGCAACTTGGCAAGTCAAACAATAGCCGACGACTTTAGCTCCTACAACCACAATGGTGGAGCAGAGTTGGCGGGAGGGAGGCGGAACCCAAGGTCGAAGAGGACGACCAAGAGCAGCTGAGCTTTGTCTTCTCCTCCGAATCCAGCATTCCAGCAATGGACGGCTCGAGGGGCCCCGCCGGCTTCGCCACGCAGGCCAACGCCCTCCTCCGCAAGAACCTCTGCTTCCAGGTCCGTCCGTCCGTCCGTCCACGAGATTCTTCTCTTCGCCCTCTGCTTCTTCTTGCTCTGTTTCTTGCTCTGCTTGCCGTCGTCGACGCGGCTGTGCGTCCACTCCATGAATGAACGCGCTCCCTTTCCATGGCAAGAAGAACAAGAGCGACATTTGATCTGCCGTCTTGATTGCCGCTGCTCTTACAGAAGCGGAACGTGAAGACGAACGTCTGCATCACCGTCTTCCCGACCCTACTCTGCGTGCTGCTGCTGGTGATGCAGGGCGTCATCAACCGCGAGATCGGCAAGCCGGAGTACCGCTGCGGCTGCGCGTGCGTCGACACGGCCGCCGACGGGAGCTGCCGGAGGACCGAGTGCGGCGTCCAGTACTCCACGCAGGACCAGGTCGCCACCTGCCCGGTCCCCAGCCCGCCGCGGTGGCCGGCCGTGCTCCAGCTGCCCCCGCCCGAGTCCAGGGCCGTCGGGACCGCCTCCCAGCCGCTCGACGGTTTGCCTAGCCCGGCTTGCCGGGACACCCGCTCTTGCCCCGCCGCGTTCCTCGTCACCGGAAGCAACCGCTCGCTCGCCCAAAGTATGTATGCTCTCTATATCATGGTACATTAGCTAGGTATAGGAGATGACATGTTTGTGCATCTGAATGTTGGTGCTCCATGCCTCCATTGACAGGTCTTTCGGGTCAACTGTTCCCTGCTCTGACTTCGCCTTTGAATTTCACTGACTATCTACATACACTCTCCAAGATTGTTCCTGTAAGTTTCTTTAAAACATATTTGCGCAACTAGCTGATTATGCAGTTGTTAATGTACGGAGTTTTTTTGTTGGATCTGTTTGTCTCAGGGCTCTGAAGTGCCGGCGTCGTTTAGACAGTTTTTAGAGCCAGCGTTTACTCCAGGGAATACTCTGTATATTGTTCAACCTCGGTGTAGGTCCAATTTCTCGCAAACAGTTTCAGTCGATGCTGGGCCGAAACCCCTTAAACTCAGTAAGTAGCATTCTTCATTTGTTGAAATCCTCATTGCATTGACGATGTATTGCGTCGCGTGTTGGTTATGATGAAGCAAGGAGAAAACCATGAGCATTTGAGGAGAATTACTACTTCAATTACTAATTCATCTTTGTAAGCTTTAATTGTCTTAACAATAGCATGCTTGACCACATTCATAATATTGGACCTTCTACAGTGGTAATGTTAGTGTGTGCTTCATCTTCAGCTTTTTTATTTGACTGTCTTATGTTAATATTAGGAAAGAAGGAACAGATCAGCTGATCCGGTCTCATCAGGTATTTAGATGGGACTGAAATCCTGGACAAGAGGATATACGTTAATATATGTTAGCAGGAATTTTTTCTTTTGTTACTGAAATCCTGGACACTTCCATATTTAGCTATCGAAGTTTTCTTTTTGTGCTTTTGCATTCCGAGAATATGCATATACAGGAGACTCTGTTTTTTCATACGTTCTGTGCCCCTTGTATACCTAATGACCTACTAATATTTCCATTCCCAATGTTCTTTTGGATCTCTAGATGTAGACTGCATTCAAGGTTTATCGTTATGGCGTGAAAGCGCATCAGTTATCAATGACGAACTATTTAAGGGTTATAGGCAACAAAGAGAAAGTGGAGGAGGGAAGGCGAATGAGTTTGCTGCAGGTATCCACTGATCTAGTTCAGTGAAGGGTTTGAATTGATTTCTTTTTATTCGGTGTATAACTTGTTCTTCTTCACAGGTTACGACTTCCTGAGTACAAATACAGATAGTCTTGATATTAGTATTTGGTTCAACTCTACATATAACAACAATACCGGAGTTTTTGAAATGGCATTATTACGAGTACCACGCTTGGTTAACATGGTATGCCCTCTTAATTACTGGGTGACTTCATGTTAAGTGAACTTCATTTGTATTTCAGCTATTATTTTGAGGTGTGCTGTTTTTCATATAGGTGTCCAACGCATACATCAAGTTTCTCAGAGGAAGTGGAGCAGAAATGCTGCTTGAATATGTTAAAGATATGCCTAAAGTAGGATCAGAACTTAAACTTGACCTGTCTTCTCTTCTTGGTGCGCTATTCTTCACATGGATCATTGAGCTACTGTTTCCAGTGAGTATGAGGCACAACCTTTTGCAAGAAAGTTCACAAAAATGGATAAAGTGAATGAGTTGGTACAATACTTTTTACAGGTTATACTAACATATCTCGTGTATGAGAAGCAACAAAAGCTGAAAATTATGATGAAGATGCATGGTTTGAAGGCCGGTCCTTACTGGATGATAACTTATACTTACTTCTTTGCTCTATCAGCTCTCTATATGATACTATTTGTCACTTTTGGCTCCTTGATAGGTAATTATTTTGAAAATCATCAAGAAATTGCATGTGTTTTGCATAATTGACTCTCCTTGAAATGGTTTTACTCTGTACAGGTCTGGGTTTCTTTACAACAAATAATTACAGCCTTCAGATTGTTTTCTACTTCATCTACATAAATCTGCAGATTGCTCTCGCATTTTTCGCAGCATCGTTCTTTTCTTCTGTCAAAATAGCCACAGGTCCGTCACTAAGATTTGTTATATCGAAAGTGAGTAAGTTGTGCTTATAATACATATGTAACTGATTTGAAATTACGGTGCTGCAGTGGTTGGTTACATCTATGTATTTGGTTCTGGTTTACTAGGGGCATTTCTTCTGCGCTTTTTTATCCAGGATAATAGTTTCCCGAGTAAGTTACTTTCTCATTTATGTATGTTTTACAAAAACTAATTTTAGATCAAATGCTTGACAAGTTTTATTGTTCCACATAATTAAAGAGGGTTGGATAGTGGTGATGGAGATTATCCCTGGATTTTCACTTTACAGAGGGTTATACGAGCTTGGTCAATATGCATTCATTGGAACTGCAATGGGAACCGATGGTATGACGTGGACTAGTTTGAGTGCCCCTGTCAATGGAATGCGTACTGTATTGATTATCATGGTTGTTGAATGGGCAATACTTCTCCCATTGGCATTTTATTTGGATCAAGTCTCATTACTGGGTGGTGGACTCCGAAAAAGGTTGTTAATCTTGTTGAAATGCTTTAAGAAGCGAGCTGCATCATTCCGGATGTATAGCTTTGGTCGGATAGGATCTAAAGTAATAGTTGAAATGGAGAACCCCGACGCGACTCAGGAAGTAAGTTATATACTCCCTTGCGTATTTCTGAAAGATACCTATTCATTCTTTATAGAAGAAGACCCTGGCAGCATATGTGTTTATTGACAATCCATTTGTTATTATGTTCAGAGAGAGGCCGTTGAGCAGCTTCTGCTGGAACCCAATGCAAATTATGCTATTATATGTGATAACCTAAAGAAGGTTTACCATGGAAGGGATGGAAATCCTGACAAGCTTGCAGTTCGTGGGTTGTCTCTTGCCCTCCCGAAAGGCCAATGTTTTGGGATGCTTGGCCCAAATGGGGCTGGGAAAACATCCTTCATTAGTATGGTATGGTGGCAAGAAATATAGTACATTTCATTTTTCGACAAAGTTAACCAACATGTTCATTCCTTGCGGATATATTTTCAATTTTTCCTCCACAGATGATTGGGCTCGTTCCACCTACGTCTGGCACTGCTTATGTCCATGGAATGGATATACGTACTGATATGAACGAAATATACACAAATATGGGTGTCTGCCCACAACATGAGTAGGGCCTTTATCTTAAATTAATCTGATGTTTTTTTTTGTTGTATAGATGTCCTGCACACTATGCTGCCCGAATGCTAATGCTTTTTGAAATATAGCTTACTTTGGGAAACATTGACGGGAAAAGAGCATCTGTTGTTTTATGGAAGACTAAAAAATCTTAAAGGCGCTGAATTGCTGAAGGTATAGTTCTGCATTTTTTGTATGTTTGCACCAGTATCTATTATTGTTTACCTGATTGTGAAACACAGTGTTATATGTGCACTGTTTCTGCCATTTGGCAACAGTTCAGATCATAATATGCATGAATGGATCAGTATTTGAAACGTAAAATATTTTGAGCTGTCAGGCAACTGATGATTCTCTGAAGAGTGTTAACCTATTCCGTGGTGGTGTCGGTCATAAGCAAGTGGGGAAGTACAGTGGGGGCATGAAACGGAGGCTTAGTGTCGCAATCTCCTTAATTGGAGATCCCAAGGTACTGACCTGATTGCTGTTATGTTTTGATGTACAAAATATTATGGAACCTTCAACTGATATTTGCATACACATAATTTTAGGTTGTCTTCATGGATGAGCCGAGCACTGGACTAGATCCAGCATCAAGAAATAGCCTGTGGAGTGTTGTGAAGGAAGCGAAGAAAAACCGTGCCATCATTCTTACAAGTATTCTACTTCCCTAATCTTCTCTTGATTGCTTCCATAGATACATTGTGAATTATCACGTATGTTTTTGACAGCACATTCAATGGAAGAGGCAGAGGTACTATGTGATAGACTCAGTATTTTTGTTGATGGTGGTTTCCAATGCATTGGAAATCCGAAAGAGGTAAATTACTTATTCACTTGTATGGCACACATAAGTACATTTTTTGTACAGTCCTACTTTATTGAACATTTACCATTTTTTTCGCTCCAATGTTCTCAGCTAAAAGCAAGATATGGGGGTACCTATGTGCTCACAATCACAACATCTCCGGAACATGAGCAGGAGGTTGAACAACTGGTTCACCGTTTATCGCCAAATGCGAACAGGATATATCACATATCTGGAACACAGAAATTTGAGCTGCCAAAGCAGGAGGTGAAGATAGCAAGCGTCTTCCATGAAGTTGAGAGTGCAAAATGCCGTTTTAGCATACACGCTTGGGGGCTCGCTGACACCACCTTGGAAGATGTCTTCATCAAGGTTGCCCAGGGAGCACAAGCCTTTAGTGTGAATGCGTAAGTAGTATATCTGATTAATAGGTTATTGTTCTTTCCATTTGTGATAAATATATGGTGTATAATTCTTGTTTGAACTCGCTGTAACTTTTGTTTATTATAATACTTGAGTTGTAAATTAGTATTGTAAAGTTGTATATCTCAAATTGACTTTGACTTTTGCAAATACAACGTACCATGTATATTTATCTGTGGTTTCGCATGTGCTTTTAGTTGAGGTCCTGCAACATTAAAAAAACAGACACAAGAAGCGTCCGGCTTTGAATTAACAAAGCCATCAACCAGACATGGATTATACAAGGCCACAAAGAAGTAGTCGGCTGAAAGATACATGGGGCTGATAGAGCAGCTTACATCGCAACATACACAACATGCTAAAGGAAACAAAGAGAAAGAACATATTGCAAATGTGCATGCCCACTACACTCGAGGACTTAAAAAGACTAAACAAAAGTGGCATCCATGATCAGCCGATAGCCACGAGAAGAGGGGACACAACTCCTTCCTTCTCTAAGCCGAAGAGGGACCCTACCCACTCGTCCTAGCTCGAAGGACACCACACGGTCGGTAAGAAGAGGAGCTCACCCGAGAGCTAGGCATGGAGCTGGTTACAAGCCCACTTGGAGACAACATAGGGCACGACCCGCTCGAAGCATGAAGCACACCACATAGCCAAATTTGCCGCCATCCTCCGACATCAGAGCAAAGGGGAAAGTTGTTGGGGGTAGGCGAAGACGAAATGCAACTCCGATGCCAAGGATATAGCACGGTCACATCTATAAAAGGTGAGCCATTGCGAAGAATAAACCTGTCGCTTGCCAGCATGGCCAAGTGATACGTCTCCAACGTATCTATAATTTTTGATTGCTCCATGCTATATTATCTACTGTTTTGAATGTTTATGGGCTTTATTATACACTTTTATATCATTTTTGGGACTAACCTATTAACCCAGAGCCCAGTGCCAGTTTCTGTTTTACCTTGTTTTAAGTATCGCAGAAAAGGAAAATCAAACGGAGTCCAATTGACCTGAAACTTCACGGAACTTATTTTTGGATCAGAAGAAGCCCAGAAGACTTGGAGTGCATGTCAGGGGACCTTCGAGGAGGCCACGAGGTAGGGGGGCGCGCCCTCCACCCTCGTGGGCCCCTCGTGGCCCCCTGACGTACTTCTTCCGCCTATATATCTCCATATAACCTAAAAACATCCGAGAGCACAATAGATCGGGAGTTCCGCCGCCAGAAGCCTCCGTAGCCACCGAAAACCAATCTAGACCCGTTCTGGCACCCTGCGGAGGGGGCAACCCCTCTCCGGTGGCCATCTTCATCATCCCGGTGCTCTCCATGACGAGGAGGGAGTAGTTTTCCCTCGGGGCTGAGGGTATGTACCAGTAGCTATGTGTTTGATCTCTCTCTCTCTCGTGTTCTTGAGATGATACGATCTTGATGTATCGCGAGCTTTGCTATTATATTTGGATCGTATGATGTTTCTTCCCCCGTCTACTCTCTTGTAATGGATTGAGTTTCCCCTTTGAAGTTATCTTATCGGATTGAGTCTTTAAAGATTTGAGAACACTTGATGTATGTCTTGCCGTGCGTATCTGTGGTGACAATGGGGGATATCACGTGATTCATTTGATGTATGTTTTGGTGATCAACTTGCGGGTTCCGCCCATGAACCTATGCATAGGGGTTGGCCCACGTTTTCGTCGTGATTCTCCGGTAGAACTTTGGGGCACTCTTTGAGGTCCTTTGTGTTGGTTGAATAGATGAATATGAGATTGTGTGATGCATATCATATAATCATAACCACGAATACTTGAGGTGACATTGGAGTATCTAGGTGACATTAGGGTTTTGGTTGATTTGTGTCTTAAGGTGTTATTCTAGTACAAACTCTAGGGCTGTTTGTGACACTTATAGGAATAGCCCAACGGATTGATTGGAAAGAATAACTTTGAGGTGGTTTCGTACCCTACCATAATCTCTTCATTTGTTCTCCGCTATTAGTGACTTTGGAGTGACTCTTTGTTGCATGTTGAGGGATAGTTATATGATCCAATTATGTTATTATTGTTGAGGGAACTTGCACTAGCGAAAGTATGAACCCTAGGCCTTGTTTCAACGCATTGCAATACCGTTTACGCTCACTTTTACCATTAGTTACCTTGCTGTTTTTATATTTTCAGATTACAAAAACTATGATCTACCATCCATATACCACTTGTATCACCATCTCTTCGCCGAACTAGTGCACCTATACAATTTACCATTGTATTGGGTGTGTTGGGGACACAAGAGACTCTTTGTTATTTGGTTGCAGGGTTGCTTGAGAGAGACCATCTTCATCCAACGCCTCCTACGGATTGATAAACCTTAGGTCATCCACTTGAGGGAAATTTGCTACTGTCCTACAAACCTCTGCACTTGGAGGCCCAACAACGTCTACAAGAAGAAGGTTGTGTAGTAGACATCAAGCTCTTTTCTGGCGTCATTGCCGGGGAGGTGAGTGCTTGAAGGTATATGTTCAGATCTTGCAATCGAGTCTTTTAGTTTCTTGTTTTATCACTAGTTTAGTTTATAAATTTACAAAAAAAATAATGGAATTGAGTTTGTCTCATACGCTTCATCTTTTTAATATCTTTCGTGAGTACGATGGAAAGGATAATTGTGCTCAAGTGATAGAAGAAGAAATCTATAAAATGTTTGGCACTAAATATTTGAATGATGAGCATGATTGAAATGTTGTTAGTATGAATTCCTTGAATATCCATGATGCTAATGATATGCAAAGCCACAAGCTTGGGGAAGCTATGTTTGATGAAGATGATATTTTTTATCCCACAAGTTTTGATGAGCAAATTTATTATGATGAAAGCATGCCTCCTATCTATGATGATTATTGTGATGACACGTATGCTTTAAAAAATAATGATAACCATGAAACTTTTCATCTTGATCTTAATTTTCAATCACATGATAGTTATTTTGTTGAGTTTGCTCCCACTATTATTCATGAGAAGAATTTTGCTTATGTGGAGAGTAATAAAATTTATATGCTTGTAGATCATGAAAATAATGTTTTAGGTGCTGGTTATATTGTTGAATTCATTCATGATGCTAATGAAAATTATTATGAGGGAGGAACATATGCTTGTAGAAATTGCAATAATATCAAGTTTCCCCTCTATGTGCTTAAAATTTTGAAGTTATGCTTGTTTTACCTTCCTATGCAAGTTGATTCTTGTTCCCACAAGTTGTTTGCTCACAAAATCCCTATGCATAGGAAGTATGTTAGACTTAAATGTGCTAGTCATATTCTTCATGATGCTCTCTTTGTGTTTCAATTCTTATCTTATATGTGAGCATCATTGAAATCATCATGCCTAGCTAGGGGCGTTAAACGATAGCGCTTGTTGGGAGGCAACCCAACTTTATTTTTGTTCCTTGCCTTTTGTTCCTGTTTAGTAATAAATAATTCATCTAGCCTCTGTTTAGATGTGGTTTTATGCTTTTAATTAGTGTTTGTGCCAAGTAGAACCTTTGGGAAGACTTGGGGAAAGTCTTGTTGATCTTGCTGTAAAAAATAGAAACCTTAGCGCTCACGAGAATTTCTGCCATTTTTATTTGGAAAGTGATATTTAGTTAATTCGTTTTTAAGATGATTAATAGATAAATTACTCAGGTCAAGAAATTTATTTGAGAATTTTATGAGTTCCAGAAGTATACGTTTGATCCAGATTACTACAGACTGTTCTGGTTTTGACAGATTCTGTTTTTCATGTGTTGTTTACTTATTTTGATGAATCTATGGCTAGTAAAATAGTTTATAAACCATAGAGAAGTTGGAATACAGTAGATATTACACCAATATGAATTTATAATTAGTTCATTACAGTACCTTATGACGGTGATTTATTTTCTTATACTAACGGAGCTTACGAGTTTTCTGTTAAGTTTTGTGTTGTGAAGTTTTCAAGTTTTGGGTAAGGATTCGATGGAATATGGAATAAGGAGTGGCAAGAGCCTAAGCTTGGGGATGCCCAAGGCACCCCAAGGTAATATTCAAGGATAGCCAAGAGCCTAAGCTTGGGGATGCCCCGGAATGCATCCCCTCTTTCGTCTTCGTTCATCGGCAACTTTACTTGGAGCTATATTTTTATTCACCACATGATATGTGTTTTGCTTGGAGCGTCAATTTATTTTGTTAAGATTTGCTTGCTTTTATTTATAACAATGTTTGGCATCTTTCATTTCAATAAAAGTGGCATTGATAGCCTTTAATATGCCAATTTTAGAAGTCCACATGTTGCTGTTTGAAAACAGAAAGTTTACCGCTGTTGCAATAATTCCCTAGAAAATTCAGAATGTGATAAAATGTTGAAACCTTTTGCATATTAAGATCTGATAAATTTACTACAGTGGGAATTTCCTTTAATAATTTTTCGAGCTAAGGAAGTATGGATGTTGCTGCATTCTTTACAGACTGTCCTGTTTAGGCAGATTGCTGTTATGTTTGCATTGTTTGCATATGTTTGCTTCTTTAATGATTCTATTTGAGGATATGAATATTAAATATGCAGAGGAATTTAGTATGCAATGTTGAATAATAATTTTAGTGATTTGCTACAGTAGAGTATTATAAGGTTTTTGCAATGGTTTATACTAACTTATCTCACGAGTCCTTGTTGAGTTTTGTGTGGATGAAGATTTTGACATTTAGGGAGACCATGATATGAGAGGAATTAAGGAGACACAAAAGCTCAAGCTTGGGGATGCCCAAGGCATCCCAAAATAATATTTCAAGAAGTATCAAGCATCTAAGCTTGGGGATGCCCCGGTTGGCATCCCACCTTTCTTCTTCAACAACTATCAGTTAGTTTCAGTTGATCCTAAGTTTTTGCTTCTTCACATGATGTTTGTCATTCTTAGAATTTTATTTCATTATGTTTTGCTTGCTGTTTGAATAAAATACCAAGATCTGAAAATCTTAAATGTTAGAGAGTCTTCACATAGTTGCATAATTATTCAACTACTCATTGATCTTCACTTATATCTTTCGGAGTAGTTTGTCGTTTGCTCTAGTGCTTCACTTATATCTTTTTAGAGCATGGTGGTGGTATTATAGAAATAGATGAACTCTCATGCTTCACTTATACCATTTTGAGAGTTTTAAATAGCATGGTAATTTGCTTAAATAATCCTAATATGCTAGGCATCCAAGAATAGTAAAAACTTTCATATAGAGTATTGAATACTAAGAGAAGTTTGATGCTTGATGATTGTTTTGAGATATGGAGATGGTGATATTAGAGTCATGCTAGTTGAGTAGTTGTGAAGTTGAGAAATACTTGTGTTGAAGTTTGTGATTCCCGTAGCATGCACGTATGGTGAACCGTTATGTGATGAAGTCGGAGCATGATTTATTTATTGATTGCCTTCCTTATGAGTGGCAGTCGGGGGCGAGCGATGGTCTTTTCCTACCAATCTATCCCCCAAGGAGCATGCGCGTAATACTTTGTTTTGATAACTAATAGATTTTTGCAATAAGTATGTGAGTTATTTATGACTAATGTTGAGTCCATGGATTATACGCACTCTCACCATTCCACCATTGCTAGCCTCTCTAGTACCGCGCAACTTTCGCCGGTACCATAAACCCACCACATACCTTCCTTAAAACAGCCACCATACCTACCTATTATGGCATTTCCATAGCCATCCCGAGATATATTGCCATGCAACTTTCCACCATTCCGTTTGTTATGACACGCTTCATCATTGTCATATTGCTTGCATGATCATGTAGTTGACATCGTATTTGTGGCAAAGCCACCGTTCATAATTCTTTCATACATGCACTCATGCATCATTGCACATCCCGGTACACCGCCAGAGGCATTCATATAGAGTCATATCTTGTTCTAAGTATCGAGTTGTAATTCTTGAGTTGTAAGTAAATAAAAGTGTGATGATCATCATTATTAGAGCATTGTCCCAGTGAGGAAAGGATGATGGAGACTATGATTCTCCCACAAGTCGGGATGAGACTCCGGACGAAAATAATAAATAAAAGAGGCCAAAGAAGCCCAAATAAAAAAAAGAGAAAAGAGGCCATAAAAAAGAGAAAGGCCCAAATAAAAAAAAGAAATGAGAGAAAAAGAGAGAAGGGGCAATGCTACTACCCTTTTACCACACTTGTGCTTCAAAGTAGCACCATGATCTTCATGATAGAGAGTCTCCTATGTTATCACTTTCATATGCTAGTGGGAATCTTTCATTATAGAACTTGGCTTGTATATTCCAATGATGTGCTTCCTCAAAATGCCCTAGGTCTTCGTGAGCAAGCGAGTTGGATGCACACCCACTAGTTTCTTTTGTTGAGCTTTCGTACATTTATAGCTATAGTGCATCCGTTGCCATGGCAATCCCTACTCACTCACATTGATATCTATTGATGAGCATCTCCATAGCCCATTGATACGCCTAGTTGATGTGAGACTATCTTCTCCTTTTTGTCTTCTCCACAACCACCACTCTATTCCACCTATAGTGCTATATCCATGGCTCACGCTCATATATTGCGTGAAGATTGAAAAAGTTAGAGAACATCAAAAGTATGAAACAATTGCTTGGCTTGTCATCGGGGTTGTGCATGATTTAAATATTTTGTGCTGTGAAGATAGAGCATAGCCAGACTATATGATTTTGTAGGGATAGCTTTCTTTCGCCATGTTATTTTGAGAAGACATGATTGCTTAGTTAGTATGCTTGAAGTATTATTATTTTTATGTCAATATTAAACTTTTTTTGTCTTGAATCTTATGGATCTGAATATTCATACCACAATTAAGAAGAATTACATTGAAATTATGCCAAGTAGCATTCCACATCAAAAATTCTGTTTTTATCATTTACCTACTCGAGGACGAGCAGGAATTAAGCTTGGGGATGCCGATACGTCTCCAATGTATCTATAATTTTTGATTGCTCCATGCTATATTATCTACTGTTTTGGATGTTTATGGGCTTTATTATACACTTTTATATCATTTTTGGGACTAACCTATTAACCCAGAGCCCAGTGCCAGTTTCTGTTTTTACCTTGTTTTAGAGTATCGCAGAAAAGGAAAATCAAATGGAGTCCAATTGACCTGAAACTTCACGGAACTTATTTTTGGATCAGAAGAAGCCTAGAAGACTTGGAGTGCACGCCAAGGGACCTTCGAGGAGGCCACGAGGTAGGAGGGCACGCCCTCCACCCTCGTGGGCCCCTCGTGGCCCCCCTGACATACTTCTTCCTCCTATATATCTCCATATACCCTAAAAACATCCAAGAGCACTATAGATCGGGAGTTCCGCCTCCAGAAGCCTCCGTAGCCACCGAAAACCTATCTAGACCCGTTCCGGCACCCTGCCGGAGGGGGCAACCCCTCTCCGGTGGCCATCTTCATCATCCCGGTGCTCTCCATGACAAGGAGGGAGTAGTTTTCCCTCGGGGCTGAGGGTATGTACCAGTAGCTATGTGTTTGATCTCTCTCTCTCTCTCTCTCGTGTTCTTGAGATGATACGATCTTGATGTATCATGAGCTTTGCTATTATATATGGATCCTATGATGTTTCTTCCCCCTCTACTCTCTTGTAATGGATTGAGTTTCCCCTTTGAAGTTACCTTATCGGATTGAGTGTTTAAAGATTTGAGAACACTTGATGTATGTCTTGTCGTGCGTATCTGTGGTGACAATGGGATATCACGTGATTCACTTGATGTATCTTTTGGTGATCAACTTGTGGGCTCCGTCCATGAACCTATGCATAGGGGTTGGCACACGTTTTCGTCGTGATTCTCCGGTAGAACTTTGGGGCACTCTTTGAGGTCCGTTGTGTTGGTTGAATAGATGAATCTGAGATTGTATGATGCATATCGTATAATCCTACCCACAGATACTTGAGGTGACATTGGAGTATCTAGATGACATTAGGGTTTTGGTTGATTTGTGTCTTAAGGTGTTATTCTAGTACGAACTCTGTTGGGGAACGTAGCAGAAATTCAAAAATTTTCCTACGTGTCACCAAGATCTATCTATGGAGAGACCAGCAACGAGGGGAAGGAGAGTGCATCTACATACCCTTGTAGATCGCTATGCGGAAGCGTTCAAGTGAACGGGGTTGATGGAGTCGTACTCGTCGTGATTCAAATCACCGATGACCAAGTGCCGAACGCACGGCACCTCCGCGTTCAACACACGTACAGCCCGGTGACGTCTCCCACGCCTTGATCCAGCAAGGAGAGAGGGAGAGGTTGAGGAAGACTCCATCCAGCAGCAGCACAACGGCGTGGTGGTGATGGAGGAGCGTGGCAATCCTGCAGGGCTTCGCCAAGCACCACAGAAGAGGAGGGAGAGAGAGATGCAGGGCTGCACCAACAAGAGATCGAATCACGTGTGTTCTGGGCTGCCCAATGCCTCAATATATATAGGGAAGGGGAGGGGCTGCGCCCCCTCTAGGGTTCCCACCCCTAGGGGGGGCGGCAGCCCTAGATGGGGAGCAAGGGGGGCGGCCAAGAGGGGGAGAGAGGGAGGCGCCCCCTAGGGTGGGCCTTAGGCCCATCTAAGCCTAGGGTTTCCCCTTTTTTTCCTCCTAGCTGCCCCTTGGGCCTTGTGGGAGGCACACCAGCCCACTTAGGGGCTGGTCCCTCACCACCCTTGGCCCATGCAAACCTCCGGGGCAGGTGGCCCCACTTGGTGGACCCCCGGGACCCTCCCGGTGGTCCCGGTACATTACCGATAAACCCCGAAACTCTTCCGGTGACCAAAACAGGACTTCCCATATATAAATCTTTACCTCCGGACCATTCCGGAACTCCTCGTGACGTCCGGGATCTCATCCGGGACTCCGAACAACATTCGGTAACCACATACAAACTTCCTTTATAACCCTAGCGTCATCGAAACCTTAAGTGTGTAGACCCTACGGGTTCGGGAGACATGCAGACATGACCGAGACGTTCTCCGGTCAATAACCAACAGCAGGATCTGGATACCCATGTTGGCTCCCACATGTTCCACGATGATCTCATCGAATGAACCACGATGTCAAGGACTTAATCAATCCCGTATACAATTCCCTTTGTCTATCGGTACGATACTTGCCCGAGATTCGATCGTCGGTATCCCGATACCTTGTTCAATCTCGTTACCGGCAAGTCTCTTTACTCGTTCCGTAACACATCATCCCGTGATCAACTCCTTGATCACATTGTGCACATTATGATGATGTCCTACCGAGTGGGCCCAGAGATACCTCTCTGTTTACACGGAGTGACAAATCCCAGTCTCGATTCGTGCCAACCCAACAGACACTTTCGAAGATACCCGTAGTGTACCTTTATAGTCACCCAGTTACGTTGTGACGTTTGGCACACCCAAAGCAGTCTTACGGTATCCGGGAGTTGCACAATCTCATGGTCTAAGGAAATGATACTTGACATTAGAAAAGCTTTAGCATACGAACTACACGATCTAGTGCTAGGCTTAGGATTGGGTCTTGTCCATCACATCATTCTCCTAATGTTGTGATCCCGTTATCAACGACATCCAATGTCCATGGTTAGGAAACCGTAACCATCTATTGATCAACGAGCTAGTCAACTAGAGGCTCACTAGGGACATGGTGTTGTCTATGTATCCACACATGTATCTGAGTTTCCTATCAATACAATTATAGCATGGATAATAAACGATTATCATGAACAAGGAAATATAATAATAATCAATTTATTATTGCCTCTAGGGCATATTTCCAACAAACTCTAGGGCTGTTTGTGACACTTATAGGAATAGCCCAACGGATTGATTGGAAAGAATAACTTTGAGGTGGTTTCGTACCCTACCATAATCTCTTCGTTTGTTCTTTGCTATTAGTGACTTTGGAGTGACTCTTTGTTGCATGTTGAGGGATAGTTATATGATCCAATTATGTTATTATTGTTGAGGGAACTTGCACTAGAGAAAGTATGAACCCTAGGCCTTGTTTCAACGCATTGCAATACCGTTTACGCTCACTTTTACCATTAGTTACCTTGCTGTTTTTATATTTTCAGATTACAAAAACTATTATCTACCATCCATTTACCACTTATATCACCATCTCTTCGCCGAACTAGTGCACCTATACAATTTACCATTGTATTGGGTGTGTTGGGGACACAAGAGACCCTTTGTTATTTGGTTGCAGGGTTGCTTGAGAGAGACCATCTTCATCCTACGCCTCCTACAGATTGATAAACCTTAGGTCATCCACTTGAGGGAAATTTTCTACTGTCCTACAAACCTCTGCACTTGGAGGCCCAACAACGTCTATAAGAAGAAGGTTGTGTAGTAGACATCACCAAGCAAAAGCCACCAGGAAGATCCCTATCCCCTTCCTTCTAGGGACGAGGAAGTTGACCCCTTAGGGCTCGACGACGTATGCTAGCCCAGAGTTTACGACCAACATAGATGGCAAGCCTGCAAGAAAGACCAACATGATGTAGGGTAACGCAGCAGAAAACAAAAATTTTCCGACCTACGCACCAGCCCAGGACCACTATGGAGACTGCATATATGGTTTGATCTTTTTCGTTACCGACTCGTAGTGCAGCGGGAAGTAGAGTCGATGACGATCGGCGGTGCTGATCCCCGCAGCTAGGATTTACAACCTCCCAACTGCGAGGATGTATACCCTCATCTGCTCCTAAGACAGCCCTCCGGGAGGCTGTCGAATAGCCCCCTGGATGGTGTCGCGGACAACCCTTTGGGAAGACCTTCGAAACTCGAATGGTTACTCGGACAGCCCTTCGGGAGGACCTTCGAAACTCAGACGGTCAAACGGACAGCCCTTCGGGAGGCACTCACGAACTAAGACCAAAACTACGATCTCTCTACAGAGTTGCACACATACAGTGTCATCTATCCGGCAGGGCTTCGCCGTCCAGAACAAGTTCCTGCCGGAACCCAGACAGCCTTTCGGCTCTATGAAACTATTTCGCGGGGAAGGAGAGAGAAGCCAGATCATTGCATGTCACTTGTATGTGAGAAGGGATGAGGATAATGGCAGCCCCTTCTCCTCCTTTTATAGGCCAAGGCAAGGGGTGGGTGGTGGAGGAAATACCAAAACACCCATGCTACATGTCCCACATGAAGGGTGAAATGGTAAGTCAAGTGGGGCACCAAGGGGACACCATGGAGGCACCCCCTTGGCCAGCCACAACCTTGCCCCCTCCCATGGGGGGGGCAACAAGCCACCAACATGTCTCCTAGAAACATGGGTGCTCCCTAGACAAAAAGCCACCAAACATGTAACCCCCGATTCGTGGGGTCTTGTCCCCTCGTGCTGAGACAAGATGTTTTCCGCGAAACACTTTTTCTGAAAAATTCCGGAAGGTCCCAGAAAATTTCCGGCACCCTCTAAAATTCTTCTGGGCCTGTGATACGTCCCCAACGTATCTATAATTTTTGATTGCTCCATGCTATATTATCTACTGTTTTGAATGTTTATGCGCTTTATTATACACTTTTATATCATTTTTGGGACTAACCTATTAACCCAGAGCCCAGTGCCAGTTTCTGTTTTTTTACCCTGTTTTAGGGTTTCGAAGAAAAGGAAAATCAAACGGAGTCCAATTGACCTGAAACTTCACGGAACTCATTTTTGGAAGGAAAGAAGCCCAGAAGACTTGGAGTGCATGTCGGGGGATCTGCGAGGAGGTCACAAGGCAGGGGGCGCGCCCACCCCCTGGGCGCGCCTCCACCCTCGTGAGCCCCTCGTGGCCCCCCTGACGTACTTCTTCCGCCTATATATCTCCATATACCCTAAAAACATCCGTGAGCACAATAGATCGGGAGTTCCGCCGCCAGAAGCCTCTGTAGCCATCAAAAACCAACCTAGACCCGTTCCGGCACCCTGCCGGAGGGGGCAATCCTTCTCCGGTGGCCATCTTCATCATCCCGGTGCTCTCCATGATGAGGAGGGAGTAGTTCTCCCTTGGGGCTGAGGGTATGTACCAGTAGCTATGTGTTTGATCTCTCTCTCTCTCTCTCGTGTTCTTGATTTGGCACGATCTTGATGTATCGTGAGCTTTGCTATTATAGTTGGATCCTATGATGTTTCTCCCCCCTCTACTCTCTTGTAATGGATTGAGTTTCCCCTTTGAAGTAATCTTATCGGATTGAGTCTTTAAAGATTTGAGAACACTTGATGTATGTCTTGCCGTGCGTATCTGTGGTGACAATGGGATGCCACGTGATTAACTTGATGTTTGTTTTGGTGATCAACTTGCGGGTTCCGCCCATGAACCTATGCATAGGGGTTGGCACACGTTCTCGTCGTGATTCTCCGGTAGGAACTTTGGGGCACTCTTTGAGGTCCTTTGTGTTGTTTGAATAGATGAATCTGAGATTGTGTGACGCATATCGTATAATCATGCCCACGGATACTTGAGGTGACATTGGAGTATCTAGGTGACATTAGGGTTTTGGTTGATTTGTGTCTTAAGGTGTTATTCTAGTACGAACTCTAGGGCTGTTTGTGACACTTATAGGAATAGCCCAACGGATTGATTGGAAAGAATAACTTTGAGGTGGTTTCGTACCTTACCATAATCTCTTCGTTTGTTCTCCGCTATTAGTTTCTTTGGAGTGACTCTTTGTTGCATGTTGAGGGATAGTTATATGATCCAATTATGTTATTATTGTTGAGGGAACTTGCACTAGCGAAAGTATGAACCCTAGGCCTTGTTTCAACGCATTGCAATACTGTTTACGCTCACTTTTATCAATAGTTACCTTACTGTTTTTATAATTTCAGATTACAAAAACCTTTATCTACCATCCATATACCACTTGTATCACCATCTCTTCGCCGAACTAGTGCACCTATACAATTTACCATTGTATTGGGTGTGTTGGGGACACAAGAGACTCTTTGTTACTTGGTTGTAGGGTTGCTTGAGAGAGACCATCTTCACCCTACGCATCCTACGGATTGATAAACCTTAGGTCATCCACTTGAGGGAAATTTGCTACTGTCCTACAAACCTCTGCACTTGGAGGCCCAACAACGTCTACAAGAAGAAGGTTGTGTAGTAGACATCACCATGATCCGAAACATTTCCGGTAACTACAAGAAATATGTCAATTTGTGACCACCACTATTGGTCACTGAATGGTCACAAATTTCCATTTGTGACCTTTTTATGACCAAAAACATAAGGTCAAAAGTTGGCTGTCATAAACTGACATTAGCGACCTTTCTTTTGGAATGGCCGTAAACGTTTACGACCAAAATACGTCTACTGTGGCGTTTTGGTCACTAGCAGCCTCCCAGTCCACGTAGGCATCCAGCGTGGCAATCTGATGTGGCACAAGATTCAGCCCGGTCCGATTAGGTGTTTTACATATGCCGAGCCCAATAATTCAACCTATTTGTGTTTTTTCTATCAATTTTTGGTCAGATTCATGGGCCAAGCCCTACAATTCAGCCTTTTTATTTTCTGGGCTTAGGCCATTTTGCATTCCGTTTCACTCAGCCTTTTTGTTTTTGTTTTTCATAAATGCACAATATTCCAGTCCACTATTGTTTGGGCCATAGCCTTTTTAGAGCACAAATATTATTCGATCCAATAGACGAACATTCAGCCTTTTTCATTCACAGATTTCAATTTTACACATTTCAACAGCAAACAATCAATAATTCTCACAATAATATGATCAAATCCAAAAATCACTCTATGAAACTCAGAACAGCACATCTGCATGATCCATCAAGTGTACATACAATCAGAAACAAATACAGAGGCACCAAAACTATTGTGCACATCTCCAAGCTTCTTCTGATCTTCGGTCACAGCAGCAGCCACCTCGGTCGCTTGCCTCGCGCTGGCGAAACTTGACATGAAAATATATTATGAACAGACCATTCAAGAAAATGACATTTATTTAGAATGATAACACAAATTGAGCTAGCTAGTACCATGCTTTTTGTTCTCCAACTAGTTAAAATGAGATACCCACTCATACAAGAAAACAGATACATAGTGCAAGAGATACCAAAACAGATACACAAGTTGAGATGTAGTAGGCAGATTCATCAAGTATATATCATGATGTGTATTCATCATATAGCTGTACCATTGCAAACCAAGAGATACCAAAACGATGGAAGAGCAACAATTAATAACGTACTAGATTAGTCGGTAGGCTAATTTAATTGAGTGCAGCAACTTGGTTGATGTTCAAGTTGCTGTTGTTGTTTTAGTAGCAGTGGCATACTCAAAATCTAGCAAGTATTAGTACTCTGATGTGCTAGTGCTAGTATTAAAAAACGATGAATTTGACTAGAGCAAGGAAATGAAAACAAAGACAAAAATTCTTTCTTGCAAATGACCCAAAGGAAAAAACTGATGAAGCAGCAAGGCCATGACCACCACCAGGTGCATAGCTGCTCTACCTAATGGGCCATTAGCAGAAAGCAAGCCATTTAACAAGCTAACAAACATCAACCATTATGAAATTACAATAGCAGAAGCCCGTGTAGGGAGATTAGCAGCAAGTGAGTGAGCAGAGGGAGAGGGAGGTGCTACCTGCTGGGAGCGGTGCGTGGTCGTGGCCGGGCTGGACTCATCGAGCTCAGAGAGGGCAACTTGGTTGCCTTGGAAGCAGAGGAGCAGACCCCTTGTTGCGGGACAGGGCCGGTGCCTAGGTTCGTCCCTCCTCCTCAAGCAAGACAAGGCCATGTTCCCGGCCAAACCTCCTGTTCATCCAACAGCGGCAGTTCAACACCACAGCAAAGTACAAAGCAAAATAAATAAAGGAGGAGAATGATGTGCAATGCTGCCCCAGAAGCAAGACATCGGTCAAAAGAAAATAAGGAGCCTAAGAATACCCTTCATAACATATCAGACATCAGACGAATAAATCACAAGGAAAACACGCAATAAAAATGAGCACAGGCTGCAGAGCGCTATCATATTGGAAGAATACCCTTCAGAACATATTGCACAAGCTGTCCGCAACCAAAACAATTGTTGCAGGATTATAACTTACTAATAAATCAACAACAAAAACTAATGATGATACATCTACTCTGCTCTACTGTCTGTTCTTACAAGAACAACTGCATGCACCTGTGGCCAAAGGAAATACTCAGTTTGTTGGGCTAGTTTGATTAGTAATGCTTTGCATGTGTACAAAGCACCAAAGCACTGAATGGTTAGCCGGGACCAGATGGTGAATTGATCCCAAAGCACCAAAGATTACAATATGATGCAATTGGTTATTCAAAATTTTGACTTGCGTACAACATCACTACACTGTTACTGCTATCAACTCATAATTTACTCCCTGGACCTAACCTGTACAACACTATTTTGAGAATATAAAAATATTGGTTATCATAATAAAATACTATTTATTTCCTTCGCTGTTCAGCACAATTATCTTATAATATAATATCAATCGTTGAACACTTTCTCATAGGGTCATGCCTACATTCTGTATTTGGGCATCACTACTAGCATAGACTGAAAGACATGCTAGGCTATCGTCAATTCTAACTTCACATATGCATAAGAATCGCTAGAGCAAGCAAACCAGAAAAGCATAGAGCATATATCGTTCCCCATTTCACGGAGAATCTCCTCTTGCACCTAGGCGGTCACCTCCACAGCCTCCTATTACACAGCAACCAGGTACCCGGCATGCACATGTGAGTTGGCAACCAGGTGATATCATAACGAGATGCATCAATCATGTCGAGCTCTCGCTGTGGCACAAATCAAATGACACAAAGTAGCAGTCGAATATGTGAGGTACCCAAACCAGCGATTGCACTTAAAAAACAGAGACAGACGATGCCACTACTAAGCAACCGTGAACTCTTCCACAGCAGCATAATGATCAGAGCAAGCTCTCTAAACGACCCAACCAGTAGCAACATGTAGGATACTAAAAATTCACACAGAGGGCAGGATCGAAGCGCGAGCGGTGTCGACGCTGTTGTGCACGGGCCTCATCTCGCTCCCACGCTCCATCGGCTCATGCACGCTACAAGGGAAAGGAAGAGCAGCGAAGATTCGCATCATAGACCAGAGCAAAATCAGAAGCAAGAGCAAAGTAATAACAATCCAGGGAAGGCACAGGGCTCCTAACCGCCGAAGCAGACGACCCGGAGCCTGGATCAGGCGGATCTCCGAGGCACAACTCTGCGGCAAAGACCGCGTCATGGGCGGGGGCGACGTGGTTGGCGGCGGGTCGGGGCTTCGCCGTCGACATCTGGCCGGAACCCTAAGCAGCCGCCCGCGTCGTCGCATGTGTGCGGTGGAGTGCTGGTGCACCGACTCCAGCAGCACCACCTTGAACGCCTCGGACGACATTTGCGGGAATGAAAATCGAACACCAAAGGAGCGCATGACATCGTCAGAACCTCGTCTCAAGAAGGAGAAACGCACGGGCTCAACACAGGGCACGACGGGAGAGGAAAATACCTTGGGGTTGGGGACGGCGCGGCCTCGCAGGTCCCCACGCGGAGGCGCTGTAGCAGCGGATCCCCGCCATCGCCGGGTGGCCAGACGCCGCGACGGGACTCACCATGGCTTCGTTGGGGTCGGATCTGGAGCGCAGGGAAGGCGGGGAACGAGCCACCGGAGACCCGTGGCTGGTGTGAAGCACGCACGCGCGCGCCGACAAGAAAGCCGACCGCGACGCTATGGCCATGCCTGGACTGGTGGATCTGGGGGGGTGAAGGCTAGGGGAGAGGGTCCGTGACGGAGATAAGGTCGGTGGTGGTGGGAGGGGTGGCAGCGGTGGGAATCGCGGGAGGGGGCTCGCTCTCTCTCGATCTGGACTGGATCGGGATCGGTTCGGTGGGTGGGATCTGGAGGGGAGGGGAGGGGAGAGGGGATCACGCACCACGAAAGGAGGCCGGGGATGGGGAGGAAAGGAGGAGGTGGCGGCACCGACGAGACGAGGATGAGGATACAGGCAGCGGCGGCGGGGGAAAGTGAGCGGGAGCGGCAGTGGCGATGGGGATAAGTGAGCTAGGGTTTTCGTGGGTGGATGAGGGGGGGGTGTGGGCTGCCGTTGGATCCGGGCGCATCCGACGGTGCTAATCCATTATCCGCATGAGATGGTTTTGGACCAATTAAAACGCGGTACCCCTTTGATGATTTTAAGACCATTTAAATTGGTCATAATCGATTGAAAATAAGATGTTAAAACATGTCTGCTATTTGACGGCCTAGAAAATTTATAAAAACAAATAGAAATCAAAAAACTTTGCATTGTGTCACCAAGTGTGACCTACTTTTCAGTAAGAATAACAAACTTTGAATAATGCAAATATCATAAAAAAGTGTTCTCAGAAATAAGTTTTTTATAAGAGAATTATTTTTTGAGTGCCCAAAATGATTTTTTATGAAGAACCTAGCAAATATTTGTTGCAAATTTGGGCCACATCAATTTTATAAAATCTTAGGTCATATTTAATGTTCAGTTGACCAAATGTTGCCTAAGGAAGTTTTCATTTTCTTTGGATGAAAAATTCATTTTCCATTTTTTCGAGTGCCCAAAATGAGTTTTTTTGTGAAGGACCTACCATATATTTGTTGCAAAATTGTACCTAATCAATTTTCTAAAATACGAAGACATATTTAATGCACAATTGACCAAATGGTTGGGTGTAAAAAGTTTTGATCCACCTCTTGTGAAAAAGACAAATTTCCACCGATTTAGTTGGAAGCGGGTCAAATTTGAACTGTAGCTGCCTCGTAGTTTGCTCTTTATTTTTTCCAAAAATCATTTCTAGGTACATAAGTATCTATTCAATCAAAGAAACACCAAAAAAATTCCAGGATTCAACCACTAGCTAGGAACGGTCAAGCCCGCCGTTTTGACCTTATTTTGAAACGGGCATAAAAAATTCAAAACAAAATCAAAAAATTGATTAGTACCTAGAAATATTGTGCACAAGGGTGCATCTTGGAATTCTAAACAATGTTGCCTAAGGGAGTTTTCATTTTCTTTGCACGGAAAATACATTTTCCATTTTCCGAGTGCCCGAAATGAGTTTTTTTTGTGAAGGACCTACCATATATTTGTTGCAAAATTGGACCAAATCAATTTTCTAAAATACTAGGACATATTTAATGCACAATTGACCAAATGGTTGGGTGTAAAAAGTTTTGATCCACCTCTCGTGAAAAAGACAAATTTCCACCGATTCAGCTGGAAGCGGGTCAAATTTGAACTGTAGCTGCCTCGTAGTTTTCTCTTTATTTTTAAAAAAAATCATTTCTAGGTACATAAGTATCTATTTAATCAGAGAAACACCAAAAAAATTCCAAGATTCAACCACTAGCTTGGAACGGTCATTCGCGCCGTTTTGTCCGCATTTTGAAACGGGCATAAAAAATTCAAAAAAAATAAAAAATTGGGAAACCTTCGCATTGTGTCATTATATGTGGTCAAGTTCCCTGGAAAAATAACAAACTTGTAATACAACAATTATTTTAAAAAAGTGTTCTCAGAAACGAGCTATCACGTGTGGAGATCAATGGCTTTCAAGCCAAATGATCAAACTTATGGCCACATTCATGGCATAGTTTGTTAAAATGATATCATATTGTGCACAAGGGTGCATATTGGAATGGCAAACAATGTTGCCTAAGGAAGTTTCCATTTTCTTTGGACGAAAAAACCATTTTCCATTTTTCGAGTGCCCAAAAGGAGGTTTTTTTGTGAAGGACCTCCCAAATAATTGTTGCAAAATTGCACCAAATCAATTTTATAAAATATTAGGACATATTTAATGCACAATTGACCAAATGTTTGGGTGTCAAAAGTTTTGATCCACCTCTCGTAAAAAAGACAAATTCCTGCCGATTCAGCAGGAAGCGGGTCAAATTTGAACTATAGCTACCTCGTAGTTTTCTCTTTATTTTTTCCAAAAATCATTTCTAGGTACATAAGTATCTATTTAATCAGAGAAACACCAAAAAAAATTCAAGATTCAACTACTAGCTAGGAACGGTCATTCCCGCCGTTTTGACCGCATTTTGAAACGGGCATAAAAAGTTCAAAAAAATCAAAAAATCGGGAAACCTTCGCATTGTGTCATTATATATGGACAAGTTCCCAGGAAAAATAATAAACTTGTAATACGGCAATTCTTTTAAAAAAGTGTTCTCAGAAATAAGCTATCATGCGTGAAGATTCATGGCTTTCAAGCCAAATGATCAATCTTATGGCCACATTCATGGCATAATTTGTTAAAATGATCCCATATTGTGCACAAGGGTGCATCTTGGAATTCCAAACAATGTTGCCTAAGGAAGTTTTCATTTTCTTTGGACGAAAAAATCATTTTCCATTTTTCTGAGTGCCCAAAATGAGTTTTTTTGTGAAGGACCTACCATATATTTGTTGCAAAATTGGACCTAATCAATTTTATAAAATACTGGGCCATATATAAAGCACAATTAACAAAATGGTTGGGTGTCAAAAGTTTTGATCCACCTCTGGTGAAAAAGACAAATTCCCGCCGATTCAGTAGGAAGCGGGTCAAATTTGAACTGCAGCTGCCTCATAGTTTGCTATTTATTTTGTCCAAAAATCATTTCTAGTTACATAAGTACCTATTTAATCATAAATACATGGTTTGGTGGCGATACGTCGAGGTTTGGGCGGTGGCCGAGGCCACCAACTCTAGAGCACGTAAAACTCGCATGCCCGCCGCATGGTCATCGCGTGACCGTGGCGTTGCCATGTGTTCTGGGAAGCCTAGGCATGTCTAGTGGGTTGGGAACTCCCCAGGTAGGTGATAGGAAGAAAATCACAATATAAGATTCTCACGAGGAGACCGATCGATGCTCAAACATGAATAAGCAGCCAAGTGTTTGATTAGCGGTACGGGAAATGCACATGGCCAATGGGCATGAGTTTTGGCTGAGAATGATCATCTACTAAGGAGAATGTCTTCACAAATTTTTAGCTCAAAAGGAGGATCCTAGGTGGTACTTGCTTTGCAAAGTACCACCTTGGACAAAAATATGAATGTTGAAGTTGGGCTCAAAATAATGAATGGATTGAGCTGAAATTTAGTGGAGGATGGTTATTTGGGCATAGGAAAGCATTGTAGAAAATTGATATCATTTGGACATGCCAAAGTAGTACTTCCTTCACAACGCTCTTCTATGGACAAAAACTTGGGAAAACTAGTGAGAGATATTGGATGAATTAAATGAGCTAAAAATTGGTGTAGGTAAGTTACATAGGTATGGTCATGCGCTGGTAAATTTTCAGATCATTTGGGTAAGCCTACCTAGTACTTACTTCACAAAGCTTCTCTCGAGGTAGAAACTTTGGAAATTTCCCGAGAAAGATTTACTAGGAAAATTGAGCTGAATATTATCATGTGGCAATGATTTGGGTATGGAAGCGTGCCCGAAAAGTTTGAGGGTAATAGGAGGGGTCTATATAACACTTGCTTTGCAACGTGCCAATTTGGCCATAAAATATAAATTGAACCTGGGCTCACATAGATGATTTGACTGAGCTGCAATTTGGAGGAGGTTGATAATTTGGGCATATGAAGGAACTGTATAAATTTCATGTCATTTCGAGATATAAAAAAGGTACTTCCTTCACAATGCTTCTAGGTGGACAAAAACTTTGGAAATTTGCCGAGGAAGATTTGCTTGGCAAATGGAGCTGAATTTTGTCATGAAGTAATTATTTGGATAGAAAAGAGTGCCCAAAAATTCCTAGGGCAATCAAGAATATATAAATAGCACTTCCTTCATAAAGTGTTGTTGTGAACAGAATAGGAAAATGAATATTGTTGAATTAGTTTTGAACTAGGCAAGGAAGGAATTTTACATATTTGATGAAGATATGACCCAAAGAATTTATGAGATTTTTTTGGGAATTTTGGGAATGATAGAAATATAGGTTGCTTCACAACCTAGGGCAAAAACTGCCACATGGACATGACACATACGCAAAACTGATGAGGTGGCGCCTAGTCATAGCAACCCACCACAATTTACAAGGTTATGACCATCTATATTGGTCATGATCAGCTAGAAATAAGGCATCGGACTAGTGCTGTCTGCTTTATGACCATTTCGTGTAAGGAAATTACGACCTTTCTGACCAAAATGGTCGCAATGGTTTAGGGTTTGGAGCCCCCCGAATAGCTTTTGACCAATTGGTCTAAAATGGTCATAGATTTATGAGCAATTCTTCCAGGGTCACTGACAGAAGGTCATAAGTTGACATATTTCTTGTAGTGGGTGTGATGATTTTTATCAGCAAAAAGCAACAACGGCGGTTACGGCAGCTCCGGAACATTTTCGGTTTTTCTCTCTGAAAATTCCCAAAAATTCCCAGACCAATTCTAGGGCCCTCTAAGAATTTCCAGACAAGTGCCGAAACCATTTTGACCTAATAATATATTCCGAAACAACTTTTCGGTTTTACCGAAACTCTTTCGGTGTTCTCTCTCCGGAACTCTTCCGTTGTCTCCGGAACTTTTCCGGTGACTTTCTCTCAGACTCCCTGTCTAGTATTCAGCAGATAGATGACCCTTAAGCGTGTGACCCTATAGGTTCAGTGGAGTATAGACATGACCTGGAAACCCTTCCAATCAATGATCAACATCGGAGCCGTGGACACCCATATTGACCCCTATACCCACATGAATGAATATTCGAGTGAACCTCCAGTTGTCGTGTGCTATTCCTGTTGCTTCGTGATATGTTACAAATACCCGAGGTGAGATTTACTTGCATCCCCGTGGATCAACGACTTGTCCACTATGCTAGTTACCTGGTTACCGGTTTTGTTCTCTTTTCTCGTCCATGTTGCGGCATCCCTGTGATCAAATCACACTTTGTCTGGCTAGACGATGATGGATACCGTAACACCGAGAGGGCCCGAGAATATCTCTCCATCGTCGGAGGAGCAAATCCCAATCTTGAGCTATCAAGTTACTTGACAAACTTTTCCATGAACCTGTAAGCCACCGTAATAGCCACCCATTTACGGATGACGTTTAACAAACCCCAAAGTTCATGAAGCAAGTATGAAAAAACTCGATACTCTCATGGTCTATGGAATTATGCAAACATTAACCATCTCTGTGTTATGTACCATTAACTTGTGACGAACGAATCTCATAGCATAACATCAATCCGGGTCGATTCAACACAAATGTTCTCTTAACATTGTGCCCTCAAAGTTTTGGCATAGACATGCCCATGACTAGGAAAACAGAATCATCATGCAACACTTGAGCTAGTCTTAGAGGCCAGACTAGGAATACTTCTTACCGTTTATTATTCCACACGTGCATATGAGTCTTCCTCCGAGCCTCGTGTTATTGCAGACTCTAGAACCATAGCAGTTATAGCATGGAACATAAACATAATTATGAACATGGAGATAAGTAATATCATTTATTATTGCCTCTAGGGCATATCTCCTACAGACTCCCACTTGCACTAGAGTCAATAATCTAGTTAATGCTAATGCACTTTACACCTATGGCATACTGGTGTAAAAAAATGCTTCGCATGTGGTATAGCCTGATGTCCATCGGATCTGACAACTTCAGTTCTGTGTCTATCTCTGCATATCCTCGCATTTTCACGCTTTCACAAAATTCATATTTTGTGCGGACTTGGCTTTTAGGTATGTGAATCACAGGTCGAACCTAGATTCCTCAGACTGAGTTATGGAGAAACTACCTGCAGTAGTGTCCCATTGACAAAAGCCATCTTGGAACCATACTAAGTTCATGAATGAACTATATGATTCCACATCTTGTTTATCGCTTCTAAAGCGTCAACATACTTAGTCATTTGTTATAGAATTCACCACAGTATCCTGTTGGGAACAATTTCCAACTACCGTGCCACCATATTGTGTATTACACAAAACCCTTAACTTAAATTGAAAATCGCATGGAGAAAAGATGAAGACTGTATCGATGTAACATTTTACAACGAACTCTTCATGATCTCCGCTTGCGCGAAAACATATCATCAGTACTTACTCTAGTACTCAATGACATCTTTCACTGTTGTCCCACGATTAGTACTTTGATCACTTTAGTATCCATACTCGCAACACCTTGGGAGTATCGGACATATCTGGTTGTTTTACATACCATGGAGTACATGATTAATCCAAACACAAAAGTGTGTGGAATCTGCATCATGTATTTTTCTCATCGGTGTTTTGGGACACCGAGTCTTGCAAAAAAACTCTTCCATGTGACTCCGGCAAGAATCACTCCTTGGCGGTTTTAAATGCTAAAAGGTTTTAGCACCTTGTCAATATGTATTCATTTCTTAGCCCTATTAGGTAAATCTATCGCCATAGATCATTATGCCTAATATTGAGGCTATTTAGCCTAAGCACTTCATAAAAAAACTATTTTCAAATGAAGTCCTAATTCGTGTTAAGAAATTTATTTCCAATTAACAATGTGTCAAACACACAAGGTTTTTAGAAATATTATTACGCTCCCACTTACTTTCTTGAATTACAAGCATCTTCGTTACCCATTGATGAAGTCACAACCCTTTTACCATTTCATCAAAGCACGAAGATTCAAACACCATTTTGCTCTCTTCTGTCCATCGCTGGAAACTCTGAAGTTTGCACCCTTACTAGCATCCTCTGGATAGACAAAATGCCTTGGACTGTAACACATGCAAGTCCTTGGTTTCATTTCCATCAGATGGAAATCCTATTGTCATCCATGTTTCATATCTCATGATTGAAATATGTATTAATTGCTAGTTCAACCCGAACCGACTTTAAGCATCGCTACGATGAAAACAACCTCATTGTAGTCAACTCTTGAACTTGTTATTTCAACAAGTCGAGCTTTATGGATAAAACATTTTTATCCGTATCAGTTTTAAGTTTCATAAATATTTGTTAGACTCTAAGTCTTCCATGTATCAAGGTTTTAATATTGAATCACTTATATGGAAACTAAATCGGGTTGTATTGGCATTTAGCCAATTCCGGAGTCAGGGCCCATCAACGTTTCCTTGTGTATCGTAGGCATAATGTTGTATAACAACAATATCTCGTTTGCGCACCTGAGAGGTTTGCACGAGCCTTGCTTACGTGGTTCAGCTGCAAGTTCGACTGAAGTTCATACATTTTATTGTAGAGACTTCCGTATCAATCGCAGTAGGAAACTCTGGAATTACTTCCAAGGTCTCTTTCCTTTGATCTAATGACGAAGATACTGTTTATCTCGTCGATTTGCACTATTCTCCCACTCACCTTTTTGAAAGAACCATTCTCTTTAAAAGCACACCATTTTGCGGCAAAACTATTTGCCCCGGTATAGTGAGGGAGGAATACCCAACATTTTGGTATCACCTACAAAGTAGCACTTGTCTGATTTGGATTAGGTTTGTAACCTTTTACACAAGCCCCATATTCCAAATGTTAAGAAAAGATATAACATGGTTGGGCGTACCATACCAAGGCTTCATTTCAACAGACCCGATGTAGCTCTTTTCAGTGTAAAAGCCGCAGTATCTAAAGCATCACTTTAAAAGGGATAATGGCAAATTTATTTATGTCATGTTTGACCTTACCATGTCATAAATGGTTAGATTACATCTCCACGGACTTTCCACTTGCAGTGGTGTTCCGGGAGGTGCAAGTTATGAAACCCCTTTCACAACTCATCAGACATTCGCTAAACATGTAACTCAAACATTCCTTTGTGCAATCAAATTGCATAAACGTAATTTTCTTGTTACAATAACTTCTACTTCATTTTTGAAAACCTTTCGAATGATTTCAAAAGATCCAGACTTACGTCTCATCAAGTAAATTCCATATATCTGCTTGAGTCATTTCTGAAGATAAATAAATCCACCACTTGCAACAACATTTATTGAACTACACACATCAAAATGTATGATCACCAATAAGTTTGTTGCTCGTTCCTTATGGCCTGTGAACGGTATTTCAGTCACTTCACTTTTCGGAGGAAAGTTGCAAGTGTCAGATGATTCAAAATCAAACAACTTCAAAATCCATCATAATGGAATTTTTCCATGCGGGTTTCTCCAATGTGACCAAATGCAGTGCCACACATGTGTGGTATTCTCATTGTCTCGCGATGTTTAGCGTCAGCGTTATGGATGTATCATATTACCATCAATATTCATAACATACGTCCCATCTTGGATGGAAGCATGACCCTTCATGTTATTCATAATACTTAACAACAATTGTTGGTTTTATGAACAACTCTTTTGCAACAATCATTGTGCAATGGGCTAGAGTGTATGAAACTCTAAAATGAATTATGAAAGTAAACCCAGAGGTATTGTATTATTATCAATATTCATAACATACATCTCATTCATAATGAAAGTATGGCCCTTGTGTTATTCATAACATCGAACATAAAAAGTTCTCTTATGAACAACCTTCTTGCAAGATACCTTATGCAATGGGCTAGAGTTTGTAAAACTCTAAATGAATTATGAAAATAAATACAGACGACAATACAACGATGAAAGGTATAGTAACATTTACTATGTTCCCTGTGTATACCTTAACCTCATTTCTAGCTAGTCCTTTTAGGCCATAGTAGCTCTTACATTGATTCGCAACAGAATGCAATCGAGTGGGTATCTTTGTGATTAACTCACAATACCCAAGAATTAGTGATTAACATGTTTAACCATAATTCCCAAGAACTATATCTTTGACTAGCCTACTATACATCAAAAACTTGTATGACATTCATACATGAGCTGGATATTCCAGTCATCTTTCTTTATGCCTTTATACTTCTAACAGTTTAACTTTTAGTATTTCTCCTACTCGCAAAAGAAGCACCCAACTTAAGAGTGGCGTTAGCCCTGGACTTCCTAGGCGTGTAAGTCATACTAACACCCTTTGGACACTTCCTTTCTCTTTAAGTTGTTGTTTTATTCACCTTTCATTATATGACAGGCGTTCTTCCGGATCCCTTTCCCAACAGTCAAATGCATAGTAAACACTTTTACTAATACTTGCAAACAAATGTTGCTTTGTTTGTATCTGAAAATAATTTTCAGATCCATGAATATCATATAACTATCCCAAACTTTCGAAGTTTGGGTTTCATGGAAGCAAACATATTCCACTTAACCGTAACATAATTCTAGCTTTTGGATCGAAGGACGAGAGTCACATGATCCATAGCATTAGCGGGAGGATACGGAAAGCATGCGATAGGACAAAGTCCTTCTCGGCACTTTTGAGGACAATCCTCACATTACGTTACCAATCGTGAAGTTTTAACCAGATATTTAACAGCTATTCAATTTTAACAGGGAAGGTGGAAACGCGAGCCATTATTCTACAACTATTTTGCAAGAAACACTTAGACAATGTTCATAATTAATTGCACTAAGAATTAAACATGTTAATTCAACAGTGCGCTCCCACTCAAATCAATATCTATCATAATTAATTTTGAGTGATACAAGATCCAGACTTCAATTCATCGCCATAGAATCATCATCTCATAACGGGAATTTTAATCGGTAGGCCAACTTGCCGATCACATCTCTATGTGACTCTTGCTCATCTTTCGATGTGTGTGTTCCGAGCTCAGGACGATCCTGCCATGAACGTCAAGACAACCAAGTGATCTTGCTGCAAGGTCTGACCTCACCCGCCTTACACTTCTCTAATCGTTCGTACCCATGCATCCATGGCGCACCCCGAAAAGATAGGTGCCGTACCGGTGCTACACTTGGGAGAACACTAACTACTTGATATTTTAGTGAGAGATCACACTAATAAAAAGCGACTATCGCGCAATCAAGAAGGGTGCATCATAAGGGATAAACATCTCAGGCAATTCATAATAGCATGATATGGTATAGCCCTTTCTGACAGAGAAGTCTTTCATTTCTTCGTCTTCGACATTCACGTCGGTGTTCACCTTCATGAAGATTGCCACCACCTTGTTGATGTACCAGATAATATTGCTATCTCTATAGCTAATAAAATAAGTGCATTACTTAAGGTTGACACGCAGGTCATTAAAGTGACAATCATATGGCTCTAACCATCATGCCGAATCATGACACGCAGGTCATGTTAATTACATCATATAGTCATCTCATACATAATCAAATTGAATATGAGAATTGCTATACCACATCACATGCACATCCTGCAAAACCAAGTTAGACGCCTCTAATCGGTTTATGCAAAATTTTATTTTACGTGGCTTCTAAGGTTTTGACTTAAACCGCAGCTACCAACGTTTTATCATCAAGTATGATTATTCAAGTTGCTAGATTAACATCTCGGGGTGTATGAAACACGAGATAATTAAATCTCGAGCCCCATACTAAACTTCGTCATACGCATGACCCCCGTGCAGATCATATCTGCAATGCCCTTTCATCTGCGAATTTCATCTTTCTTTTGACTACGGCAGAACCCAAAGAACTGATAGCACTTCCATGATCAATCAGGATCACGGATTGCGAGAACTTTGTCAGATTCCACCATGTTGTCTCAAGATTGAGCAAACGCAAATTCTAGGGAAGCAACAAGAACGTCGGGTAACAGATTTCATCTGTCACCTGCATAAATAATTTTCCGCAATAGATCTCATCTACTACCCAATTATATTATGCAATACCCATTCATCTCCATGTATTCTAGAACGAATCCTGCATCTACGCATAGCACGGCTCTTGATGCCACTGTAGGGTACCACAGCAGAAAACAAAAATTTCCGACCTACGCACCAGCCCAGGACCACTATGGATACTGCATACATGGTTTGATCTTTTTCGTTACCGACTCGTAGCGCAGCGGGAAGTAGAGTCGATGACGATCGGTGGTGCAGATCCCCGTAGCTAGGATTTACAACCTCCCAACCGCGAGGATGTATACCCTCATCTGCTTCTGAGACAGCCCTCCGGGAGGCTGTCGAATAGCCCCCCGGACGGTGTCGCGGACAGCCATTCGGGAAGACCTTCGAAACTCGAACGGTCACTCGGACAGCCCTTCGGGAGGACCTTCGAAACTCGGACGGTCGCAAGGACAGCCCTTCGGGAGGCACTCACAAACTAAGACCAAAACTACGATCTCTCTACAGAGTTGCACACATACTGTGTCATCTATCCGGCAGGGCTTCGCCATCCAGAACTAGCTCCTGCCAGAACCCAGACAGCCTTTCGGCTCTACGAAACTATTTCGCGGGGAGGGAGAGAGAAGCCAGATCATTGCATGGAACTTGTATGTGAGAAGGTATGAGGAGAATGGCAGCCCCTTCTCCCCATTTTATAGGCCAAGGCAAGGGGTGGGGTGGTGGAGGAAATACCAAAACACTCATGCTACATGTCCCACATGAGGGGTGAAATGGTAACTCAAGTGGGGCACCAAGGGGACACCATGGAGGCACCCCCTTGGCCAGCCACAACCTTGCCCCCTCCCATGGGGGGGGGGGCTCCAACAAGCCACCAACATGTCTCCTAGAAACATGGGTGCTCCCTAGACAAAAAGCCACCAAACATGTAACCCCCGATTCGTGAGATCTTGTCCCCTCGTGCTGAGACAAGATGTTTTTCACGAAACATTTTTTCTGAAAAAATCTAGAAGGTCCCAGAACATTTCCGGCACCCTCTAAAATTCTTCTGGGCATGATCCAAAACATTTCCGGTGTGGTGGCTTTTATCAGCGAAAAGCAACAACGGCGGTTACGGCAGCTTCGGAACATTTTCGGGTTTTCTCTCCGAAAATTCCCACAAGTTCCCAGACCAATTCTGGGGCCCTCTAAGAATTTCCAGACGAGTGCCGAAACCATTTTGACCTAATAATATATTCTGAAACAACTTTTCGGTTTTACTGAAATTCTTTCGGTGTTCTCTCTCCGGAACTCTTCCGTTGTCTCCGAAACTTTTCCGGTGACTTTCTCTCAGACTCCCTGTCTAGTATTCAGCAGATAAATGACCCTTAAGTGTGTGACCCTATAGGTTCGGTGAAGTATAGACATGACCTGGAACCCCTTCCGATCAATGATCAACATCGGAGCCGTGGACACCCATATTGACCCCTATACCCACACGAATGAATATTCGAGTGAACCTCCAGTTGCCGTGTGCTATTCCTGTTGCTTCGTGATATGTTACAAATACCTTAGGTGAGATTTACTTGCATCCCCGTGGATCAACGACTTGTCCACTATGCTAGTTACCTCGTTACCGGTTTTGTTCTCTTTTCTCGTTTCCATGTTGCGGCATCCCTGTGATCAAATCACACTTTGTCTGGCCAGATGATGATGGATACCGTAACACCGAGAGGGCCCGAGAATATCTCTCCATCGTCGGAGGAGCAAATCCCAATCTCGAGCTATCAAGTTACTTGACAAACTTTTCCATGAACCCGTAAGCCGCCGTAATAGCCACACATTTACGGATGACGTTTAACAAACCCCAAAGTTCATGAAGCAAGTATGAAGAAACTCGATACTCTCATGGTCTAAGGAATTATGCAAACGTTAACCATCTGTGTGTTATGTACCATTAACTTGTGATGAACGAATCTCATAGCATAACATCAATCCGGGTCGATTCAACACAAATGTTCTCTTAACATTGTGCCCTCAAAGTTGCTGGCATAGACATGCCCATGACTAGGAAAACAGAATCATCATGCAACACTTGAGCTAGTCTTAGAGGCCAGACTAGGAATACTTCTTACCGTTTATTATTCCACACGTGCATATGAGTCTTCCTTCGAGCCTCGTGTTATTGCAGACTCTAGAACCATAGCAGTTATAGCATGGAACATAAACATAATTATGAACATGGAGATAAGTAATAGCATTTATTATTGCCTCTAGGGCATATCTCCTACACATGCTAGATGCCACAAAAGGCTCGGATCTGCCAGTCACCTCCACCCCAAGGCACCACACTTCCACGACGATTTCTCCTGATGACGTCTCCAAGGAGAACACGACGCGCACGTCTACATCGCCACCCAATCCACATGGATTATGAGATTTCCCTCGGGAAATTGGCCGGCGGTGGGGAGGCAGGATCCTCAACAGCACCTTAAGGGAGGAAAGCGACCCTCTTGGGCGTCGCCGCTGTCATGACCGAATGAGACGATCAAGGGTTTCTGCCAACATCTCCACGCCAAAGAGAGAGCCTGGACCAGAGGTCGTTACCTGCTAGAGATGAGGAGGAATAGTGACCAAAGAGAGAGGGGGGGTGGAAACTGGACCTGCAGATTTGGATTTTAAACCGAAGTGGCATTGGCACCTCGACCTCCACCCATTGATACCTCGGCGCGCCCCCACGGTCGAGGGATCCGGCCATCAGCACCTACGAGTGTCAACCACTGAAAGTCATCGCCGCCACGCCACATGGGACCACCATCTAGCGACCGAGTCCTCCAACAAGGGAAGGAGCGACAAAGATCTCGCCGCCACCTTCGTGGGCGACTACGCCGGCAGAGCCGGCGTTTGCCTCTGGCGGCGGCACGGTATTGGGGGAGGGTGGGTGGCGGCGGGGCTGGTAACCCTAGTCGCCCCCAAGTCACCCTCGGGAGGACGACACGAGGAAGGGGGAAAACTCACTGGAACCTATATAATTCAGGTCCTGCCACATCACTACGACATCGCTGCCTTGCCATCAAAATAAGGGATGGCCGCCTTAGGGACTTGACTAAGAACTTGCCAGACAAGGACTGTGGTCAGAGAAGAGTGTAGGGTGGCTCTGAGAGGGTAGGGAACAAGGCAGTGAGCTCCTACCAGTTCGCCAGCTCTATAGGGGACATGACCGGATGGAACCCAAGGCCCCATTTTTTGTGTGGCAATTATTGAGGGATCGCCTCCCATCGGGGACGGAGGTGCTCAAGAGGAATGGCTCGGGTAATGGGTTACGTCCCCTTTGTGGTGTACTAGAGACGGGGACCCACATCCTCTTCTCTTGCATGGCAGCTCACGCACTTTCGATTTTCGTCCAGGAGGCACTCGGGCTTGATTGAGAGGCTCCGGACTTAGCCGAAGTTCTTCAGGCCAGAGCTCTAGACCGATAGAAAGAGACGCCTCTTTTGGCTAGTGTTTGCGGCATTAGATTGGACGCTTTGGACAACACGAAATAAGATGATAATCGAGCAGGTCTTCCTTCAGCGGGCCACTGACTCGATCTTCAAATTTCTTACGTTCTTGCAGCACCGGCACCCGCTGGCTAGGCAGCAGGACTGCGGCCGGCTGGGGCAGATGTTCGATGCGCTACAAGTCACCGCTCGGTGTCTCTCTTCATTGTAGACTCCCTGATGTTGTGGCTACTTGGTGGTCTTTTTTCTATCTTTTTATATTACTTTATTTGGGCGTGCTTGTGTTGATGCCTTAGCAGACTATTTTATCTCGATGACCTGCTACTTGTTGTATGGACCAGTTGATTGGAAATTGGCAATGGCTCCTAGGTGCATATGCACTTATTTTGTAAATACACATTTTGAAAAGTTGAAAATTCCGAACAAAAATCTTGCGTGTATATCCAGACATTCTATTTGTGTGCGCAAAGTTTTCGGTGAAAAATGAGGTTTTTTATGGCTTGTGTAAAAAAACAATTTCCGATGCTTCATTACAACTATTTATTTTGCATTTCTTTATTTTTTTTACACAAGCCACAAAAGAAGTCGGTTTTCACCGAAACTTTGTGTATGCACATAGAATGTCCGGATATACTCACGGGATTTTTGTTCCGATTTTTGCAACTTTTCAAAATGTGTATTGAGAGAATGGGTGCATATGCACCTAGGAGCCAAAACACCGCGTCCAATTGCTTTATTTATAAAGCGGAGCAGAAGCGTATTTCAAGAACTTTTAATAGTGAGAAAGTCGTATACATTTTCTGAAACCAAGGAAGAAAACTTTGCCTCGATAAAAGTAAGTATAATAAGATACAGTCAACAAGCTGTAAGAATTAACTATTATATTTCTGCTGAGTTGGATAAGAAAGAAGAAGAGAGAGAAGGCAAGCGGGCGGTAGATTAACATCCGGTTGAAACACGGACTCCAGGAAACATTATGAGGCCATGCATTAATAAAGTACTACTACTCCCTTCGGTCCTTTTTACTCTGCATATAAGGATTGTCTGAAGTCAAACTTCGTAAAATTTGACCATATTTATATGAAAAATATTAACATTTATAATGCTAAATTTATACAATATCAAAAGTAAAGTTATGACGCATCGAATGTTGTTGATTTCACATTTTAAATATTTGTATTTTTTCTATAAATTTGGTCAAAGTTTATGAAGTTGACTTCAGACAAATCTTATATGCGAACTAAAAAGGGCCGGAGGGAGTACTTAGCAACTACTCTCCCTACCCCATAATATAAGATCAAGTACGATAATGGGCTTATAGCCTGCTTACATGCGACTTTTTGCCTATATAGAGGAGAGAGACATGAAAAAATGGTGAGAGTGGACTCTCATACAAGAGCCTAACTATATGCGTACTTCTAGGCAAATGCAATAAATACAAAGAAAAAGTAGAGAGAAGGTGAAAAAGTAGTATTTTTATATCCAACTTTATAGCTAACCTTATTGTATGAGTGACTATAAGTGATGACTATATATGACATGACAACGTCATATAGCCAGCAGCCAGCTATACTATTAGTCATGCTCTAAGAGCGTTTTTGACAATAGTATAGTGTAAAAATTGTTCTTATATTATGGGACAAAAGGAGTAGTTACTATACATGTTAGCTATTAGATTGACTATACATGACGTGACAACTTTATATAGCCAGTTGTTGGCTCGAAAATCCAATTCGGTGCCCGGGTCCAGATGAACCCGGAGAACAGTAACATGATAAAAATAGAAAATAAAATCAATTTTTTCTTGAAAAATGTTTGAGTGCATGATGTGCGTGCAAAATTTCATTCTATTTGGACATCTGTAGAGCTTGTGGCGAAAAAGGAGAAAACCGGTCAAAACAATGCGTGAACAATAACCTTACTCACAGAGCTGAATTCTATCTTTTCTGTCACGCGCTCCTCAGATGTCAAAACTCCACCGAAGTATGCACGAACATCATGCACAGAAGCATCTTTCTTGCAAAAAAAATTCAGAATTTTTTGATCTTTTTTCTATATTTTGTGATTTAATTGATTTTGCTCGGGCTCATCCAATTCCGGGCGCTAAAACGTCGCTTTTGTTGTTAGCTATATTATTAACTATGCAGAGAGGCTACTCTGGCAACAAGTGGCCTCAAGATGCTTTGCACCTCGATCTCGGTCTTTATCTTTTCTATGACAACGGTGTGCAATTAGAATAGATAGAAATAAACAGGAGCAAGCTGAACTGGCATTTAGCTGGCGAACATACTCTATCGTGGCCTCGTGGGCTCGTCGCTCCATGTTACATGTTACGATAAAGTCAGAGGTTTCATCAGTTAGCTATTATGTGACAGACAGAGTCTACGGCATTATTCAAAACCCTATGGTAATTACAATAAAGTAGCTCGAACGTTCGCCGTGCTAGTGGAGTCCTAAAATAAATCCTCAGCTGCCACCTACCCGTATATGATACTAGACAGTCTCCGGCATTATTCAGCACTACGACAGAGCATCCGATACCCTTCAAGTCGTCGTGGAAGTTAGGAAACAGACTCTTACTCCGTTTTACAGATAAAGCACAAATCAAAATACATGACAACCGATACAATGTAGTAAGGAAGTTCTCCTACATCCCAGGATACCAGAGAACAAAAATCATTCTGAAAAATGCAAAGGTGAAAAGCAAAAATGACTATGTTGTTGAAAGATAGTAAAGGAGGGCCCAAAGAATCGGCATGACTCGTGCTAGGATACCTAACCTCCACGACAATACCCTTAGAAAGGAAGACGGTGTGAAGCGTCGCCGCTATCGAGTCCGAGATGAATAAGGGTTTCACTCAAAACTCTACCATAGAGAGGACAACCACAATAATGTCCTCAATAGAAGAGTGACACGCGTAGGCGATGTCACCATCGACGGCAAAGTACGAAGCTTTCACTCAGCTCACTTATACGACCACGAGACATCTAGGACATCTGCGACTGAGGGCATGTACAATGGTGGCATATGGATACAGATGCCCCATGACAAAAAGTAATTTGAAGCACCTACATTTATTTTTCTCTTCAATGCAAGCTACCACTATTGGACCTCATTACAAAAATAAAAAATAAAGACTTCAGTACATATGCATCTCTATTTTTCACTCCAACTTTTTTAACTTTTGACACCAAACCACATTTTTTCTCTTCAAGCACCCACCTCCTGCAAAGGATCCCGCTTCCCTATACGAAGCTATTTTATCTGATATCTGATTCTACATGACATGTGAGGCATCACCCTGAGTGCAGAGCTTGGGGTCGTCGTGCAACTTTGATGATGCAGCTTTGGCGTCCTAATCCACCTACCATCCCACCGGTGGACATGTTACTCTCGCATGCATGTGGCTTTCAAGTTTCGACCAGATCCCGATTAGCAACAATGTCAACCTCCATATATACAAATGGTTTCGAAATTGTAGTGGCTCCGCACCAACCCCCACCTCTATAAGTTTCCTCGATCCCACTAATCCATCCATCCATTCCACTGCAGCAACCCATACACAGCCACACGCAAGTACACAATGATGGACGTCAGCCTCCTGGAGAAGGCCCTCCTGGGCCTCTTCGTGGCGGCAATGCTCGCCATTGCCGTCGCAAAGCTGACCGGCAAGCGCTTCCGGCTGCCCCCGGGGCCCTCCGGCGCCCCCATCGTGGGCAACTGGCTCCAGGTGGGCGATGACCTCAACCACCGCAACCTCATGGGCATGGCCAAGCGTTTCGGCGAGGTTTTCCTGCTCCGGATGGGCGTCCGCAACCTGGTGGTCGTCTCCAGCCCCGAGCTCGCCAAGGAGGTCCTCCACACCCAGGGAGTCGAGTTTGGCTCCCGCACCCGCAACGTCGTATTCGACATCTTCACCGGCAAAGGCCAGGTAATAAATCAGTTCGTTGAATTTACAGTTCTTGCATATACATACTAGTTCTTGATAGGTACTAATGACTGGTTTCTAGTAGTGTAATTTCAATGTTTTTTTTATTTTCATTAACTTCTGTACGCATTGAAATAATTACCTTTAGGTCCAAATATTCAGCAATTTCAGCAGTACACACAAATTCAAAAAATAAAATACAATCAAGTTCAAATAGAAATTCGATCCGTTGGCCGAAATAAAAACCGAAATCAGTATATTTCAGTGAAATCCGGTAATCTCGACAATGACTGAAATATTTCTGAAACTGAAATTCAAAACCATATTACAAACACAAAAATGCGTGCATTCATGCAGGACATGGTGTTCACCGTGTATGGCGACCACTGGCGCAAGATGCGCCGGATCATGACGGTGCCCTTCTTCACCAACAAGGTGGTGGCGCAGAACCGCGTCGGGTGGGAGGAGGAGGCCCGGCTGGTGGTGGAGGACCTCAAGGCCGACCCGGCGTCGGCGACGGGGGTGGTGATCCGCCGCAGGCTACAGCTCATGATGTACAACGACATGTTCCGCATCATGTTCGACCGCCGGTTCGAGAGCCTCGCCGACCCGCTCTTCAACAAGCTTAGGGCGCTCAACGCGGAGCGGAGCATGCTCTCCCAGAGCTTCGACTACAACTACGGCGACTTCATCCCCATCCTCCGCCCCTTCCTCCGCGGCTACCTCAACCGCTGCACCAACCTCAAGGCCAAGAGGATGAAAGTCTTCGAGGACCACTTCGTCCAAGAGCGCAAGTAAGCTTACTTAATTGCCTCTTACATTTATAATTCGATGGATCGTGTGTCGATCGATGCTTGCCAGGACATGTTAATGTTAATCGATGTTGCATCAATAAAGCAAGCACGTACGCGCCAAGTGGGACATGTTAATTCCGTTTGCATCTATCAGCTTCGATTTCTTTAGGAGTACCTATCCTGCATCGGTTGCCTGGATACATTGGTGTTGGCGGTCGTTGACCAGCTGCAGTGCATCAGTGACCACGTGAGAGTAGCGAGGGTTCATTTTCACGTGGTGACAATAGAATACATACACCGACAGTGGAGGTACATATATAGGTGTTCTTTTTGCGAGAGAAGTACATACATAGGTTGATGGAAGTACACCAACAGATCACCAGCTGCAGTGACCACGTGAGAGTGGCTAGGATTCGGTATCACGAGGTGACAATACAATACATACACCGACAGTGGAAGTACATATGTAGGTTGATGAAAGTACACCAACAGATCAGCAGATTTTTCTTTCATTCAATTAAAAGTGGACCGGGTTCCACTATCAGATACTCCCTCTGTTCCTAAATGTAAGCCTTTTTACAGATTCTAATATAGACTACATATGAAGCAAAATAAGTGAATCTACATTCTAAAATATATCTATATACATCTGTATGTAGTCTATATTGAAATCTCTAAAAAACTTACATTTAGGAACGGAGGGAGTATAATGGAGGTCACCAGATATGCAACGGGGAAATTGATAAGCATCTACTGCATTATCTCACAATTGCAGGAAGGCGTTGGAGAAGAACGGTGAGATCAGATGCGCCATGGACCACATCCTCGAGGCCGAAAGGAAGGGCGAGATCAACCACGACAATGTCCTATACATCGTCGAGAACATCAACGTCGCAGGTAAAACTCAGAATTAAGCAAATATAATTAACATGTATACATCTTTCTGTCCCACCTAGTTTTGACTTTTGAGAGAAGAAAAACGCTCTACCAAACATTTATTAAGAAGAAAATATAGACCATTTCTTTGATTACAAAAAGTAGCACGCGCTATTGCAATTTAGTAGTATATCTTAAGACAATACGACATCTTCCATGTAACCCACGTGTTGCCGGTAAAATTCATCAATTAAATGTGTATTCATCTTTTGTCCAACCTAGTTTTGACTTTTGAGAAGAAGAAAATGCTCCAATTAACATTTTATTGGAAAGAGTGCAGACCCTTTCTTTGTTAATAAAAACTAGCACACACGATTGCAATTTTTATCTCAAGACAATACAACGAGAGATGGTGATGAGCAGCTGGCGAAGAGCCACTATTATTCCTTGAACACGCGGAGAGCCTAAATAGTTGTCGGTGCAACAACTTTTGGTGTATTTCATGATGAATTTATTAATAATACCTCTGTCCTGGTTTATTAATCCTTCATGTAGTTTGAGTCAAACTTTGACATTTGATTTAACTATCATAAAATAAGTTATATATCCTAGAAATAGTATCATTGAAAACCTCTTTCAAATATGAATCCAACAATATAAATTTTATTACATACAACTTATATTTTATTAATAAATATACGGTCAAAGTTAGGCACAAAATATGAAAGGGGCCAATAAACCTAAATGGAGTAGTACTGAGTTGGTATGGCACGTAGACATTAATATATTTCTCAATAAACTCGGTTAAACCTACTAGTAGAGAAGTTTGACTTTCGAAAAAACATTTTCAATGGAGAGAGTAGTAATTAATTTAGCACAAATATTAACAAGGGAATGAGTCTTTTGCATACATGCAGCAATTGAGACGACCCTATGGTCGATCGAGTGGGGAGTTGCGGAGCTGGTGAACCACCCGGACATCCAATCAAAGCTCCGCCAGGAGATCGCCGCCGTGCTAGGCCCCGATGAAGCGGTGACGGAGCCGGACCTGGAGCGGCTCCCCTACCTGCAAGCCGTCGTCAAGGAGACTCTCCGCCTCCGCATGGCCATCCCGCTCCTCGTGCCACACATGAACCTCAAGGACGCCAAGCTCGCCGGCTACGACATCCCCGCCGAGTCCAAGATCCTCGTCAACGCCTGGTTCCTCGCCAACGACCCCAAGCGCTGGGTGCGCGCCGACGAGTTCCGGCCGGAGCGGTTCCTCGAGGAGGAGAGGGCCGTCGAGGCCAACGGTAACGACTTCCGGTTCGTGCCCTTCGGCGTCGGCCGGAGGAGCTGCCCGGGGATCATCCTCGCGCTGCCCATCATCGGCATCACGCTCGGCCGCCTGGTGCAGAACTTCCAGCTGCTGCCACCGCTGGGGCAGGAGAAGATTGATACCACGGAGAAGCCCGGACAGTTCAGCAACCAGATCCGCAACCACGCCACCGTCGTCTGCAAGCCACTCAAGGCTTAGAAGAATTTACGATCCGACGAACTAGACGGCAGATCCGCTGGAATGCGTGCACGTGTTTGTATAAGAATTTTGCAGTATCTGTAATAAGTTTGACCTTTCTTGGTGAGTTCGGTTGTTTTTCTTCATGTGAAGGCGTTGGGTTGTTGATTTGCAAAAACTTGGTAACGTTGATGTAAAACTTTTTGGCTCCAAATTCACATTATTAATACTCAATTCGTAAACGCGGGCACAGTCAGTTGGCATGAAACTAGTCCGAGCCAATCAACTCGTCGGTGATCATTTTCGACAGTGTTGTAGGGAGGTAGCTAGCTGATTTTTTGGAGGGGCCAACAATTGACAGATGGCAATGTCTGCACTCAAGAGACAAGGACGATCTACGTATTGTCGGGCCCTTTTGAAGAAGGTAACACCCTACCATTAGAGGAGGTAACACCCTACCCTTAGGTGAGGAACCCTAGGTCTCAATTGGTGAAGCGTTATGCTGAATCATATTATTTGCGAGAGGCCCTAAACTGCTGAAAGCAGCGATCACTAGTAGAAAAAGGGTCTAATGTGAAACTTATTAGTCCCAGTTTATAATTGAACCTGCACTAATGTAATCATTAGTGCCGGTTCCAACAGCTAGGCGGGCGGCACTTATTAGTACCGGTTCATGGCGAACCTTTAGTACCGGTTCATGCCACGAACCGGTACTAAAGAGGTGGTGGCCTTTAGTACGGGTTGGTGGCTCCAACCGGTACTAAAGGGGGGGGGGTCTTTAATACCGGTTGGAGCCACCAACCGGTACTAAAGGTGGTGGTCTTTAGTACGGGTTGGTGGCTCCAACCGGTACTAAAGACCCCCTAGTACCGGTTGGAGCCACCAACCGATACTAAAGGTGGTGCGCTGCCACCCACAGTGCATAATGTTTAGTCCCACCTCGCTAGTTGAGAGGAGCTCGCACCGGTTTATAAGCCTCGCCGCGGCTACCGTGTCGAGCTCCTCTCTAAGCAGGTCTTTGTTGGCCTATTGCAAGTCTTCTGTCTCGTGGGGCCTACTGGGCCATACGGGCCTGCATCCTGGCCCAACTAGAGATTGGATTTCTAGTCGTATGCAGGCCGTGCCGGTCCAGTAAACGGGCTGTTTTTTCTTTATTTCAAAAATTAAAAAAAATCCTTACCAACCGGGACTAAAGGTCCCTCAGACCGCGGGACGCCTCGTGCCACGTGGTGGGCCTTTGGTTCCGGTTCGTGTTGAACCGGGACTAAAGGGAGGGACCTTTAGTCCCCACTCTTTAGTGCCGGTTCCAGAAGCTGTACTAAAGGTCCTTAAAAACCGGTACTAAAAGTCGTTTTTCTACTAGTGGATATGGCTCATACAACTATATGATCCTATTATCTACACCACACATCAACCTTGTCTGGCAGCCCGCCAGCGCATTGAATGTTTTATATGTGAGCTTTCGAAAGTGCGGTATTTTGGCTGGGGCGTATGAATATCCGGTAATTTTTTTTGGAAATGGAGGCGTACCCCAGCCTCTGCATCATAATAATGCATGCAGCCATCTTATTAAAATTTCGTAAAATAGCACAAAGTCCTTAAAGTATTACAACTCGCAAGTGGAGCGAAAATAAAAAAAATCAAAGTTCATGCCAACAATCAAAACCGAAATGGCAATAAGAAGGATAAGCTCTCTAGACGCCTATCCTGTTATGCGACCGCCATCCAAACCGGTTGAATAAAGCCCGTGCTACCATCTCCCACTGGTTGCATCTAGTAACCAAAGACTCCCTGAGTTCCATAGGAGTGAGTAAGGACCATGTACAGATCCAAGCAGTAGCTCTGAAGATAACCTGCAAGAAAGTTAAATTATTTTGTCTGTTAAATATCAAGTCATTTCTGCAATTCCATATAGCCCACAAAAGTGCACATATTCCAATCCGAATACGAGCCGCCATAGTATGTTCAACCCTAGTTAACCACGTTCCAAAACAACGATGTAATGTCAACTGGAGGAGTAATGTTAAAGGCTATATGAATCGTTCTCTAAAGTAATTTGGCGAGTGGGCATTCAAGAAATAAATGTTGTATTGTTTCATCATGATCACAAAAACAACATCGTGGACTACCTACCCATCTCCTCTTGATTAAGTTGTCCTTCGTAAGAATTACTTGTTTGTGGACAAACCACATAGAGATTTTAATACGCAAAGGAACCTTAATCTTTAAAATATGCAGTGATCTCGAGATTGGGCCAGAATTAACCAGATCCATATAAAAAGATTTTACCGTAAAAACCCCATTCTTAGATACTTTTCATTGTGTCGAATCCGGTTGGTCGGAGAGTTGAACATCTATCAATCTCCGAACCAAGTGCATCCATGCAGTCCAAGGCTCACCAACTAACGCCCGCCTGAACTGGATATTCAATGGACTCGTATGTAGAAATGTGCCTACGTAATCCTCCTTACGTTGCACTATGTTATACAGGTTGGGATACTGTACGGCCAGGGGCGTCTCTCCTAACCATGTATCCTCCCAAAACCTTATTGACATCCCATTGCCAACTAGGAATTTGACCCTACGAAAGAACAAGTCCTTCACTCTCATAAGCCCTTTCCAGAATAGCGAGTCGGTTGGTCTCATGGTAACCTGAGCGAGTGTTTTCGACTGTAGATACTTATTACACAAAATCTGTGCACACATGCCCTCCGGCTCAATCTCTAACCGGTAGAGCCATTTGCTCATAAGGTATTTGTTCTTGATTTCTAAATTCTCAATATCGAGCCCGCCCTGGTCTTTTTGGCGACAAAGAATATCCCATCGCGTGAGATGGTATTTCCTCTTGGCCTCATCTAACTGCCAGAAGAATCGAGATCTGAAGAAATCAAGTCATTTCCGTACCCCTTTTGGAATTTCGAAGAACGATAATAGGAACATCGGCATACTAGTCAATACTGAGTTAATCAGCACTAGCCGGCCTCCATAAGACATAAGCTTACGCTTCCAGCAGCTTAGCTTTTTTTCTATTCGATCTTCGATACATTTCCATTCTTTATTAGATAGCTTATGGTGATGGATCAGTATGCCCAAATAACTAAATGGTAAAGAGCCCAATTCACATCCAAACAATTTTCTATATGTATCTTGTTCGTCTTTGGCCTTCCCAAAGTAGAACAACTCACTTTTGTGGAATTTATCTTACCAAAAAAGGCTTTCGCCCCGCTTTATATTATAAAGCAACTGCCCAAGCCAAACATCCAACAAGGTTCACACACACACATAAGTCTCACACAGAGGAGAATCCAAGGGTTAGTGCTGAGGGCACAGCTCAACAAGCCCTGAAAACCAGAAAAAACATGCACACACGGGGCGCATAAGAGCAAATCGTCGGGCTCGGGGGGGGGGGAGCAAGGGCGCCAAGCGGAAGGCCATTGATCGAAGGTCGGCGAGGAGAGTGTTGATGGCGTCCCGGTCCTGGGGGCGGCTAAGCGGCCGCCAAAGCTGCAAGTAACCACACATTTTAAAGATTGCGTCAGTAGCACGTCGAAGAGGCACCTTCTGGATGACAAGCTTATTGCGAATGGTCCAAAGCGTCCAGGCAAGGACCCCAACGCATAACCATCTAATATGGCGGTAGCGGGGAGGGGAGGCGTGGATTTCCGCAAGCAGGTCAGGGAAGTTGGTGTTGCACCACTGGCCACCGACAGTCTCATGGAAATAGGACCATAGAAACTGGGCCGTGGAGCAAGAGAAGAAGATGTGGTTAGCATCCTCCACCGTGCCGCACAAAGGACAAATCCCATCTCCGGGTCCATTACGCTTAAGGACCTCCACCCCGGACGGGAGGCGGCCACGGATCCATTGCCATAGAAAGATCCTGATTTTCATGGGCAAGCGAATATCCCAAAGCAAACTAAAGGGCTCGGAGGCCGTCGAGGAGGTGATGGCCGCGTAGAGGGATTTGGTGGAGAAGCAGCCGGAGGGCTCCAGTCGCCAAGATATGGCGTCAGGGGTGTCGACGACGTTCATCGGGAGGAGGGCGATGTCCTGGAGGAGGGCATCCCAAGTGGCCACTTCAGGCGGGCCAAAGGGGCGGCGGAAGGTGAGGCGCCCTAAGTCAATAAGGGCCGCCTCGACAGAGACCCGAGGATCCACCGCAATGGCGAAGAGCTCCAGAAATCGTGCGGCCAAGGGGAGGTCGTCGATCCACCGATCAAACCAGAACAGGGTCGAGGATCCAGTAACAACCGAGATGGACGTGCCAATGCGGAGTACAGGTAGCAGCTGGATGACGGCCTGCCATAATTGGGAGCCACCATAGCGCTGACAGAATGCGAGTGGCTGGCCCCGAAGGTACTTGTTCCGGATGATGGTGAGCTAAAGGCCTCCATCGCCATTGGCAATGCGCCAGAGCCAACAGGTCAGGAGGGCAATGTTCATGCGCCGGGAGGACAAAATCCCAAGACCGCCATGGTCCTTGGGTTTGCAAATATCGGGCCAGCTCACCATATGGTACTTCTGCTTATCACCCTCACCAGCCCAGAAGAATCTGGATTGATACTTGGCGATTTCCTGATGTAGCGTCTCATGCAGGCTATAGAAGCTCATGAGGAACCAAAGAAGGCTGGCAAGCAAGGAGTTGATGAGGATCACATGAGCTGCCTTCGACAACCAGCGCCCTTTCGAGGGCTCAACCCGATGTTGCATCCGGGTCACCGTGGGGTGAAGGTCCGCCATGGTGAGGCGCGAATCACTAATGGGGATCCCCAGATAGGTCCTGGGGAAAGAACCCAACCGACAATTCAGTCGGTCTGCAATAGCCTGTGCTTCATCCAGGGAATACCCAAGAACCATCACTTCGCTCTTATCGAAGTTGATAGTTAGCCCTGACATCTGTTGGAAGCACAGGAGGAGGAACTTCAGGTTAGCAATGTCCCGAACTGTGCCCTCCACCATTATTATGGTATTATCCGTATATTGCAGGAGGGAGACCCCTCCCCCTCCGACTAGATGGGGGACGATGCCGCGAATATGGCCGGCAACTTTGGCCTTGTCAAGGATGGTGGCAAGGGCATTAACCACCATGTTGAACAGGAACGGTGAGAACGGGTCACCCTGACGGTCCCCACAAAGGGTGGGGAAGTAGGGCCCAATGTCACCGTTAATGTTCACAATGGTCCGGCCGCAGGAGACGAGCTGCATAACTCTAGTCACCCACCGGTCGTCAAAGCCCTTGCGGAGCAGCACTTCTGGCAAGAAGGGCCAGTGGACTGTGTCGTACGCTTTGTGGAAGTCAAGCTTCAGGAAGACTGCACAATGGTGTTTCGCTCGGACCTCGTGGAGGACTTCGTGGATGAGGGTAACGATCCCATAGTTAAGACGCCCAAGATCCATGGACCCTGAGTAGAACTCCTCAAACAGGGCCATGACCTCCAGCTTGATGGTCTGCCAACACATTGCTAAGACGACACTATATGCCAGATCATCTTTAACAATATGCCAACATTTCTTATAGAATTCAGCTGGAAACCGATCTGGTCCCAGTGCTTTATTCGATTTCATTTGTGAGATTGCATCCAGAATCTCCTTCTCAGTAAACGGTGCAGCTAAAATATCGTTCTCTTCTACCTGGAGCTGAGGAATATCTCCAATTACAGTCTCGTCTAGGGTCACCGTACTTGCTTCCGGATACGCGACTAGACTACATGGCCTACAAACGCCAGATGATGGTGGGCCCTTGCAGAGTGGGTTGCGCTTACGGCATGGACCGCTGGTACAGGTAACGCATTGCAGATGGACCATGGTCCAGATTTTCTTTTCCTAACGATCCAGCGGCGGGATGTGATGACGAATTCACTATGCAGCTATGTATTTACGTGTGGCAAGCATGCTGCTCTGCTACCAGGATTTCTTTCTAATGCATCAGTAGTAATTTCAGTCAAAAGCAGTACTAAGCATTCATCAATAGCTGCTCAAACAAAAGAAGAGGACACACTGTGGAATCTGGATTACATCTTAGTCTGCGACACACACACTTCACGCCTGACAGTAAGACATACCACCCCATGACTGACTTAAAGTAAACCAAACCCAGGATCAAGACACACATTTCCATCCGTAACAAAAGAGACCACCAAGTTGATTACCGCCAAGAGTAGAAAGATCCTAGGTAAGTCGGCATTGGATGTGGATCTTCCTTGGGGTGCTTGCTGGAATCCATACGTCGAGACATGTGGATCATTCGGGACCATGCGGTGCCCATCCTCCCGCGAGTAGTCAACTCGTCATGGCGGGATTGAACTGACACAGGTGAAGGAGGTTCAAACCGGCGGCGATCTCTGACAGCGTCGAGCACGGCAGGGTAGGGACGTCCTGTCATGCAAAGTAAGTGGTACTATCTAGGTTGCACAAAAAATGGGTAAAAAAACAAAAAAAAGCAAAGGTGAGCCGAAAGACGGGCCAATCACATCGAGGGTTAGCTTCAGAGATCTTGTGCTCATAGGATGCACTTGTAATATCGGTTGCCGGACCTTTTTTCAACCATGGATATATGTCGCTCAACACTTCACGACCGCAATTAGGGCACGTCAGGGGGCGAAGCTCGTTGTTAACAGCCCGTGGATTGGAGGAGGAAGAAGCCTCCATGGATGCAGATGCAAGAGCAGTGTGAGGTAAAAGGAGATGGGAGGGCGTGGGGAGGAGAGATAGGCCCGCACGCGCATAGATAGTAAGTAGTAGAGTAAGAGGGTGTTTGTTTCCAGGGACTTAAAAAAGTCCCTATAAGTCCTATCTAAACCATACAAGAGGGATTTATAGGGACTTAAAATGGGCATTTAAGACTTATGAAATAAGACTCTCAAGGAAGGAGTTATAGTTGTAATATGGTCTTTTAGTTCATGAAGTCTCAGGAACCAAACATGTAGAGACTTTTTAAGGACTTGGGACTTATAAGTTGGGACTAAAAAAAGTCTTAGGATTTATAAACCAAACATGGCCTAAATAAACAGTGCCACGGTCCATGAAAAGGAGAGGCACCGCACACCGTTGTAACCGAAGTAGCTAGGCGTTATAAATGATGATTGACAGCCTGCGCATGCACTGTAGAAAATTGAAAGAACACCCATAATACGTCGCTGAATACTTGAGCGCGCATGCAACCCGAGGAGGGCCAACGGCTAGGATAATACTACTATATGATTGTATGAGCCATATTGAATTTTTCCTTTTCATGTGGAAGAAAATCATTGGATAACAGTTCTCATGCACATCTTGAGAGCCAGCATCAACATCATGCTCGTGCCTACAACCAACGACTCCATTATATCTTGGTGGATGGAGACCCACAAGAGGATGCTGAAGGAGAACAGAAAGGGGTTTGACTCACTTATCATGATTGTTTGTTGGCACCTTTGGAAGCATCGCAACGGAATGGTCTTCGGCCCTAGGAGAGAAGTGTCTACTGTAGCTACTTTCATCTCTCAAGTGTTCAATGAGCTGCAAACTTGGGTTAGGGCGGGAGGTACCGGAGTCAATGTATTTTGTGAGTACTCGAGTTTAGTGGTAGGAGTGGAGTCTTCGGGCCGGAGGGTGGCCTAGTGTGTGGCGCCTGGGCTCTTTATATCACATTCTTGTACATATTTCTGCTTTCTATAAAGCTAAGGTACGCGATTGCGTACTCTAAAAAAACAGTTCTGATGCACAACAAGAAAAAAAAGTTTCAAGTTTTAAATTCTACTGGTAAATGCAACAACAGAGTTCTTGCAAAGATTACTAAGCTGGTCAGCTTACAACTTTACATAAAACAAGATATAGTAGTAATTACATATGTACTTCATATGAATTTCACATTTTTATTTTCAGGGGGCAAAAATAGCTAAAGATACGACGGAGGTGAACTCCTTTATACATGCGGAACATTCTGACGTATCTTCCTGGCCAATAAGGGAGTATAAAATGCCGTTACAAGTTGACGGGTATGTTCAAATGTTGAATTTGTATGCACTTCTCTGATCCAACAAAGCTTGACTCGTGGTTTCTTGCAGAGTCTCTTGTGGTCTTTTTGTGGTGAAATGCATTGAACACTGGGACGGCGATGATTGGATATTGGACTTTGATCAGGCTGAGGTTAATGCTTCAAGGGGACGCATTCTAGCTGAAATACTTTTTTCAAAATACAACACGATGAAAACTGTGAAAGGGAAGATTCTCAAGACCATGGATAAGAAATGAGTCTGTTGATCGGGTTTTGGCTACTAGGACATTATTTTTCTTATTACCTCAACTAAATAAACGTGCCCTTGACGGCACTTGGAACAATTTTGATATTAAGACATCTCTTTATTGTAATGCGGCATGATTTTGCATGTTTCGCAACTAAATAAAGGTGCCATCGTCTGTACTTGTTACAATATTTGCATCATTATGGATGATGATTTTTAAGTTGATTTATTGAGATTGTATATGCTGTATGATTTTGTGATTATGAATCCGCAGTCTGTTGGCTCTTTGACACACATCCAAAGAGGCAGCCGCCCGCTTGTATGAGCAAAAATATTTGCGTCAGAAAAAAATGCCCGACCTTCGCTCATGGGCCCATAGAAGGCTACAAAACCAACCCAAATCAAGCCCGAAGGCGACTCGGGGGTCAATTCGGCCCGCAAATGGGCCCACAAGCGAGGCCCCACGGGGCTGGGAAGGCGCTGGTAACAGAGAAGCTTAGGGGAGTTTGCCGACGCGACTATTTAAGCCGGTGGGCGCGTCCTTCTTTTGGCGAGGTGGGACTAAATAAATGACGCCACACGCGGCGATCAACACAACCCTTACTAGGCTCGATTTATCTACCATGGCCGCCGGCCCAGTTCGGCCCAATACAAAAGCCGCCGACTCGCCCCCTCCCCCGACCCACTCACCCTCCCGTCGCGCACACGGCGCACCGACGCATCTCTTTAGTCCCACATCAGAAGCGGGCGGGGGCGACGACCGGCTTAAATAGCCCCGCGTGATAGTGTGGTCGAACTCCTCTGCTACCACTTCCTGATGTCGCCGCCCCGTTGGACCCACCTACTGGGCCATATGGACCTCCCGAGTCGCCTGCAAAGGCTTGATTTGGGTGGAAAATATGTCGCCAGCTGCCGGTCGGGCATTTTTTTCCCACATTGACGCCGGTCAGGCAAAATGAACAGTAAAACTACCGGCAGCGAAAACACATGTATAGCATTGACGATTGACGTCGGTCAGGCTTAATGAATAGTATTAAAACACTCTTTCACATAGCAGTACAAAAACATGGCAATTCATTCAACAAGTATAGCACTTCCCCTAGTATAATATATGTTCACATAAGTATTTTCATCAAACATGAACAAATCACGTATTAAGTTTTCTGAGACACAAGTACGAATAAAAAACAACATAGATTATTCAGAGATGACTCGTGCGACCACTTCTTCTATTCTTCCAACAAACCAAGCTGCTTCTCTACGCCTATTTCATGAACAAAATATAAAGAAATGGGTGAGAAAATATAATCGATGAAATCAAAGTAGCAACATAAAAAAAATAAGAAGGTAGCACCTTACTTCTCGTTCAATTTACATGTAGCCTTGTTATGACCTGGGAGACTACACAGACTGCACAAAGGACCACTTTTCTTCTCTCTAAAATTTTTTGGCCTACCATTCTTCGTAATGTCAAGGCCCCCTTTGACCGCCCCTTTTTAGGTGCACCCTTCATCGAAACTTTCTCAGGATAACCAATACCAGGTTCAACTTGTGGCGCATGACTTGCCTCCTTCATAAGCTTAGCATACCTTCTACTTCGTATAAGTTCCTCCTCTGGTATCTTTTTCCGCGCTATTATGTTGTCCAGACACTTCATTCACTCGTCAAACAAGAAGGGATCATTTACTGCAACATGAGCAGCTTCTACGGTTTTTATGCTTATTTGACTATACCGTTCTCTCTCTAATGGCCCTGACCAACCCCATCCAAACATATCACTCTTCCGCTGCACAGGCAACCCATCTCTCGCATTTTTTGACAACCAATGAAGGACACAACACTTTGGTATTTCAGTTATGCTTAGATGATGGAGAACAAAAAGAATGTGTCTGCATGGCAGCCCTTTCCGAACCATCCTAAGACAACTGCATGTTATAGTTTCTTCTGAGTTACCTGGTTCATAAACAACATTGTACCTGAACTTGTGGTTATCCTTCCATGTCACCATAAATGTCTGACACTCAATTCCCACGAGCGTCTCAAATATCTCCAGCTGACTGATGTCTACTACACAACCTTCTTCTTGTAGACGTTGTTCGGCCTCCAAGTGCAGAGGTTTGTAGGACAGTAGCAAATTTCCCTCAAGTGGATGTCCTAAGGTTTATCAATCCGCGGGAGGCATAGGATGAAGATGGTCTTTCTCAAGCAACCCTGCAACCAAATAACAAAGAGTCTCTTGTGTCCCCGACACACCCAATGCAATGGTAAATTGTATAGATGCACTAGTTCGGTGAAGAGATGGTGATACAGGTGCAATATGGATAGTAGATAATGGTTTTTGTAATCTGAAAATATAAAAACAGTAAGGTAACAAGTGGTAAAAGTGAGCACAAACGGTATTGCAATGCTAGGAAACAAGGCCTAGGGTTCATACTTTCACTAGTGCAAGTTCTCTCAACAATAATAACATAATTGGATCATATAACTATCCCTCAACAGGCAACAAAGAGTCACTCCAAAGTCACTAGTAGCGGAGAACAAACAAAGAGATTATGGTAGGGTACGAAACCACCTCAAAGTTAATCTTGTCACAAACAACCCTAGAGTTCGTAGTAAAATAACACCTTAAGACGCAAATCAACCAAAACCCTAATGTCACCTAGATACTCCAATGTCACCTCAAGTATCCGTGGGTATGATTATACGATATGCATCACACAATCTCAGATTCATCTATTCAACCAACACAAAGAACTTGAAAGATTGCCCCAAAGTTTCTACCGGAGAGTCAAGACGAGAACGTGGGCCAACCCCTATGCATAAGTTCACGAGGTCACGGAACTCGCAAGTTGATCACCAAAACATACATCAAGTGGATCACGTGATATCCCATTGTCACCACAGATAAGCACATGCAATACATACATCAAGTGTTCTCAAATCCTTCAAGACTCAATCTGATAAGATAACTTCAAAGGGAAAACTCAATTCATCACAAGAGAGTAGAGGGTGATTGAGGGAGTCCTGGATTAGGGGGTCTCCGAACAGCCGGACTATATCATTTGCCTGGACTGTTGGACTATGAAGACACAAGATTGAAGACTTCGTCCCGTGTCCGGATGGGACTCTCCTTGACGTGGAAGGCAAGCTAGGCAATATGGATATGTAGATCTCCTCCCTTGTAACCGACTCTATGTAATCCTAGCCCCCTCCGGTGTCTATATAAACGGGAGGGTTTAGTCCATAGGAAAACATACAATCATACCATAGGCTAGCTTTTAGGGTTTAGCCTCTACGATCTCGTGGTAGATCAACTCTTGTAATACTCATATCATCAAGAACAATCAAGCAGGACATAGGGTATTACCTCCTTCAAGAGGGCCCGAACCTGGGTAAACATCGTGTCCCTTATCTCATGTTACCATCTGCCTTAGACGCACAGTTCGGGACCCCCTACCCGAGATCCGCCATTTTGACACCGACATTGGTGCTTTCATTGAGAGTTCCACTTTCTCGTCACCATAAGGCTTGATGGCTCCTTCGATCATCGGTAGCGATGTGGTAGAGGGTGAGGTTTTCCTCCCTGGACAGATCTTTGTATTCGACGGCTTCATACTGCGGGCCAATTCGCTTGGCCATCTGGAGCAGATCGAGAGCTACGCCCCTGATCATCAGGTCAGATTCGGAAACTTAAACTACACTGCCGACATCCGCGGAGACTTGATCTTCGATGGATTCGAGCTCGTGTTAGGTGCGCCGCGCAGTCACAATGAGCATGACGTAACTCTGCCGTTGGAGAGTGTTCGGGAGATGGCATCTGCAACTACTCCGGCCTTCAATCCGAAGCAAATTGCACCATCCAAGGATGGAGGGATAGACCCGCCATGGAGGCCGCACTCTCAGTGGCGATGGAACCGGATACTGACTTCACTCCTTACGAGAGCCGTGTCGCCAAATCACTGGATTCGTCTCCGGCCACGGGCTCCAAGCCGCCTGCATCTGTGCCCATCGAATCCGATTGGGCGCCGATCATGGAGTTCACCTTCGCGGATATCTTTCAGCACTCGCCTTTCGGCGATGTGCTAAATTCATTAAAGTCTCTCTCCTTGTCAGGAGAACCTTGGCCGAACTATGTCCGGCTATAATGGGATACGGACGACGAAGAAATACGCTACCCGCCCACCACCCACTTAGTAGCCACTGTCGACGACTTAACCATAATGCTCAACTTCGACTCCGAAGACATCGACGGCATGGACGAAGATGCAGGAGACGAACAGGAACCAGCGCCCACAGGGCGCCGGACATCCACTTCATCACATGACATATACATGGTGGATACACCCAAAGAAGGCAATGGCGAAGAGACAGCGGAGGATGGCCCCTCCAAGAAGCAACCCAAGCGCCGACTTCATCGGCGCCGCTCTAAATCCCGCCATAGTAAAAACAACGATAACAACGCAAGAGAAAATAACACTCCAGTCGACTCCAGAGGAAACGACGACCAGATGGCCCCGACGGCAGAGCATGATGAAGCTGCAAGCGGCGAACATAGTATGGATCCAACGTCCGAACACGGCGATGCCGAGTATAAACCTCATCAAACCCCCTCTGGGGAGGAAAACAGTCCGGACGAAGATGCACACATCATCCCGGAAACGCACTTGGAGCAAGAGAACCTCCGCAGAAGGCTTATTGCCACAACGAGGAGTCTGAAAAAGCAGAAGCAAAGGCTTAAGGCCGCACAAAATACACTCAACATCAGGTGGAACAAAGTGCTCGACAATGAAGCAAAGTATGGTGGAAGTTACCACACAAAGAGTTATCCAAAGCGCAAGCTGTTACCTAAATTCGACGATGAGGCCTTAGAGCCCACACAGCCAAAAAATGAAACGGCCAACTGGCTGGATCCACCACCTTGTGACCGCGGTAGAGCGGATAACAAATACACACATAAGTCAACACACGATGTACGTGAGGACTTGCGCAAACATCCGGTACAACCAGATCCATCTATGGATCTAGGAAGCATGCTCCGGCACAAAATCAAAACCAAATACCACAACCGTCCGAATGCCATGGTACATCCAAGTAGAGGGGTGCCGCACACCCCCTATGTTTCACCGATAAGGTGCTGGACCACAAATTCCCAGAAGGATTCAAACCTGTGAACATAGAGGCATACGACGGGACCACAGACCCTGGGGTCTGGATTGAGGACTTTATCCTCCATATCCATATGGCTCGCGAAGACGATCTCCATGCCATTAAATACTTGCCCCTCAAGCTTAAAGGACCAGCTCGGCACTGGCTGAAAAGCCTCCCCAAAAACTCAATTGGAAGTTGGGAGGAGCTCGAGGACGCCTTTCAGGCTAATTTTCAAGGGACCTACGTCCGACCTCCGGATGGAGATGATTTAAGTCATATAATTCAACAGTCCGGAGAGTCCGCCCGAAAGCTTTGGAACAGGTTTCTTACCAAGAAGAACCAAATCGTCGGCTGTCCAGACGCTGAAGCCTTAGCAGCTTTCAAACACAGCGTCCGAGACGAATGGCTCACCAGACACCTCGGCCAAGAAAAACCGAGAACAATGGCAGATCTAACAAGTCTCATGACCCGCTTCTGCGCGGGCGAAGACAACTGGTTAGTCCGCAGTAGCACCAGCGACCCAAGCACATCCGAAGTCAGGGATGGCAATGGAAAACCACGATACAATAAAAGAAAGCGTCGAAATAAAGAAGATAGCCCAGACAATACGGCAGTGAACGCCGGATTCAGGGGCTCTCGACCAGGTCAGCGGAAAAAGCCTTTCAAAGGCAGCAGAGACGGACCGTCTGGCCTAAACAAGATTCTTGACAAACTATGTCAGATTCATGGCACCCTCGATAAACCTGCAAATCACACCCACAGAGAATGCTGGGTCTTCAAGCAGGCCGGTAAGCTAAATGCCGAACACAAGGGGGGGGGCGGAGACACCAAGCGAAGACGAGGATGAGCCTCGCCAGTAAAGCACTGGAGGACAGAAAAAATTCCCACCAGAGGTTAAAACAGTCAACATGATCCATGTGACGAAGAGGAGAAGCAAACATGCACTCCGAGACACACACGCCATATAGCCCGTCACCCCTAGGTTCAACCCCTGGTTGGTCTGCTCGATCACTTTTGATCGCGGGGATCACGCGACAAGCATCTGACACGAAGGATTGGCTGCCTTGGTGTTAGACCCAATAATAAACGGATACCATCTCACATGAGTCCTCATGGTAGCAGCAGTGGTGTAAATCTGATATATCAGGACACAGTCTGCAAAATGGGGATAGACCCGATAAAAATAAGCCACCATACTACTACCTTCAAGGGAGTAATACTAGGCCTAGAAGCCCGCTACACGGGCTCTCTATTACTAGATGTTGTATTCGGTTCTTCCGACAACTTCCCAAGCGAAAGGTTAACTTTATACATCGCTCCATTCTGAAGTGGCTATCAGGCACTACTCGGAAGAGCAGCTTTCGCTCGTTTTAATGCAATACCGCATTACGCTTCTCTCAAGCTTAAGATGCCCGGTCGACGTGGCACCATCACAGTTAGCGGAAACACTGAGCGTTCTCTACGCACAAAAGAATGTGCGGCGGCTTTAGCCGCCGAGCACTAGACGGCCTCACCAACCAGAAAAAATGACAGGTCGTCAAGACCACGGACATGGTTAGACGAGTCCGGTGCACCACTACAAATACATGAGACTGGTTTGATGATCAAACCCTCCTAGACGGTACCAGGGGCTTCCCGCGTGTAATCAGGGCTAGTCCGGCTCAACTTGACTTATCTTGAATTTTAATGGTTTATTGATAATGACCAATTTTCTGGCACGACAACTTTCACCTAAGTTCTTCTCTTTTACAGATGACAATCGTGCTACACCCGTCCAGGACACGGCACAACGGAGACACAGGCACAGACGTGCAGCAGGGACCCGCTCCAAGGTTTCTTTTTAGATTAAGACCCTGCGTAAACCTTTTTTTACTGTCTCTTGTTGTTCACATCCTCCGGATACTCAATACAACTGAGAAGGATGCCGACGTATTGGCATGTGGCCACATCAGGATATTGCATGTACGTGGACACCCGGGGTTTATTATTAAGGGCCTCATTCAGCCTGGCATATATTATAAAGACCGAATACCTTAGGGAGTGTTTGGCGTCACGAGTTCGGCCTTATATGCATCAGCTCTGAATCATGTCTTTGGACAAATGTTGGGTTTGCCCGGCTCCCACGTTTTGGTACTTTACGTTCTGCTATATCGGCTAAGCTAGCACTGGGAGAAAAACTGCGATTGTGCCCTGGTTCATCCGGATGAGCACCTCAGTAGAGAAAGCCGAAAACTGACTGTCATGATAAAGCGCGAGACTGGTCAGCCACTCGATGACTCAACGGAATCTTCGTGATTCCTCCGCATTAACGAAGGGCCGTTTCCCGGTCATGTACATACGCGCCCCGTATTCAGATGAGCGTAGAAGTACCAGGGGTTATATAGTAGCCCCATCGTCAAACTCCTATGGCTAAGTGAAAGTGTTAAAGCAATATAGTCCGATTGCCTTGTTCGCTACGCTACCACCTCCTTATTGGACCAAGACGTTGGATCAAGTGTGAATACGCGTTTTTTGTGAACACCCCCGCATTATATATATGCGTGGAGGCGGAAGCCGACAACTACAAACTTTCAGATTATATACATATCTACATAAACGGCCACACATGAGGCATCATAATACTTTCAGGAAAAATTATAAACGTAGCCTTGATAGCTCAATAAAACATTGTTTTTACGATGGGAGTACATGTCACTAGAACATAATATTCTTCGAGCACTGAGCCTCTATCGAACGAGCGCCTTCAAGAACTTCTTCAAAGTAGTGCTCGGCAGCCACTCGGCCCACGGCCAAACCCTGTGTTGCAACAGTGGTGGCCTCCATCTCCGCCCAGTATGTCTTGACACGGGCAAAGGCCATCCGCGCACCCTCTATGCACACCGACCTCTTCATAGCATCGATGTGCGGCACAGCACCAAGGAATTGTTGCACTAAACTAAAGTAACTATTCGGCCTTGGCCCTCCCGGCCACAGGTGATCCACAACAGACCTCATGGCAAGTCCGGACAACCTATGGAGCTTGGCCCACTCGGCCATTTGCTCATTCAATAGCAGCGGACGCACTGGAGCATGGAACTGTGACCAGAACAGCTTTTCCACTTCGCGATCTTTTTTATCCTTGAAGTACTCGGCCGCATCAGCAACACTTGCCGCCAAATCCACGTAGGCGTCCGCAGAACTCCATAGTTGATCAAGAGGCGCATACTTCGGATCTCCGAACTTAGTCTGCAACAAAAAGAGCTTCCCAGCTGTGATATCTCCAGCTTGATGCAGCTCCTCCTTCGCCGCTCGTATTTCGGAATGGGCTTCCTTGGATGCTACCATGGCCTTCTCCAGGTCCGTCGCCTTTGCACGGTTTTCTTCTTCAAGAAGCTGGTAACGGTCGGCGGCATCTTTCAACTCAACGGCCATCTTGGCCATTCTTTCCTTGCTCTGGCAATGTGCGGCCTGTTCGGCCGTCAGCTCTTCGACCGCCTTTAGAGCGGCCGCATCGCTATTTCTGGCTTGCTCCTTGGCTCGGGCAAGTTCCGCCCGAAGGGTCTCCACGGTGGCAGCTCCATCTGCAGTCACAACATATAAAAAATACTGGCATCATGCTCCTCTTACTATGTGTTGATCACCGGAGAAATCACTTACCCTGTGCCTCGTCAAGCCGCTTGTTGACAAGCATGATGTCGGCATCGGCCGCACCAAGTTGCCGCTTTTGCTTGGCAAACCCATCAGTCCGGCTAGTCACCGGAGCTTCAGCCACTTGCACATAAAGGCGGTCTGGTTATTACCTAGGACTATGATCCTCTATTCGCCGCCGTTTTCGATGACAACCAGAGTCTAAGGGGCTACTATCTGCATAGGGCTCACATAACGTGTGCGGTACTATCAAAAACATACACTATGTCACGTACCTCAAAGCCTTTCAGCAGCTCATAAAAGCTTCATGCAATCCGCTTTCAGCGGATGAAATCTTTTCAACTACCGTACTCATTAGTGTACGGTGGCTTCTGAGATGGCCGCTTGCTCCAGAAGATCCTTCGGTGCGTCCGACCGCACACTGTATGGTTCCGGACTCTTTCTGTTGCTCTCTTTAGGAGCCGAATACTGAGGACTCCGGGTGGCCAAGGGATTACCCCCTGGCCTTGGTGGATCAGGAGAAACCCTTCGCGACGACACTTCAGGGTCGCCCGCCTCATGAGGCGGGGTGGCAGGGGGAGGTGTTTCGCTCTCCATCATCTCCAGAAGAAGATCCCCCGAAGACGAATTCTGTCGAGAAGGGCTACGATCCGAACTACAAGATATAAGCTTCGGTTATTGTCTTCAGAAGTAAGGTAGGATATTTTCACTACTAAGTACTTTTTGATTACTTACAGCTCGGTACATGGCTAATTCCCTTGCGGACACTGTGCGCCAAGGGTACCCCTCGGGGCAGGACCCTCTGGCGAAGATTTTTTCCCTCGTTTGGAAACCTCTGTTTTCGGATCTTCAGAGGTGGTCCTCTTCCTTCCTCGGGGAGAGGGAATGTCAGATTCTTCTCCTTGGTTATCCTCCTTAGCGGAGGCACTCATTCCCCCGATTGGGATGAGTAGTGAGTGAGGCTCACTTTCGGCCTCTTTATTCCCCCCTTTATCTTCCTTCGAGGGCGCCTGATAAGGCGCCGGCTCCAGCATTCTATCTAGTACCGGGTTGGCCAAGCCCTCGGGAAGGGGGGACGGATACCTGATCATCTTCGCCTTTGTTATCCAGTCCTGGTCAAAGAGCGACTTTTTAGAATGATGTTATGATAAATAAGAGAAATAGTGTGTTCGGCCATGGGATTACTTACTTGGGTATCCGGGCGATTACAGCTCAGACTCGCATCCTCGGTGGTGTCCGGACACTTTAGTTTTGGTCCGAAGAACAACTTGTACATCTCCTCACACTAGTAGAAAACAGGGCTATGGTCCAGGCCGGCTCAGCCCATTAGTCCCGGTTCAGTGTAGAACCGGGACCAATGTGGGCATTGGTCCCGGTTCATGAGCCCAGGGGGCCGGCCGGGCCACGTGGGCCATTGGTCCCGGTTTGTCTGGACCTTTTGGTCCCGGTTGGTGGGACGAACCGGGACCAATGGGCCTCGCTCCTGGCCCACCACCATTGGTCCCGGTTGGTGGCTTGAACCGGGACCAAAGGCTCCCCTTTAGTCCCGGTTCATGCCACCAACCGGGACCAATGAGGTGCCTATATATACCCCCTCGCGCAAGAGCAGAGCACAGTGCTCTGTTTTTCTGGCCGAGGGGGAGAGGGCTTTGTGGTGCTCTAGCTCACCTCCTATGCACATGAGGTGTTCGATGGAATGCCCGAGCCACACTACTTAAGCTTTCTCCTCTCAAAGCTCGACCTCCAAGCTCCATTTTCCTCGAGATTTGTACACTTCTATTAATTTGGACACTTAATTATATATAATGCACGCAGATGAACCGGCAATGGATGTACGGTGACACACCCGCGAGTACATTAAGGGCATGCATGAGTTTCTCGATGCGGCTGAGGCAAACAAGCAGAATGGTTTTATGTGTTGTCCATGCACTGAATGTGGGAATACGAGGTCTTACTCTAACCGGAAAATCCTTCACTCCCACCTGCTTTACAAGGGTTTCATGGCACACCATAATGTTTGGACGAGGCACAGAGAAATAGGGGTTATGATGGAAGACGGCGAAGAAGAAGAGTATGATGACAACTATGTGCCCCCTGAATACGGTGATGCTGCAACGGGGGGAGCTGGTGAAGATCAAGAGGAACCAGACGATGTGCCCAATGATGCTGCCACGGGTGAAGCTGCTGAAGATCAAGAGGAACCAGACGATGTGCCCGATGATGATGATCTCCGCCGGGTCATTGTCGATGCAAGGACGCAATGCATTAGTCAAAAGGAGAAGCTGAAGTTCAATCGCATGTTAGAGGATCACAAAAAAGGGTTATACCCCAATTGCGAAGATGGCAACACAACGCTCGGTACCATACTGGAATTGCTGCAGTGGAAGGCAGAGAATGCTGTGGCTGACAAAGGATTTGAGAAGCTACTGAAAATATTGAAGAAGAAGCTTCCAAAGGGTAACGAATTGCCCGACAGTACATACGCAGCAAAGAAGGTCGTATGCCCTCTAGGATTGGAGGTGGAGAAGATACATGCATGCCCTAATGACTGCATCCTCTACCGTGGTGCATACAAGGATCTGAACGCATGCCCGGTATGCGGTGCGTTGCGGTATAAGATCAGACGAGATGACCTTGGTGATGTTGACGGCGAGCCCCTCAGGAAGAGGGTTCCTGCGAAGGTGATGTGGTATGCTCCTATAATACCACGGTTGAAACGTCTGTTCAGAAACGAAGAGCATGCCAAGTTGATGCGATGGCACAGTGAGAACTGAAAGAAAGATGGGAAGTTGAGAGCACCCGCTGACGGGTCGCAGTGGAGAAAAATCGAGAGAAAGTACTGGGATGAGTTTGCAAAGGACCCAAGGAATGTATGGTTTGCTTTAAGCGCGGATGGCATTAATCCTTTCGGGGAGCAGAGCAGCAATCACAGCACTTGGCCCGTGACTCTATGTATGTATAACCTTCCTCCTTGGATGTGCATGAAGCGGAAGTTCATTATGATGCCAGTTCTCATCCAAGGCCCTAAGCAACCCGGCAATGAAATTGATGTGTACCTAAGGCCATTAGTTGAAGAACTTTTACAGCTGTGGAATGGAAACGGTGTACGTATGTGGGATGAGCACAGACAGGAGGAATTTAACCATAAGGCATTGCTGTTCGTGACCATCAACGATTGGCCCGCTCTCAGTAACCTTTCAGGACAGACAAACAAAGGATACCACGCATGCACGCACTGTTTAGATGACACTGAAAGTATATACCTGGACAAATGCAGGAAGAATGTGTACCTAGGCCATCGTCGATTTCTTCCGACCAACCATCAATGTCGAAAGAAAGGCAAGCATTTCAAAGGCGAGGCAGATCACCGAAAGAAGCCCGCCATGCGCACCGGTGATCACGTGCTTGCTATGGTCAATGATTTACACTATGTAATCTTTGGAAAGGGTCCCGGTGGACTAGCTGTTCCGAATGACGCTGAGGGACACGCACCCATGTGGAAGAAGAAATCTATATTTTGGGACCTACCCTACTGGAAAGACCTAGAGGTCCGCTCCTCAATCGACGTGATGCACGTGACGAAGAACCTTTGCATGAACCTGCTAGGCTTCTTGGGCGTGTATGGGAAGACAAAAGATACACCTGAGGCACGAGAGGACCTGCAACGTTTGCACGAAAAAGATGGCATGCCTCCGAAGCAGTATAAAGGTCCTGCCAGCTACGCTCTTATGAAAGAAGAGAAAGAAATCTTCTTTGAATGCCTGCTCAGTATGAAGGTCACGACTGGCTTCTCGTCGAATATAAAGGGAATAATAAATATGCCAGAGAAAAAGTTTCAGAACCTAAAGTCTCATGACTGCCACGTGATTATGACGCAACTGCTTCCGGTTGCATTGAGGGGGCTTCTACCGAAAAACGTCCGATTAGCCATTGTGAAGCTATGTGCATTCCTCAATGCAATCTCTCAGAAGGTGATCGATCCAGAAATCGTACCAAGGCTAAGGAGTGATGTGGCGCAATGTCTTGTCAGTTTCGAGCTGGTGTTCCCACCATCCTTCTTCAATATCATGACGCACATCCTAGTTCATCTAGTCGACGAGATTGTCATCCTGGGGTCCGTATTTCTACACAATATGTTCCCCTTTGAGAGGTTCATGGGAGTCCTAAAGAAATATCTCCGTAACCGCGCTAGGCCAGAAGGAAGCATCTCCATGGGCCATCAAACAGAGGATGTTATCGGGTTTTGTGTTGACTTCATTCCTGGCCTTAACAAGATAGGTCTCCCTAAATCGCGGTATGAGGGGAGACTGACTGGAAAAGGCACTCTTGGAAGAGACTCAATAATATGCAGGGACGGATATTCTTGGTCTCAAGCACACTACACAGTTCTATAGAAATCTACCTTGGTGACCCCGTATGTCGATGAACACAAGAACAGTCTGCGCTCCAAACACCCGGAGCAGTGCGACGACTGGATTACATGTGAACACATCAGGACTTTCAACAGTTGGTTGGAAACACGTCTCAGAGGTGACAACACTGTTTGTGATGAGTTGTACGTGTTGTCTAGGGGACCATCTTTGACTGTATTGACTTACAAAGGATACGAGATAAATGGGAATACATTTTACACGATCGCCCAAGATCAAAAGAGCACCAACCAAAACAGCGGTGTCCGCTTTGATGCAGCAACCGAGAGCGGAAAGGACACATATTATGGTTACATAGTGGACATATGGGAACTTGACTACGGACCTGATTTTAAGGTCCCTTTGTTTAAGTGCAAATGGGTCAATCTGTTAGGCGACGGGGTACAGGTAGACCCACAGTACGGAATGACAATAGTGGATCTGAAAAATCTTGGGTACACTGACGAACCGTTCGTCCTAGCCAATGATGTGGCACAGGTTATCTATGTGAAGGACATGTCTACCAAACCGAGAAAAAGAAAAGATAAGGAAGCGAATACATCATACGATGAGCCAAAGCGCCACATAGTTCTTTCAGGAAAAAGGGACATCCTGGGAGTGGACGGCAAGACAGACATGTCTGAATATTATGAAAAGTTTCATGAAATTCCTCCCTTCAATGTCAAGGCTGACCCAAGCATCCTGATAAACAATGAAGATTATCCATGGTTACGGCGCAATAAGCAAATGACACAAGCGAAGAAAAAGTGAAGACTTTCTCCCGCAATAAGCAAATGCTATGTGGGTGAAATTATGATACCATCCCAACTTTGATGTCTTATGGTTCGAAACTTTGATACTTCGAAAGTGATTGTCCATTTTGTACACGAAGTGCATCAAGTTTTTGTCGTAACCCTCTCTACTTTTTGGAACATGCTATGTGGGTGAAATGATGATACCATGCCAACTTTCAACCTTTTCAGAGTTCATTTTGAAATGCTTTCCAATTTCAGAGTCATTTAGCTCAAAGAATGAATTAATAGCAAACAGAATGAACTACAAAACTTTTATGAAAATAAAAACAATCAATTAAAATATTATGTTATGATCAACTAAAATAAAACTATAATATTCTTCAATAGCAAAAAGAATATATTTTTTGTGACCTAAAATCAAACTATAAGTATTTAATTGTAAGTATAAATAAAAAATAAATAGCAAAGAAGAAAAAAAATTCTATTTTTATAGTAAAGTTATTCATAAACTAGTGATTCACACAAATTTTTAAAAATTCAAATTTAAACTATTCAAAATTTAAAACTAATGGCACTAACAGAAAGTTTATAATTTTTGTGACCTAAAAGCAAAAAGAAATCACTAAAAAACTGTAAGTATTTAGTTTTAAGTAGAAATAAAAAAATAAAAAACCAAAAAATGTAGAAATAAAAAAGAAAAAACCAAAAAAAATGCCACCTACTGGGCCAAAGAATATAAGTATTTAAAATCAAACTATAAGTATTCAATTGCAAGTATAAATAAAAAATAAATAGCAGAGAAGAAAAAAATTCTATTTTTATAGTAAAGTTATTCATAAACTAGTGATTCACACAAATTTTTAGAAATTCAAATTTAAACTATTCAAAATTTAAAACTAATTGCACGAACAGAAAGTTTATAATTTTTGTGACCTAAAAGCAAAAGAAATCACTAAAAAACTGTAAGTATTTAGTTTTTAGTAGAAATAAAAAAATAAAAAACCAAAAATGTAGAAATAAAAAAGAAAAAACCAAAAAAAATGCCACCTACTAGGCCTCCACGGCCTGAATATGACTAGAAACCCTACATGGGCCAGGATTCAGGCCCGCAGAGGCCCAATAGGCCCACAGGCAGTAGCAAGTTTAGGCCCGAAAGCCTGCATTAGAGAGGAGCTCGAATGGGGAGGCACAGCAGGGCTTATAAACCAGTGCCGGCGCCCTTCAGCTAGCGATGTGGGACTAAACTTTTGGGCGCTGGCAGCACAAGGGCATTGGTCCCGGTTGGTGGCACCAACCGGGACCAAAGGTCTCACGCTTCGCCTTGGCTGCCGTGAAATTGGCCTTTGGTCCCGGTTGGTGGCACCAACCGGGACTAAAGGGTGCATTAGTCCCGGGTCGTAGGACCAACCGGGACCAATGCTTTTGGTATATAAGCTGGACTTGTGAAAATTTTACAACTTCACCGTCAGTTCGTGCCCGACGCCCCAGCGCTGCTCCTCGTCGCCGTCGCCATCATCGCCCCTGCCTCCGACGCCGTCGCCGCGCCGCCCCTGCCCCCGACGCCGTCGCCGTGCCGCCCCTACCTCCGACGCTGTCGCCGCGCCGCCCCTGCCTCCGGTGCCACGTCGTCGCGCCGCCGGCCACCACGTCGTCGCCGCGCCGGCCCCTGCCCCGCGGCCCGCCCCGCCCGCCGACGCCGTCGCCATCATCGCCCCTGCCTCCCCCGCCGTCGCCATCGCCAGAGCCCCCGCTGTGAGCCGCCGCGCCCATCCGGCTCAAAGCATGTTTTTATTAGATTAATTTCTTTTAGATTTATTACATTAATGTTTTTGTTCACAGCATGTTTTTGTTCATATATGTATTTTTTGTTCATTTGTGTATTAATGTTTTTGTTGCATATATGTAATTTTTTTCAATGTATATATGTATGTGGTAGCTATATATGCATGATGAGGGGGGTGGGGGTCGATATACCCCCTCCCCGATAATTTCAACATGAGCGGAGAGGTCGATATAGCCCCTCCCCGACAACATGAGAGAGGGACGAGGGGTCGAGAGAACTAAATAAGATGATGATGTTTATGATGTTTTTTTCCTGTTGATGATATGATGATGTTGATGATGTTTTTTTCTGTTGATGATATGATGATGTTTTTTTTTCTGTTGATGATATATATGATGATGTTTTTTTTCATATATGCATTTTTTCATATATATGATGATGTTAGTGGAGAGGAAAAAGTAAAATAAGGAAAAGGAAAATAAGTAGAGAAAGAAGGAGAAGAAGAAGGAGAAGACGAGGAGAGGAAGAAAAGGAAGAGGAGAAGAAGAAAGGAATAGAGGAGAAGAAGAGAAAATTAGAATATATATTCTATTTTCTCTTTTCTCCTCTATTCCTTTCTTCTTCTCTTCTTTTTTTCTTCTTTTTTTTCTTCGACACATGGGGGGGGGGTCGAGAACGTCGGACATTCATGAGAGAGGCGAGGAAGAAGGGGAAGAAGAGGGAGAAGAAGAGGAGAGGAAGAAGAGGAAGTCTTCTCCTCTATTCTTTCTTTCTTCTTTTCTTCTTCTTCTTCCTCCTTTATTTTATCGGGAACGAGGTCGTCGAGAGGTCGAGGAGCGGTAGAGGGAGAAACCCTAAATAGAAAGTATCGTCGGTGTGAGATACATGTACCGTCGGTGTCGGACACTACACCCACATCCCACAAGTGGCGCGGGCTTCGACGCCCACGTCACTTGTGGACGTGGATGTAGTGTCCGGCACCGAAGCCACATGTATCTCACACCCACGATACTTGCTAGCTATTTAGGGTTTCCTCTACCGAAAAGAAGAGGAGAAATAAATAAGAAGAAGAAAAAAGAAGAAAAAGAAGAGGAGAAGAAGAAAGGAATATGGAAGAAAATAAAATATATTCTATTTTCTCTTTTCTCCACTATCCTTCTTCCTTCTCCTCTTTTTTTCTTCTTCTTCTTCTTCTTCTTCTTATTAGCCGGAAGTAGAGAGAGGTTTCCTAGTGTCAAAGTATTGAAGAAATCCATGCCTTCATCATTAGCCGGAAGTAACCAGGGCATGTTGGTACGAAGTTCTGCAAAGTTATTCTGGAATGGAGTCCCGGATAGAATAATCGCCTTTTGGTACGAATTCAGCAAAGGCCTTCCAAATAGCGATATTCGGAAGGCTCTTGCTGAACTTTGTACCAAAAAGCGAATTATCCTATCTGGGACTCCGTTCCAGAACAACTTTGAAGAGCTTCGTACCATCATGCACATGTTACTTTCGCCTAATGATGAAGACATGGTTTTGTTGAATCCCTTGACACTAGGCAACCTCCCGACCCCTCGGCGATCCTATCGAACATGAGAGGAAGAAGAGGATAAAAAAAGAAGAGGAAGAAGAAAAAAAGAGGAGAAGAAAGAATAGAGGAGATCTCCTCTATTCTTTCTTCTCCTCTTATTTTTCTTCTTCTTCCTCTTTTTTTATCGGGAACGAGGGTCGTCGAGGGACATAGATGTAGTGTCGTCGTTGTCGATATATACCCCCTCCCGATAGCTTACTATGATTAGGTAGCTAGTTCTACGTTTGGCACTAATATATCCATCTGTCATGTTTGAATAATAATTGCCATGTTGTAAATATTTGTAGAAACTATGGACACCGCCCTAGACGAAGCAACAAAAGAAGCGTTGTTGAGGGACATAATCGCAGAAGGAAGTGATGCCATCTTGTTGTTTCTCAATGAAACCGATGGTCTGGAAGGAGAGGGTGAACAAGTTGGTTACGGTGACCTAATGCCGGTGCAAGAAGAAGAACATGAGGACGGCTCCGGTGACCCAATGCCGGTGCAAGAAGGAGACCGTGATGACGGCTCCGGTGACCGAACCGAGTCCGGCCAGGTATATATATTAGTTAAGCCTATGCTGACTAGCTGATTGATGCATTCATTGTTTTGGTATGTACACATATTAATTAAGTCTTTGTTCTTTTTCTAGCCCTCCGAATCGAGCACAACTTCGGTAAAGAGACGAGGCCCGAAGAAAAAGTTGAGCTCGGATGAAAAGTTTGAGATCATAGCAATCGCGCCCGACGGCCAACCTATTGAACCCCTCCGGACAAAGAGCGCATTTGTTGCTCAGTGCGGGGTTCTGGTTAGGGACAAGATCCCGATAGCATCCAGCAATGGTTTAAGCCGGCTACAGAAGACCCTGAGGTGTCTTATGTCAATGATATGCAGAAAAATGATCTTTGGACTGAGCTGAAGTCAAATTTCACCCTACCGCCTGAGGATAATCCAGAGAACCCAGTTAAAGAGAAATTAATCAAGTCTTTTGCTCTGAAGAGGATGGCAGAACTATTCAGGAGGTGGAAGAAAGAGCTGAATAAGTTTGTCGAAAATAATGAGACACCAGAATTCAAGGGCAGATATGAGAAGATCAGAGATCACTGGCCCGCATTTGTGGCCCACAAGACATCAGAAAAGAGTAAGAAGATGTCGGCGACAAACAAGCAAAATGCTGCGAAGAAGAAGCTTCACCATCGCACGGGGTCAGGTGGCTACCTCATAGCCCGGCCTAAGTGGTCCAAGACTGAGAATGATCTGGTTCATAAAGGGATCGAACCAGAGACAATTAACTGGCCAGACCGTTGCCGGACTTGGTTCTTCGGGGCTGGCGGAACACTGGACCCTGTAACAGGGAAGTGCATTTGGACGAACGATCAAATGGACATACCAGTCAGTAAGCTTAAGCAGTATATCGAAGCAGCGCAGGAAGGGACGTTCTTTCCAGACAGAGAGAACGACGAGCTCACAATGGCCCTCGGGAATCCTGAGCACCCGTAGACGGACACGAGCACGCCAGGCTCCATTCCGTGGAAGGTTGGGTTTCCGGACGACAGGCGGTTTCAAATCCCATGAGAGGAGGAAAAAAGTGCAGCAGACCCAAATACAGGCTTGCAAGCAAGGGTAGACGCGATAGAGGAACGAGAAGCAAATCGCAGCAAACGTACTGCCGAAGCTCCCCCGAAGCTACCCGCCATCTCAGCGCAGAAGCAGCGTGGCTTCCACCGAGCTGCTTCAGCCGGAGCATGCCTTGACGGCTCCTGCCAGCTATCCCGTGGATGCTATCACGGAGTCTCAAAATTGCCACCTTATGACGCAATGGATGAATTTGAAGGTCAAGGCGGCTGTTGGCTCTGTTTATCCTACTGAACCCGGCGCAACTTTTCAACTGCCCGATTCCAGAAGGATATGCTAGGTGATGGTGGATGAGATAACGAGGGATTTGAGGACCTCCAGCTTGACCACCCTACCGGTGAAGGGGAGACTCGGCTGGGGTCTGCTCTGAAGACTCCATGCCTATGGCGGAAGGACCTCATCAACCTTCCGAACTGGACGCCTCCGCCTCCTCCTCCTCCTCCGGCGAGTCAGGGCACTCCACCTCCTCCACCGCCTCCTCCTCGAGTGACGCAGGGCCCTCGCTGGCTCCTTCCGGCGCGTGGCGGCACTCCGCCTCCTTCTCCGCCTGCGCCGACGCGCCCGAGCAGCCAGCCTCCTCCTTCTCCGCCTCGTCAGCGGCGGAAGAGACCTGCCGCCGCTCTACTGCTCCGGCGTGTCGTAGTCCTTCTCCTCCGCCGCTTAAGCAAGTAAAGAAGACAACCGCTCCGTCTGCTCGGTCGGCGTCTAGCAGTACAACCAGAGGCGGGAGGACATACAGATTCGGTCCTTCTCTGAAGACTCCAGAGAAGTTACCATATGAGAGACCCTGGAGGAGAACGCCGAGATCGCGCGAGAAGAAGTGAGGAACTTCTTTGAAGGGGTGAAAGCAAAGAAACATCCACCTCCGGAGGAGAAGGTAGATCGGGTGAAAGTGAAGCGCACTCTGGCTGCCCTGACAAAACCACCGAAGTCTGATCCGCCGAAAGGAAACTATGACCGCATTATTGGAAAGGAATTTGCCGAAGCGGAGCGGTCGGGAAGTACTGTCAGTGATCAAAGGCTGAAAGAACGACGAGCTGGGAAACAAATTGCCCAGCTCGGCGAACAAGCGAAGCAATCGTGCCCCCCGCTCAAGGTGCCTAGCCACAACGTCGATAATGATCCGAGGATGGTGCCCGGTTATAGCAATCTTGCAGATTACCTGCCCGACGAAGTACATTATGAACCCATGGAGTGCAGATACAAAGATACGAGTACGGGAAGCCTCTCGTCAAAGATGAAAGATCTCTATCAACGATGATGCGAAGATTGCATGATTGGTACTTGAAAATCTGCAGAGACTCTGGGGGGAGGAGTACTTTGTATGCGAGAGTTAAACCGGAGCATGACCTCGTTGGAATTGATCTGTTGCCTGTTCCATTTGAGGAGTTCTATCAGTTTTTCAATCAATTGGCCCTCGATAAAACAACGGTCGCCTGCTACTGTCTGTAAGTAGTACTACTTCTGTCATTAAGTTTCTCTATATAGCTTAGCTCTTTCATTGCATGTATTTATAATCATCCTCACTATATTATGCAGATTGAAGATCGCCGAATTGAAGAAAAGACAAGTCGGTGATATTGGGTTCATTAACACATATCTCATAGATGCAACTCAGGTTAAACTTCATGCCGCAGCTACCGAGGCCAACTTGCTACGATCGTTCGTAATAAATCAAAACAAAGATATAATACTCTTTCCTTACAACTTCAGGTGAGTGTTACTGTCTTGTGCGTATTCGGTTTCCCTTATATATTAGTCAAGGTTATAGTAATGTAATTGATGAGTTATGCATGTGTGTGCAGTTACCACTATATTCTCCTAGAGATTAAGCTTGAGCAGGGAGTAGTAACCGTCTTGGACTCTAAACGAAAAGATCCCAAGGAGTATGCGGACATGACTGAAATCCTCAAGAAGTAAGTTAAATCGATCATTATCCACCATATCAGCAACTTTGTTCATTTCCTGATATCAAGTAATTGTTTTCTTTGTCCGGCAGGGTTTGGAGAAAATTCACCAAAACAGTTCCGGGACTGCCGAAGGAGCTGGAATTTAGACACCCGAAAGTAAGTACTATAGTAGCATGTTCCGCGCATCTCCTAGTGATTCAAGCGCTAGTTTCATCAATACCATTTAGCATTCTTGCTTATCAGTTGATTGACCTCTATTTCTTGTAAAGTGGTTGTGGCAGGAACAAGGGAATGATTTCTGTGGATACTACATCTGCGAGTCCATCCGCCACACGACCTGTGAGCGGGGCGGGTACTCTAACGAACAATATGAAGTACGTAAATAACAACATTCACAATTTTATTTTATTACCATCATTTGTGTTGAGTTTCATTCATTTATATATATATATATATGTATTGACCCCCTTCTTCAAATTAGATGTTTCGGAAGCGGGATGAACTCCTAGCACCAGCTCGCATGCGAGCAATTCAAGAGGAATTGGCGGCATTCTTTCTTGACCACGTGATCCCTGAAGACGGAGAATTCTATGTTGCCCCTGAGTCCGTATGATTATATTTGTAAGAGATAATTATTGTATATATGTAGCCGGTAGTGTCAGATAGATATACGAGAACTTGTTGTTCGACCAATCTCTCGGAGAAGGAGAGGTGGTCGATATCACTTCTCTCTGTATATATGCATATATGTTCATGACGATCTTCTGTTTCCTTCGTTTGCATACTAGCTAGCTAGCGTGTCTAGTCCTCTCTATATACGTATGTATAGTACGTAGCGTCGACCAAGCACGGACATAAGAGAGGACACTTCTCTCTATTAATTATAACTAGCTAACACAATATATGAAACACCTAAATTAACCCCGCAAAACCCCCAACCCCCCCCCTTTCAAAAAAAAACAAAAACCCCAGCCAGAGAAGTGTTGACGCGTGGATGCCTATTGGTCCCGGTTGGTGCCACCAACCGGGACCAAAGGGTCTCCTGACTGGGCTCTGCGCACTGCCCACGTGGAGGGCCTTTAGTCCCGGTTCTGGATTGAACCGGGACTAAAGGGGGGAGGTATTAGTACCGACACTTTAGTCCCGGTTCAGGAACCGGGACTAAAGGCCCTTACGAACCGGGACTATAGGCCCTTCTTCTACCAGTGTCAAGCGTCATGCCGAGGAACTGCTAAATGATTCGCGGTCCCTCCGGGTTGAACTCCCACAAACGAAGAGGTCTATGTTTGCAAGGCGGGACCTGGCGAACTAGCATGACCTGCATCACTGTGACCAGGTTGACGTCTCTCTCAATAAGATCTCGGATGCAACTTTGTAAAATCGGCACATCCTTTACTGGACCCCGGTTTAGCCCCTCGCTGATCCATGATGTCAGTTGTGGTGGGGGGCCCGAGCGAAAGGCAGGGGCGGCTACCCACTTGGCACTCCGGGGAGCTGTGATATAAAACCACTCCGCTGCCACAAACTGGACACCTCTGGGAAGGAACCGTTTGGCCATGGAGCATCAGCGCTTTTTCTTACTACGGCACCTCCACACTCTACGTGCCGCCCATCGATGATCTTCGGCTTCACATTGAAGGTCTCGAGCCACAGGCCTAAGTGAGGGGTAATGCGAAGGAAGGCCTCACATACGACGATAAACGACGAGATGTGAATGAGGGAATCCGGGCCAGATCATGGAAATCCAGCCCGTAATAGAACATGAGCCCCCTAACAAAGGGGTCCAGAGCGAGGCCTAGTCCTCGGAGGAAGTGAGAGATGAACACAACACTCTCGTTGGGTTCGGGAGTGGGGATGACCTGCCCTCGGGCGGGCAGCCTATGCGAGATTTCGGCAGTCAGATATCTGGCCTCTCTCAGCTTCTTGATGTCCTCCTCTGTGATAGAGGAAGGCATCCACTGACCTTGGAGGTTGGATCCGGATATGGTTGAAGGTCCGAAGCGCCTGACCTGAGCCTGGGGTGTTGGAACTCGAGGTGGGGGAGGATTCGATTGAGCGCGGGAGGAAAAAGGGACAGGTCTTGGCCTCTTTATAAAAAGGGTGAATGTCAAGCATCCTCCTCGCGACCATTTTGGACTCGCCTAAAATCGAGGATTCATACCAACGGGCACGAGTGGGTACCCACGTCCGTTTTGATGAGAATCCCGTAATAAGGAGGACACGATCTCTGCTTCGACAAGACGTGTCAAGAAAACCACATCGCAATATGTGCGGTGCTGGTTTAGAAAAACGGTTCGAATAATGACTGGGCCATGACGTAACATCGTGCTGTCAAAACGCATCAGCAGATTAGATTTGTGGAAATATTATTCTCGATACGGTGGTATGTGGAAATTATTTTGCAGGGCCGGACACTATCCTTGGGTCCAAAATCTTCTATGGAGTATTCGGAGGAGGAACCCGCCTTGCAATGCCGAAGACAAAACTGCGCGCCGGACTCATCGTCATTGAAGCTTGGTTCAGGGGCTACTGAGGGAGTCCTGGATTAGGGGGTCTCTGGACAGCCGGACTATATCCTTTGCCCGGACTATTGGACTATGAAGAAACAAGATTGAAGACTTCGTCCCATGTCTGGATGGGACTCTCCTTGACGTGGAAGGTAAGCTAGGCAATACGGATATGTAGATCTCCTCCCTTGTAACCGACTATGTGTAACCCTAGCCCCCTCCGCTGTCTATATAAACTATAGGGTTTAGTCTGTAGGACAACATACAATCATACCATAGGCTAGCTTTTAGGGTTTAGCCTCTACGATCTCGTGGTAGATCAACTCTTGTAATACTCATATCATCAAGAACAATCAAGCAGGATGTAGGGTATTACCTTCTTCAAGAGGGCCCGAACCTGGGTAAACATCGTGTCCCTTGTCTCCTGTTACCATCCGCCTTAGACGCACAGTTCGGGACCCCCTACCCGAGATCCTCCGTTTTGACACCGACAGGGAGAAACATCATAAGATCCAAATATAATAGCAAAGCTCGCGATACATCAAGATCGTGCCGACTCAAGAACACGAGAGAGAGAGAGAGCGAGATCAAACACATAGCTACTGGTACATACCCTCAGCGCCGAGGGAGAACTACTCCCTCCTCGTCATGGAGAGCGTCGGGATGATGAAGATGGCCATCGGAGAGGGATTCCCCCCTCCGGCAGGGTGCCGGAACGGGTCTAGATTGGTTTTCGGTGGCTATGGAGGCTTCTGGCGGCGGAACTCCCGATCTAGGTTATTTTCTGGAGGTTTGTGTATTTATAGGAATTTTGGCGTAGGTCTCATGTCAAGAAGGTGCCCGAGTCATCCACGAGGTAGGCCCATGCGCCCGGGGGGGCGTTGGGCGCGGCCCCCACCCTCGTGGACGGCCCGGGACTCTTCTGGCCCAACTCTTTTACTCCGGGGTCTTCTTTTGGTCCATAAAAAATCATAAAAAATTGGCATGTCAATTGGACTCCGTTTGGTATTCCTTTTCTATAGAACTCAAAAACAAGGAAAAAATAGAAACTGACACTAGGCTCTAGGTTAATAGGTTAGTCCCCAAAATCATATAAAATAGCATATAAATGCATATAAAACATCCAAGGTTGATAATATAATAGCATGGAACAATCAAAAATTATAGATACGTTGGAGACGTATCAAGCATCCCCAAGATTAATTCCTGCTCGTCCTCGAGTTGGTAAATGATAAAAACAGAATTTTTGATGTGGAATGCTACCTAACATATTTATCCATGTAATTCTATTTATTGTGGCAAGAATATTCAGATCCATAAGATTCAAGACAAAAGTTTAATATTGACATAAAAATAATAATACTTCAAGCATACTAACCAAGCAATTATGTCTTATCAAAATAACATAGCCAAAGAAAGCTTATCCCTACAAAATCATATAGTTTGGCCATGCTTCATTTTCGTCATACAAAATGCTCCCATCATGCACAACCCCGATGACAAGCCGAGCAATTGGTTCATACTTTTTAACGCGCTTTAGCCTTTTCAACCCTTACGCAATAAATGAGCGAAAGCCATGGACATAGAACTATGGGTGGAATAGAGTATGATGATAGGGGTTATGTGAGAAGACAAAAAGGAAGAAAGTCTCACATTGACACGGCTAACCAACGGGCTATGGAGATGCCCATCAATTGATGTCAATGCGAGGAGTAGGGATTGCCATGCAACGGATGCACTAGAGCTATAAATGTATGAAAGCTCATCAAAAGAAACTAAGTGGGTGTGCATCCAACTTGCTTGCTGACGAAGACCTTGGGCATTTTGAGGAAGCCCATCATTGGAATATACAAGCCAAGTTCTATAATAAAAAATTCCCATTAGTATATGAAAGTGACAACATAAGGGACTCTCTATCATGAAGATCATGGTGCTACTTTGAAGCACAAGTGTGGAAAAAGGATAGTAACATTGTCCCTTCTCTCTTTTTCTCTCATTTTTTATTTGGGCCTTCTCTCTTTTTCCTTTTATTCTTTTGGCATCTTTTTCTTCTATTTTTTCTTTCATCCGGAGTCTCATCCCGACTTGTGGGGGAATCATAGTCTCCATCATCCTTTCCTCACATGGGACAATGCTCTAATAATGATGATCATCACACTTTTATTTACTTACAACTGAAAATTACAACTCGATACTTATAAAAAAATATGACCCTATGTGAATGCCTCCGGCGGTGTACTGGGATATGCAATGAATCAAGAGTGACATGTATGAAAAAAAATAGCATAGTGACTTTGCCACAAATACGATGTTAACTACATGATCATGCAAGGCAATATGACAATGATGATGCATGTGATAATAAACGGAACGGTGGAAAGTTGCATGGCAATATATCTTGGAATGGCTATGGAAATGCCATAGTAGGTAGGTATGGTGGCTGTTTTGAGGAAGATATAAGGAGGTTTATGTGTGATAGAGCGTATCGTATCATGGGCCGAGTTTGGATGCAACGACGAAGTTTGCACCAACTCTCAAGGCGAGAGAGGGCAATGCACGGTACCGAAGAGCACTAGTAGAAAAACCCCCATTCGTCCTGGTTGATGAGGGCCTTTTGTCCCGGTTTGTGAACCGGGACTAAAGGGTCGTTACTAATGCCCTAACCCTTTAGTCCCGGTTCTTACACGAACCGAGACAGATGGGCCTCCACGTGGCCGGTGCGCCGAGCCCAGGCAGGAGGGCCTTTGGTCCCGGTTGGTGGCACCAACCGGGACCAATAGGCATCCACACGTCAGCATTTTAGGGGCTGGGGTTTTTGTTTTTTTGAAAGGGGGGGGGGTTAGGGGTTTTGGGGGTTTAATTTAGGTGTTTCATATATTGTGTTAGCTAGCTAATTAACAGAGAGAAGTGTCCTCTCTTATGTCCTTGCTTGGACGACGCTATATATACGTATATATAGAGAGGACTAGACACACTAGCTAGTAAGCAAATAAACGAAACGGAAGATCGTCATGAACATATGCATATAGAGAGAAGTGATATCGACCACCTCTCCTTCTCCGAGAGATTGGTCGAACAACAAGTTCTCGTATATCTATCCGACACTACAGGCTACATATATACAACAATTATCTCTTACAATATAATCTCCTAATTATATATAAACATAGGGTCCACATAGTATTCTCCGTCTTCAGCGATCACGTGGTCAAGGAAGAATGCCGCCAATCCTCTTGAATTGCTCGCATATGATCTGGTGCTAGGAGTTCATCCCGCATCCGAAACATCTAATTTGAACAAGGGGGTCAATACATATATATATATATAGGAATAAATGGAACTCAACACAAATGATGGTAATAAAATAAAATTGTGAATATTATTGCTTACGCACTTCATATTGTTCGTCAGAGTACCCTCGTTCATAGGTCGTGTGGCAGATGGACTCGCAAACGTAGTATCCACAGAAATAGAGGTCAATCAAACTGATAATCAAGCATGCCAAATGGTATTGATGAAACTAGCGCTTGAATCACTAGGAGATGCGCGGAACATTTTACTATAGTACTTACTTTCGGGTGTCTAAATTACAGCTTCTTCGGCAGTCCCGAAGCTTTTTTGGTGAATTTTCTCCAAACCCTGCCAGACAAAGAAAACAATTACTTGATATATCAGGAAATGAACAAAGTTGCTGATATGGTGGATAATGATCGATTTAACTTACTTCTTGAGCATTTGAGTCATGTCCGCATACTCCTGGGGATCTTTTCATCTCGAGTCTAAGACGGTTACTAGTCCCTGCTCAAGCTTAATCTCTAGGAGAATATAGTGGAACCTGCGCATGCATGCATAACTCATCAATTACATCACTATAACCTAGACTAATAAGGGAAACCGAATATGCACAAGACAGTAACACTCACTTGAAGTTGTAAGGAAAGAGTATTATATCTTTGTTTTCATTTATTACCAACGATCATAGCAAGTTGGCCTCAGTATCTTCGACACGATATTTAACCTCAGTTGCATCTATGATATTTGTGTTAATGAACCCAATATCACCAATTTGTCTTTTCTTCAATTCGGCAATCTTCAATCTGCACAATATAGTGAGGATAATTATAAATACATGCAATGAAAGAGCTGACCTATATAGAGAGACTTAATGACAGAAGTAGTACTACTTACAGACAATAGCAAGTGACTGTTGCTTTATCGAGGGCCTTTTGATTGAAAAACTGGAAGAACTCCTCAAATGGAACATTCAACAGTTCAATTCCAACGAGGGCATGCCCCTCTCTTACTCTCAGCGTCAAAGTATTCCCCCCTAGACTCTCTGCAGGTTTTCATGTACCAATCATGGAATCTTCGCATCATCGTTGTTAGACATCTTTCATCTTTGACGAGAGGCTTCCCGTACTCATATTTGTGTTCCTCCACCTCCAAGAACTCATAATATACATTGTCGGGCAGGTAATCTCCAAGATTGCTATAACCGGGCACCATCCTCGGATCATTAGTAGGCACCTTGAGCGGGGGGCACGATTGGTTCGCTTGTTCGCTGAGCTGGGGAATTTTTTTCCCAGCTCGTCGTTCTTTTAACCTTTGATCACTGACAGTACTTCCCGACCGCTCCGCTTCGACAAATGACTTTGCAATAATGCGGTCATAGTTGCCTTTCGGCGGAGACTTTGCTGGTTTTTCCAGGGCAGCCAGAGTGCGCTTCGCTTTCACCGGATCTACCTTCTCCTCCGGAGGTGGATTTTTCTTTGCTTTCACCCCTTCAAAGAAGTTCCTCACTTCGGCTCGCGCGATCTTAGCATTCTCCTCCGGGGTCCTCTCATATGGTAACTTCTCTGGAGTCTTCAGAGAATGACCGAATCTATATTGCCTCCCAACTCTGGATGTACTGCTAGATGCCGGCAGAGCAGACGGAGCGGCTGCGGCTGTCTTCTTTCCTTGCTTACGAGGCGGAGGAGAAGGACTACGACGCGCCGGAGTAGCCAGAGCGGCGGCGGGTGTCTTCCGCCCTTGCTGACAAGGCGGAGAAGGAGGAGGCTGGCTGCTCGGGCACGCCGGCACAGGCGGAGAAGGAGGCTGAGTGCCCTGATCACTCGCCGGAGGAGGAGGCAGAGTGCCCTGACTTGCCAGAGGAGGAAGAGAAGGCGGAGGCGTCCAGTTCAGAAGCTTGATGAGCTCCTTCCGCCATAGGCATGGAGTCAATAGACAAGAACCCAGTCGAGTCTCCCCTTCACCGGTAGGGTAGTCAAGCTGGAGGTCCTCAAATCCCTCCGTTATTTTGTCCACCGTCACCCTGTCATATCCTTCTGGAATCGGACTATAGTGAAAAGTTGCGCCGGGTTCAGTAGGTCAAACCGAGCCGACAGCCGCCTTGACTTTGAAGTTCTGCCATTGCGTCATAAGGCGACAATGTTGAGACTCCATGATAGCATCCACGGGGTAGCTAGCAGGAGCCATCAAGACATGCTCCGGCTGAAGCAGCTCGGCGGAAGCCACGCTGCTTCTCCGCTGAGATGGCGGGGTAGCTTCGGGGATAGTTTCGGCAGGTCGCTTGCTGCGAGCTACTTCTCGTTCCTCTAGCGCTTGAACCCTTTCGTGCAGCGTCTGAATTTGGGCATGCTCCACTTTTTTCCTCCTCTCCTGGCAATTGTAACCGCCTGCATCCGGAAAACTAGCATTCCACAGAACGGATCCTCGCGTGCCTCATGTCCGTCCAGGGTGCTTAGGATTCCCGAGGGCCATTGTGAGCTCGTCATTCTCTCTGTCTGGAACGAACGTCCCTTGCTGCGCTGCATCGATATAGTGCTTTAGCTTCTTGACTGGTATGTTCATTTGCTCGTCCGTCCAAACGCATTTCCCTGATACAGGGTCCAAGGTTCCGCCAGCCCCGAAGAACCAAATCCGGCAATGGTCTGGCCAGTTCATTGTCTCTGGTTCGATCCCTTTATCAAGTAGATCATTCTCAGCCTTGGCCACCTTAGGCCGGGCTTTGAGGTAGCCACCTGACCCCGTGCGATGGTGAAGCTTCTTCTTTGCAGCATTTTTCTTGTTTGTCGCCAACATCTTCTTACTCTTTTCCGATGTCTTGTAGGCCACAAATGCGGGCCAGTGATCTCTGATCTTCTCATATCTGCCAATGAATTTTCGTGTCTCTTCTTTGTCGACAAACGTTTTCAGCTCATTCTTCCACCTCCTGAATAGGTCTGCCATCTTCTTAAGAGCATGAGACTTGATTAATTGCTCTTTAACTGGTTTCTCCGGATCCTCCTCTAGCGGTAGGGTGAAATTTGCCTTCAGCTCAGTCCAAAGATCATCTTTCCGCATATCATTGACATAAGACACCTCAGGGTCTTCATTCTTAGGCTTACACCATTGCTGGATGCTGATCGGGATCTTGTCCCTAACAAGAACCCCGCACTGAGCACCAAATGCTTCCTTTGTCCGGATGGGTTCAATCGGCATGCCATCGCGCGTGATTTCTGTGATCTCAATCCTTTCATCCGAGCGTAACTTTTTCTTCGGGCCTCGTCTCTTTACCGAAGTTGTGCTCGATCCAGAGGGCTAGAAAAAAGAAGAATTAGACGAGAGTTAATTAATATGTGTACATACCAAAAGAATGAATGCATCAATTAGCTAGTCATCACAGGCTTAACTAATATATTTACCAGGCCGGACTCTGTTCGGTTACCGGAGCCGTCACCACGGGCTCCGTCTTGCACCAGCATTGGGTCACTGGAGCCATCATAATCATGTCTTTCCTCCTCCACTCTTCGATCACCGTAGCCTACTTCTTCTTCACCCTATTCTGTTTCCAGACCATCATTGTCGTTAAGATACGACATGACATCACCTCCGGCTAAGATTATGTCCCCCAACACCTGTTCTTGTTCCTCGTCTCGTCCGAACTCCATTGTTTCTGCAAATATTACAACATGGCAATTATTACACAAACATGACAGCAGGGGGTTATATCGACAACGACGACATACATACATGGGAAAATAATGTTATCAGGGAGGGGGTAGGTCGAACCCCCCCTCGTGTTGAAGTTATCGGGACACGGGGTATATCAACAACGACATATCCGATAAAAATAAGAAGAGGAAGAAGAAATAAAAAGAGGAAAAGAAGATATTAATAGAGGAGAAGATTGAAGAAAAAAAAAGAGGAGAAGAAGATATTAATAGAGGAGAAGATTGAAGAAAAAAAGAAGAAAAAGAAGAGGAGAAGAAGAGAAAATAGAATATTCTATTTTCTCTTCTTCTCCTCTATTTCTTTCTTCTTCTCCTCTTGTTTTTCTTCTTTTTTCTTCTTCGTATTTATTTCTCCTCTTCTTCTCCTTTCTTCCTCTTCTTATTTTCCCTTTTCCTCTCATTCTTTTTCTTCTTCTTCCTTTCCTAGCTAGATATATAAAACTTTTCTTAAAAATGTAACTTTTGCATACATACATGGGAAAATAATATTATCGGGGAGGGGGTAGGTCGAACCCCCCCTCGTGTTGAAGTTATCGGGACACGGGGTATAATTGCCATGTTGTAATATTCTATTTTCTCTTCTTCTCCTCTATTTCTTTCTTCTTCTCCTCTTCTTTTTCTTCTTTTTTCTTCTTCTTATTTATTTCTCCTCTTCTTCTCCTTTCTTCCTCTTCTTATTTTCCTTTTTCCTCTCATTCTTTTTCTTCTTCTTCCTTTCCTAGCTAGATATATAAAACTTTTCTAAAAATGTAACTTTTGCATACATACATGGGAAAATAATATTATCAGGGGGGTAGGTCGAACCCCCCCCCCCTCGTGTTGAAGTTTTCGGGCCATGGCTCGTGTTTCCCTCATTCTTGTCTCCTTTCTTTATTCCTTCGTATGTCGTCTCTCTTAAGGTCCTTTCCCTTTCCTTACTCCAATTAACGCTTTCTCAGTCCAGATATCCTCTACTTTATTATCTTCATTCTGTCTCTGTCTTTCCTCTCGCTTCTCTTTTCTTTCTCTTGCTTCCTCTCCGTTTTCCTTCTTATCATATCACTTTACATACTCCTCCTTTCTCCTCCTTTCTTTTCTTCTTTCCGACTTTCCCTCTCAATTGCCCCTTTACCGCTTCGCGATTCATCCCTTCGCTTATCACTCTCCTTCCATGCGTTGTTCGCTTCTCTTTTTTTCTTATCATAATCACTTCTTTAGATTAACCAGACCTTATTATTTTCTGCCAGTGCCATCTTTGTCTGTCTTGCATTTGATATTACTTCTTAGATCATGGGCTCTGCCCTATTTTAATCTCTATTGACGCTCCTATTATATTATTATTTTAATTTCATTTTCTCGTCCTATTTTCCTACCTTTCCAACTATCACCTATGCCTGCATTCTTCATGATGTTAATAGTTCTTTTTCATAGTTTTGCTTTTGTTTTTCTTCGTTCTTCTATCTTCCTTAGATCTATTATCTTCAATATTTATTCTTCGCATCTCTATTTACACCACATTGTTTTTTTATTTTTCCTTCTAGCTACTGTTTCGTTTTCTCAATCCATCCGTCGTTCTTCTTTGTTTTTAAAGTCTCACTACTATATTGTCTTTTGCTGCAAAGTATCTTTACTTACTCTTGTGTTTTCCCTCAGTTCGATGACAGAAGCTGCTCAGATTCTCAAAGCTCAATCGTTATCTGTCACTTGCATATGCGTTAATTGTTTACGACTCCGCCTTCTTTTTCTTCTTTTTTGCTGTCTTCATTTACTTCTTCTCCTTTCTTCCTCTCCTCTTCTTCTCCTTCTTCCTCTTCTTATTTTCCTTTTTCCTCTCATTCTTTTTCTTCTTCTTCCTTTCCTAGCTAGATATATAAAACTTTTCTAAAAATGTAACTTTTGCATACATACATGGGAAAATAATATTATCGGGGAGGGGGTAGGTCGAACCCCCCTCGTGTTGAAGTTATCGGGACACGGGGTATATCGACGACGACAGACCCGATAAAAAATAAGAAGACGAAGAAGAAATAAAAAGAGGAGAAGAAGAAAGGAATAGAGGAGAAGATCGAAAAAAAAGAAAAAAAGAGGAGAAGAAGAAAGGAATAGAGAGGAGAAGAAGAAAATAGAAATTTTTCTATTTTTTCTTCTTCTCCTCTATTCCTTTCTATTCTCTCTTCCTTTTCTTCTCTCCTCTTCTTCTCCTCTCCTTTTCTTCCTCTCCTCTTCTTCTCCTTTTTCCTCTTCTTATTTTCCTTTTTCCTCTCCTAAATATATAAAACTTTTCTAAAAATGAAACTAACCTAAAATGTACTAAAGAGAACATATATAGATAATCCTTTTCTAAATATATAAATCTAACTTTTTTGCATATATGAACATATATACACAGAGAACATACAAACATATATACATTTTTATAAAAAAGCAAAATACAAATCATCATATATATGAAAAAAATATGAAAAGAAGCAACATACACAATACATATACTCACATATATACATATATATATATAATCTGAAAAAAACAAGCATATAATATCTGAAAAAAAGGAACAGGGAGGGGCGGCGCCGGCCGGACCAAGGGAGGGGCAGGGGTGCAGGGTTCGGCGGCGAGGACGGCGACGGGGCAGGGGGCGCGCGTTCGGCGGCGAGGACGACGGGCAGGGGCGGCGGGCGCAGAGGAAGGGGGCGGGGCAGGGCGACGGGACGACGGGCGCGGGGCGCGCGACGCGCGTCGGGGCAGGGGCGATCGGCGACGGCGTCGGGCGAGGGCACGGGCGACGGCGAGCGGGCGGCGACGGCGACCTCGGGCGGCTAGGGGAGGCGGTGCGACGTCGGGGCAGGGGCCGGCGTCGAGGAACAGTGTGGCAGCCTAGCGGTGTTGGAGAGAAGAATGGCGGGTGGGGGGGATTTCCTAAGTGTTTGGTTATATAGAAAAGGCTTTGGTCCCGGTTCGTGGCATCAACCGGGACCAATGCCCCCCTTTAGTCCCGGTTGGTGCCACCAACCGGGACCAAAGGCCTCTTTTCAGCACCAAAGGGCGGGAAGCGGCGGCCTTTGGTCCCGGTTGGTAGCACCAACCGGGACTAAAGGGTGGCATTGGTCCCGGTTGATGCCACGAACCGGTACCAATGCACCCCTTTAGTCCCGGTTGGTGGCACCAACCGGGACCAAAGGCCTTGTGCTGGAACTGGCGCGGTGCGGTGGGATGTTTAGTCCCACCTCGCTAGCCGAGAGGCTTCGACAGTGGTTTATAAGCGCTGCTGCGCTGACCACTTCGAGCTCCTCTCAAATGCAGGCTTACGGGCCTAAAGTCACTTTATCTGCCTGTGGGCCTACTGGGCCTCCTGCGGGCCTGAATCCTGGCCCATGGTAGGGTTTCTAGTCGTATTCAGGCCGTGGGGGCCCAGTAGGTGGCACTTTTTTTGTTTTTTTGTTTTCTTTGTTGCTTTATTTATTTTATTTTGTTTCTACTTACAACAAAATACTTAATGTTGCTATTTTTTTTTTTTCCAGTTTTTTTGTTTTTTTGCATTATTTATTTTCTTTTGTTTTTTTTTTTAATTCTTTTTTGCTTTTAGGTCAGCAAAATTATAAACTTTCTGTTAGTGCCATTAGTTTTAGAAAAATTATAAACTTTCTGTTAGTGCCATTAGTTTTCAAATTTGAATAGTTAAAATTTGAATTCTTTGAAATTTGTGTGAATCACAAGTTTGTGATTAACTTTACTATAAAAATAGTTTTTTTCTCGTTTTTCTTTGTTTTTTGCTTTAATTTTTAATTCTTTTTGCTTTTAGGTTAGCAAAATTATAAACTTTCTGTTAGTGCCATTAGTTTTACAAAAATTATAAATTTCTGTTAGTGCCATTAGTTTTCAAATTTGAATTGTTGAAATTTTGTGAATCACAAGTTTGTGATTAACTTACTAAAAATGAGCATAGATGCGCTTATAGGGAAAAATTCAACCTAAATTCATAGAAATTTCACTTTGAGAGGAGCTCAACAAGGCCGAGAGGGAAGGGCTTATAAACCGGTGTGAGCCCCCTTCGGTTGGCGAGGTGGGACTAAGCTCGGCCCGCAACGAGGACCAACCCTTTAGTCCCGGTTTGCACAAACCGGGACTAATGGTCATGGGCCAGGCGAGGAGCATTGGTCCCGGTTGGTGCCACGAATCGGGACCAATGCCCCCTTTAGTCCCGGTTGGAGGTACCAACCGGGACCAAAGGCCTTGTGCTGCCCCACGTCAAAAGTTTAGTACCACCTCGCTAGCTGAGAGAGCTCGAGAGTGGTTTATAAGCGCTGTTGCGCCCACCCTCTTGAGCTCCTCTCAATTGTAGGCTTTCGGGCCTAACCATACGTTTGTGTGCTGTGGGCCTACTGGGCCACCTGCGGGCCTGAATCCTGGCCCATGGTAGGGTTTCTAGTCGTATTCAGGCCGTGGGGGCCCAGTAGGTGGCACTTTTTTGTTTTCTTTGTTGCTTTATTTATTTTATTTTGTTTCTACTTACAACAAAATACTTATTTTTATTTTTATTTATTTTATTAAAGTTTATTTTTAATTATTTTTCTTTTAGGTCACAAAAATTATAAACTTTCTATTAGTGCATTAGTTTTCAAATTTGAATAGTTAAAATTTGAATTCTTTGATATTTGTGTGAATCACAAGTTTGTGATTAACTTTACTATAAAAATAGTTTTTTTCCATTTTTTTTTTTTTTTTTTGCATTATTTATTTTCTTTTATGTTTTTTTATTTTTTAACTTTTTGCTTTTAGGTCGGAAAAATTATAAACTTTCTGTTAGTGCCATTAGTTCTAGAAAATTATAAACTTTCTGTTAGTGCCATTAGTTTTCAAATTTGTTTTTTGTTTTCTTTGTTGCTTTATTTATTTTATTTTGTTTCTACTTACAAAAAAATACTTATTGTTGCTATTTTTATTTATTTTATTAAAGTTTATTTTTAATTCTTTTTTGCTTTTAGGTCAGAAAAATTATAAACTTTCTGTTAGTGCCATTACTTTTTTCCATTTTCTGTTTTGTTTTTTTCATTATTTATTTTCTTTTATTTTTTGCTTTATTTTTTAATTCTTTTTGCTTTTAGTTCAGAAAAATTATAAACTTTCTGTTAGTGCCATTAGTTTTAGAAAAATTAGAAACTTTCTGTTAGTGCCATTAGTTTTCAAATTTGAATAGTTAAAGTTTGAATTCTTTGAAATTTGTGCGAATCACAAGTTTGTGATTAACTTTACTAAAAAAATGAGCATAGATGTGCTTATAGAGAAAATTCAACCTAAATTCATTGTAAATTTCTATGAATTTTAGAGAAATTCACTTTGAATTTAGGTTAAATTTCCTGTATAAGGGCATCTATTTTCACTTTGAGAGGAGTTCAACAAGGCAGAGAGGGAAGGGCTTATAAACCGGTGTGAGCCCCCTTCGGTTGGCGAGGTGGGACTAAACTCTGACCGCAACAAGGACCAACCCTTTAGTCCCGGTTCGTGGCACAAACCGGGACTAATGGTCATGGCCAGGGGCGAGGAGCATTGGTCCCGGTTGGTGCCACGAAACAGGACCAATGCCCCCTTTAGTCCCAGTTGGTGGTACCAACCGGGACCAAAGGCCTTATGCTACCTCGCGTCAAAAGTTTAGTACCACCTCGCTAGCTGAGAGAGCTTGAGAGTGGTTTATAAGCATTGTTGCGTCCACCCTCTCGAGCTCCTCTCAATTTTAGGCTTTCGAGCCTAACCATATGCTGTGTGCCTGTGGGCCTATTGGGCCACCTGTGGGCCTGAATCCTGGCCCATGGTAGGGTTTCTAGTCGTATTCAGGCCGTGGGGGCCCAGTAGGTGGCACTTTTTTTTGTTTTCTGTGTCGCTTTATTTTATTTTGTTTCTACTTACAACAAAATACTTATTGTTTTTATTTTTATTTATTTTATTAAAGTTTATTTTTATTTTTCTTTTAGGTCACAAAAATTATAAACTTTCTTTAGTGCTATTAGTTTTCAAATTTGAATAGTTAAAATTTGAATTCTTTGATATTTGTGTGAATCACAAGTTTCTGATTAATTTTACTATAAAAATAGTTTTTTTTTCCAGTTTTTTGCATTATTTATTTTCTTTTATTTTTTGCTTTATTTTTTAATACTTTTTGCTTTTAGTTCAGAAAAATTATAAACTTTCTGTTAGTGCCATTAGTTTTAGAAAAATTATAAACTTTCTGTTAGTGCCATTAGTTTTCAAATTTGAGTAGTTAAAATTTGAATTCTTTGAAATTTGTGTGAATCACAAGTTTGTGATTAACTTTATTTTGTTTCTACTTACAACAAAATTATTATTTTTATTTTTATTTTTATTAAAGTTTATTTTTAATTATTTTTCTTTTAGGTCACAATATAAACTTTCTGTTAGTGCCATTAGTTTTCAAATTTGAATAGTTAAAATTTGAATTCTTTGATATTTGTGTGAATCACAAGTTTGTGATTAACTTTACTATAAAAAATAGTTTTTTTCCAGTTTTTTGTTTTGTTTTTTGCATTATTTATTTTCTTTTATGTTTTGCTTTATTTTTTAACACTTTTTGCTTGTAGGTCAGAAAAATTATAAACTTTCTGTTAGTGCCATTAGTTTTAGAAAAATTATAAACTTTGTGTTAGTGCCATTAGTTTTCAAATTTAAGTAGTTAAAATTTGATTTCTTTGAAATTTGTGTGAATCACAAGTTTGTGATTAACTTTACTATAAAAATAGTTTTTTTCTAGTTTTTTGATTTGTTTTTTGCATTATTTATTTTCTTTTGTTTTTTGCTTTATTTTTTAATTCTTTTTGCTTTTAGGTCAGAAAAATTATAAAATTTCTGTTAGTGCCATTAGTTTTAGAAAAATTATAAACTTTATTTTAGTGCCATTAGTTTTCAAATTTGAATAGTTAAAATTTGAATAATGGTATTACGAGGGACGAACCATAAGACATTAAAGCATTTCAAATGAACTCTGAAAAAGTTGAAAGTTGGCATGGTATCATAATTTCACCCACATAGCATGTGCATGTACAAAACGGACAATGGTATCATACTCGTCTGTTACAAAGTCGGCATGGTATCATCATAATAGTTACGGGAGAAAGTCTTCACTTTTTCTTCAGTTGTGTCATTTGCTTATTGCGCCGTAACCATGGATAATCTTCATCGTTTATCAGGATGCTTGGGTCAGCCTTGGCTTTGAAGGGAGGAATTTCATGAAACTTTTCATAATCTTCAGAGATGTGTGTCTTGCCCTCCACTCCCACGATGTCCCTTTTTCCTGAAAGAACTATGTGGCACTTTGGCTCATCGTATGATGTATTCGCTTCCTTATCTTTTCTTTTTCTCGGTTTGGTAGACATGTCCTTCAAATAGATAACTTGTGCCACATCATTGGCTAGGACGAACAGTTCGTCTACATACGCAAGATTGTTGAGATCCATCGTTGTCATTCCGTACTGTGGGTCTACCTGTACCCCGCCTCCTGACAGATTGACCCATTTGCACTTAAACAAAGGGACCTTAAAATCATGTCCGTAGTCAAGTTCCCATATGTCCACTATGTAACCATAATATGTGTCCTTTCCCCTCTCGGTTGCTGCATCAAAGCGGACACCGCTGTTTTGGTTGGTGCTCTTTTGATCCTGGGCGATCGTGTAAAATGTATTCCCATTTATCTCGTATCCTTTGTAAGTCAATACAGTCAAAGATGGTCCCCTGAACAACAAGTACAGCTCATCACAAACAGTGTTGTCACCTCTGAGACGTGTTTCCAACCAACTACTGAAAGTCCTGATGTGTTCACATGTAATCCAGTCGTCGCACTGCTCCGGGTGTTTGGAGCGTAGACTGTTCTTGTGTTCATCGACATACGGGGTCACCAAGGTAGATTTCTGTAGAACTGTGTAGTGTGCTTGAGACCAAGAATATCCGTCCCTACATATTATTGAGGCCCCTCCCAGCGTGCCTTTTCCAGTCAGTCTCCCCTCATACCGCGATTTAGGGAGACCTATCTTCTTAAGGCCAGGAATGAAGTCAACACAAAACCCAATGACATCCTCTGTTTGATGGCCCATGGAGATGCTTCCTTCTGGCCTAGCGTGGTTACGGACATATTTCTTTAGGACTCCCATGAACCTCTCAAAGGGGAACATATTGTGTAGAAATACGGGCCCCAGAATGACAATCTCGTCGACTAGATGAACTAGGACGTGCGTCATGATATTGAAGAAGGATGGTGGTGGCAACAGCTCGAAACTAACAAGACATTGTGCCACATCACACCTTAGCCTTGGTGCGATTTCTGGATCGATCACCTTCTGAGAGATTGCATTGAGGAATGCACATAACTTCACAATGGCTAATCAGACGTTTTCTGGTAGAAGCCCCCTCAATGCAACCGGAAGCAATTGCGTCATAATCACGTGGCAGTCATGAGACTTTAGGTTCTGGAACTTTTTCTATGGCATATTTATTATTCCCTTTATATTTGACGAGAAGCCAGTCGTGACCTTCATACTGAGCACGCATTCAAAGAAGATTTCTTTCTCTTCTTTCGTAAGAGCGTAGCTGGCAGGACCTTTATACTGCTTCGGAGGCATGCCGTCTTTTTCGTGCAAACGTTGCAGGTCCTCCCATGCCTCAGGTGCATCTTTTGTCTTCCCATACTCGCCCAAGAAGCCTAGCAGGTTCACGCAAAGGTTCTTCGTCACGTGCATCACGTCGATTGAAGAGCGGACCTCTAGGTCTTTCTAGTAGGGTAGGTCCCAAAATATAGATTTCTTCTTCCACATGGGTGCGTGCCCCTCAGCGTCATTCGGAACAGCTAGTCCACCGGAACCCTTTTTAAATATTACGTGTAAATCATTGACCATAGCAAGTACGTGATCACCGGTACGCATGGCGGGCTTCTTCCGGTGATCTGCCTCGCCTTTGAAATGCTTGCCTTTCTTTCGACATTGATGGTTGGTCGGAAGAAATCGATGATGGCCCAAGTACACATTCTTCCTGCATTTGTCCAGGTATATACTTTCAGTTTCTTCTAAACAGTGTGTGCATGCGTGGTATCCCTTGTTTGTCTGTCCTGAAAGGTTACTGTGAGCGGGCCAATCATTGATGGTTACAAACAGAACGCGTGCAGGTTAAATTCCTCCTGTTTGTGCTCATCCCACGCACGTACACCGTTTCCATTCCACAGCTGTAAAAGTTCTTCAACTAATGGCCTTAGGAACGCATCAATGTCGTTTCCGGGTTGCTTAGGGCCTTGGATGAGAATTGGCATCATAATGAACTTCCGCTTCATGCACATCCAAGGAGGAATTAGGTTATACATACATAGAGTCACGGGCCAGGTGTTGTGATTGCTCCTCTGCTCCCCGAAAGGATTAATGCCATCCGCGCTTAAACCAAACCATACGTTCCTTCAGTCACTTGTAAACTCAGGCCAGTACTTTCTCTCGATTTTTCTCCATTGCGACCCGTCAGCGGGTGCTCTCGACTTCCCGTCTTTCTTACGGTCCTCACTATGCCATCGCATCAACTTGGCATGCTCTTCGTTTCTGAACAGACGTTTCAATTGTGGTATTATAGGAGCATACCACATCACCTTCGCAGGAACCCTCTTCCTGGGGGCTCGCCGTCAACATCACCAGGGTCATCTCGTCTGATCTTATACCGCAATGCACCGCATACCGGGCATGCGTTCAGATCCTTGTACGCACCGCGGTAGAGGATGCAGTCATTAGGGCATGCATGTATCTTCTGCACCTCCAATCCTAGAGGGCATACGACCTTCTTTGCTGCGTATGTACTTTCGGGCAATTCGTTGTCCTTTGGAAGCTTCTTCTTCAATATTTTCAGTAGCTTCTCAAATCCTTTGTCAGGCACAGAATTCTCTGCCTTCCACTACAGCAATTCCAGTACGATACCGAGCTTTGTGTTGCCATCTTCTCGATTGGGGTACAACCCTTTTTTGTGATCCTCTAACATGCGATCAAACTTCAGCTTCTCTCCTTTTGACTTTCGCATTGCGTACTTGCATCGACAATGCCCCGGCGGAGATCATCATCATCGGGCACATCGTCTGGTTCCTCATGATCTTCAGCAGCTTCCCCTGTTGCAGCATCATTGGGCACATCGTCTGGTTCCTCTTGATCTTCAGCAGCTTCCCCCGTTGCATCATTGGGCACACCGTATTCAGGGGGCACATAGTTATCATCGTCCTCTTCTTCTTCACCGTCTTCCATCATAACCCCTATTTCTCCGTGCCTCGTCCAAACATTATAGTGTGGCATGAAACCATTGTAAAGCAGGTGGGTGTGAAGGATTTTCCAGTCAGAGTAAGACTTCGTATTCCCACATTTAGGGCATGGACAACACATAAAACCATTTTGCTTGTTTGCCTCAGCCACTTCGAGAAAATCATGCACGCCCTTAATGTACTCGGAGGTGTGTCTTTCACCGTACATCCATTACCGGTTCATCTGCGTGCATTATATATAATTAAGTGTGTCAAAAACCATTACAGAACATCATGAATAGATAATTAAGTGACCAAATTAATAGAAGTTCATCATCACATTAAAACCAAAGTACATACATAGTTCTCATCTAACAACATATAGCTCTCCAGAGCATCTAATTAATTAAACCATACATTGAAACTATGTAAAACATTTCAATGCGAAAACAAATGTGATCATAATCGCAATCAAGGTAACAATTGATCCAACGGCATAATGATACCAAGCCTCAGTATGAATGGCATATTTTCTAATCTTTCTCATCTTCAACCGCATTGAATCCATCTTGATCTTGTGATCATCGACGACATCCGCAACATACAACTCCAATATCATCTTCTCCTCCTCAATTTTTTTATTTTTTCCTTCAAGTAATTGTTTTCTTCTTCAACTAAATTTAACCTCTCGACAATAGGGTCGGTTGGAATTTCCGGTTCAACTACCTCCTAGATAAATAAAATCTATGTCACGTTGGTCGGCATAATTGTCATAAAGAATAAATGAACCAAATAGTTATAAAAAGATAATATATACCACATCCGAATCATAGCCAGGACGAGGGCCGACGGGGGCGGATACCAAAACCATCGCACTATATAATAACAAGCAATAATAAAAGTAAGAAAATTAGATAAGTATCTATCTAAAGTAAGAATTTTTTTCTTTCAGAAAGAAGATAAGAACAAGAGGCTCACCACGGTGGTGCCGGCGACGATATCAGTGTGGGCGATCGATGGCGGTGAAGACGGGAATGGGACGTGACGGGCCACTAAACCTAGACAAATCTCGAGGAAAATGGAGCTTTGAGGTCGAGCTTCGAGAGGAGAAAGCTTAACTAGTGTGGCTCAGGCATTTCATCGAACACCTATGTGCATAGGAGGTGAGCTAGAGCACCACAAAGCCCTTCCCTCGCTGGCCAGAGAAAAACAAAGCACTAGGGTGCTCTGCTCGCGGGCGAGGGGTATATATAGGCACCTCATTGGTCCCGGTTCGTGGCATGAACCGGGACTAACGGGAAGCCTGTGGTCCCGGTTCAAGCCACCAACCAGGACTAATGGTGGTGGTCCAGGAGCGAGGCCCATTGGTCCCGGTTCGTCCCACCAACCGGGACCAAAGGGGCATGACGAACCGGGACCAATGCCCCCACGAGGTCCGGCAGGCCCCTGGCCTCACGAACCGGGACCAATGCCCCCATGGGTCCCGGTTCTGGATTGAACCGGGACTAATGGGCTGACCCGGCCTGAACCAAAAGCCCTCTTTTCTACTAGTGGAGGCTAGCAATGATGGAAGGGTGAGAGTGCGTAATATCCATGGACTCACATTAGTCATAAAGAACCCATATACTTATTGCAAAAGTTTATTAGCCCTCCAAGAAAAGTACTACTACACATGCCCCTAGGGGGATAGATTGGTAGGAAAATACCATCGCTCGTCCCCGACCGCCACTCATAAGGAAAGCAATCAAAGAACACCCCATTCTTCAAATTTTTCACACAACGTTTACCATACGTGCATGCTACGGGACTTGCCAAACTCAACACAAGTATTTCTCAATTTCACAATTACTCAACTAGCACAACTCTAATATTACCACCATTATATCTCAAAACAGTTATCAAGTACTCATAGTATTCAATTCACTTTATATGAAAGTTTTTATTTTATCTGTCATGGAATTGTCACGGCAGATGTCCTAGGTGTCAGGACTTAGTCGCGAGGCCAACGCATCTATGTGGTAGCTTGAGAGGGGTTGAGCGGGATGAGAGACGCGATGTTTTACCCAGGTTCGGCCCCTCACGATGGAGGTAAAAGCCTACATCCTGCTTCATTGATATTGATGATGATGATCACGGTTACAAGAGTGCTCTATCTCGAGAGCTATTGTCTAAACCTAACTTGTCCAACTTGTGGAACTTGTGAATCTTGTCCCCTTTTGGGGAGCCCTGCCCCTCCTTATATATGTTGGAGGGGCGTGTTACATGTAGAGTCCTATTAGGATTAGGACTAGTCTATCTCTAATACAAACCGGATATAAGTCCAGGTCTTAACTCCTTGTAAGATAAATGTTCCTCATGCCTTTCCTCTTAAACCGGCCCACCATTAACATAAACCGGCCTGCTGGGCCTTAGGCCTTGTCATCCATCTGGAACACGCGCCGGGTCACCAATGAGTCTTTAGGCTCATGAATCGTCATACCAGTGAACCGCCAGACACGTAAGTCGCCAATCCTCTGGCGGTTTACCAATGAAACGCCTAGTCCGGCCGGGTTATACTTCCGGCCGGTTTACGCCGCGGGGTATATCCCCGACATTAGCCCCCAAGTTTAGCTTGGATTTATCCATGGTAAACTTATGCTGCAAAATAAACACAAGAACAAATTTGAAAGGTTGTGCTCCGGGTTAAGAATTCTTCTAAACCGGTACCTGATCACCCTTAAGTCCTTGTTATTTCCTCCTTCTGGGAAGTCTGGGTCAACAGACCAGCTTCATAATCAATTTGCCGACATTGGTTTGTCACAGAGAAATATTGTGAAGAATAACTCTTTTGACTCAGCTCCCAAAGCGTCGGTTTAAGAAATATGGGTCTTGAAATACTTATCTGATAATCAGCCGGTTTGAAGATGTAAAACTTACCGGTTTAATATTACCAAAATGGCCGGTTTATAAATATTGATAGCACCGGGTCATAATTGTTGTCGACACCGGGTCATGTAATTGATCTTCCTGATTTGCTCAAAACCGATAAAATGAAGATGTTCCTCCGTTATATGCATAATACCTATAGCCCCCAAGTCTTAAGAGGAGAACATAGTGATAACTTAAGACTTGCTCCAATAAGTGTTTCAACCTTGAAGAAATCCGGTTTGTTCATCTCAATCATATAAACTGAATACTCCATATATGTAGCCCCCAAGTACCGGGTTGTCATGCTTGCAGCAACCTGGGACTTGTAATTGCTTATAAAAACTTCAATCAGTGTAACCCCCAAGGGCCGGGTCATTATACAATAATGAGCAGGGACTTTGTAAATATAAGCATGTAGATTTTAGCAGTGATGTGTAGCCCCCAAGGGCCAGCTTAGTAAGATAATACAGAACCGGGACTTGATATATACTTTAATGAAAATAACATCTTATAATGTAGCTTCCATCGTAGGGCTTGAACCCACGTCCACAAGGTTAAGAGCTTTGTGCTTTACCAACTGAGCAATGGATCCTTCAATATTATGGACGAAAACTTGTGTACCTTGAATTGTTGACAGGAGCAATTGGTAGCCCCCAAGGGCCGGCTCATTATAATATTATGAGTCGGGTTCAATAAGACTAGTAAAAATGACTTTGCATTAGCCCCCAAGTGTCATAATGCATGCTTGCAGCGACATGAGACTTGCATGTAATCTCAATTTGAATAATGTAGCCCCCAAGTGCCGGGTTGTAAGCCTGCAGCGACTCGGGACTATTCCTTCCATTGTAGAATAAATCGTATCCTTTGTTAAAATAATAGCCATTGCGCTAAAGCGACTTTGAAAACTCAATAATACCGGTTATTAATAACCATAAAAATCCAGCCATGTTGGCTATTCAAGATAATATAATCCGGAGAAAACCTTATTTATTCAATATCATAATGAAAATTCAGCCAAGTTTGGCTATTTGAATAATATAACCCAATGATTTATAAGCGCATGATTCCAATGGCGCAATCCAAATAATATATACTGGCGACTTATAGTCCAAAGCCAGGCCGGTTTAACAAACCTGTTTCTGCATATAACAAGTTTAAAGTGTCCTGGCGGTTTACCGTCGGACGGGTCATAACGCCCAACATATAACCCGGGTTTATAACCAAGGCTGCACCTAAGAATAATCAAATATGAAATAGATCATACCTGTGACATTGAATCACATCGTTGGTTTACCAACTTTTTTTTAGTAAGGGTGATAACCCAAATCTTGAGTATGATAACTCCCGTCATATTTTGCCGGTTTGTAATAAAACCGTGTCGGGTTATAATAAACACCGGATAATCATCCTGGCAACTTTTTAGCCAACGCCAGACCGGGCTAAGAAAACTCCGGTTTATAATTGATTTGTACTAACAACTGATAGTTGAAAGCTTGTGCCGGGTTAAGAAACACCGGACTGATGATTTATAGTCTGGCCGGGTCAATAGACGCCGGTTTACCTTAAAACCATATCAAAGGAGAAGAAACTTTGACAAAAAGCAAATGAAAACTTGTAGTCGAGGCTTTTCAAGGGCTGCCAGGCCCAAACTCGAGACTTTTCATGGGCTGCCAGACCGCTGAGTTAAACCATTTGACAAAGCCTTTTAAGATGGCCCTCCAACTAACCAATCATCGTTTTAACTTTGACAAGTTCAGGGTCTCAATGAGAGTAACTGTCAAACGTTCGACGGGTCGTGCCAGGATTACCTGGATAGGAGTGGCTTACTTGATGAAGGCAGGTTAACCCGGGGTTTTAGGTGAATACACCAGGCTTCCAAGCCGTGGGTCGATACCCGGTTACAAGGGTCCTTTCAAACTCTTTGGTATTTGACACAAAGAGCCCCCAAGTAACTTTGTGAGTTGTGCTCAATGGGTGCCTATGTTTGAGTTGTGCGTAGCAACAAGACTCTCTTTGGCCCCTTCGGTGTGAAGCTCCCAAGCTTTGTTGTGGCATGATAGCCGGATTAATGGACAAAACTCCGCTTTGTAAGCTGAAGCCCCCATGTAACCAATAATATGATAAGCCAATAAGGCGGGATACCCATGTTTGAACCGTGCATCATGGCAACAGGTCCTCTTCGGCAACCTTTAACTTTTTGCAAGAGATAAATTCTTCTTGAACCGGAAATTCTTAGACCGGATATTGAGAGCTTCAAAGCTTTGTGGGAGAGAGATGACTCTTCAACCGGATTTTGAACCGGAATCCTTCTTTTTAAGCCGGAAGTTTTCTGACGGCCTTTAAATTTGCACCAATATGGTGGTTTAGGGTCCTGCATGAGATAACTTTGCAAGCCGGAGTAATTGCTCTTTTAAAGAAAGCAATATATAATATAATGGATGGATGTCACCTGATATGCCAGGCCAGTTGATATCCACCGCGAGGTTGATGATCACCATGGTGAAGCTGAAATTAATCATGGGTGAATCCGCCGTGGGAATGGATAGATAAGTCGACTGTTGCGTTTGTAAATCGGTGCAGACGAGCAAGTTGTCCTTCGCGTTGTAAACCGGTGCGGCCGCGTGAACCGCCGTGAGGGCAGATGAACGAGTCGTCCATGGCGTTTGTAAAGCCGCGCGAGCGGTGAGTCAAACGTGATGTTGTTTAACCGGGGTAGATGCATGAATCGGCAGCAGGTGCGGACGGATGTATTCCGAACATCGGGGCGGCGACTTGCACGTATATCCGTCGAGCATCCTAGCATGGACAAACACCAATGCAAAAAGTGATGTTGAGGCGCCCCCTTAGGCGACACCTTTTCGTAATGTTCCTGCAAAAATATTACAAGACTAAGTAATTTTTCCAGATGAATTAACATATATGATGAAAAACATTGGAAAAATAGCACCTTATTTTTTGTCGGATAAAGCGGACGCTGAAAAATATGTTCCAACATGCAAACGTGTTTAGAGCAGGCTAGATCACAAGTTGAGTCCCACGCATATCAGCGGACAAAGGTATAGCGCCCATGTGTGTCTGTCAACCGTCACTGACCCGGTGCATGGCGGATGCCATTTAGGTGTGGCAAATTCCAGAAGCTGTAGTAGCTGTAAAGAGCAAAAACTTATGCCTTCGCATTGCGTAAGCGTACTGTCCCAGCACTTCAACTGATCCCAAATAAATCAATGCTTTGTTTCAGTCATAACAGAAGGGTCAGCGTAGCCCTCCACTTTGTCTGATTGCAGCAAAATAGATGCTACTACTCCATCTTGGCTGCAGCGGGCCACGGCCTCGGCGGTTCAGCGGAGGCAGTAAAGCACAACTATGGCGACTCAGAAACAGCAGGCGATTTAGCGGCGGCGCTTCATGGTAATAGGGCCGGTTCAAACCGGCGGCAGACACCAGCGGATTGCGGCCATTTGGACGGGGCAGTGGCGATGGCTCGAAGACGAGGTTGTGGCGGCGACCCATTAGAGGTGACTTGGCAAACGGCCAGCTGAAGTGAGGCCATGGCTCAGGCAGGCAACGGCAAACTTGGAAACGGACCGGTGGGTAGGTTTGCGGAGGCCCTTCGGCAGCTTTCGGAAAGGCCGGTGACTTGATGCCGCGGTGGAGACGGCTGCAAGGTCGGGCCGGCTTGTGGCGCTGCGGTGCGGGTCAGGCCATGGAGGCGTGGGCCACGAGGGCGACTTGCTATCAGAGGGGAAATGAAGCGGCGGATCACCAAGGCCGCGGTCGAGGTCGGTTTGAAGTTGTGGCGATGGGAACGGCAACTCAGAGGCGGCGGCGCTCAGCAAAGCGGCGGCTCACAGGCGGTGACTGTGGTCGGGGCGGTTCACCAGCGAACGGCTCAACAAGCAGCCCGAGGCCGGCGGCTCAAGGCCAGGCCGGAAGAGGCGAAGAAGAACGGGGCCAGGCCGGCTCCGCGTCCGGGCCAACCCGTGGCAGCTCGAGATGAAAACTAAAACCGCGCAACAATGCTCCGGCGGCGCCCGCTTGAGACGGAGTTTTAGTCCGTGACTTCCTCCGGGCCGTGGTATCCTCCGTATTTCTTTTAGATTAAACAAATTGCAACCGGCCGTCGGCCTCCGTCCATAGATGGGATAAAGAACCCAAACCGTACTAGGATTAGTACTACTAGTCAGATGAGATTGCTTTGAGATTTGATCACGTGAACTACCCCTTGAATTACTCCATGCTTGTGGAAGTAGCAGAAATAGCATATACTGATACGCCTCGGGACTTGATGCACGTGTATATGACCATACGTACGAACGCCCGGATGACTATGCGTCCACGTTTGTGGCATTGGTAATCCGGCTATTTGATGGATTGGCGCAGCAGCAGTGAAGATAACCCGGCGATTTGATGGATTGGCAGCAGCGAAGATCGATTTTCTCTGTCTCGATGTATTGCAAACGCAACCCTAATTTCTTTGATCTCAATTTTATACACGCCGGCTCCAAAGTTAATCATGCTTCCGGATCATAAAACAATAAACTTGTCGGCTTTTCCTCATCCGACGAAATCGTGAGCTTCTTGAACCCTAGGAGAAATTCCTTCAAGAACTCATCATCACCGTGCGCGAGCCCCACGGTGGGCGCCAACTATCGTGGAATTGTCACGGCAGATGTCCTAGGTGTCAGGACTTAGTCGCGAGGCCAACGCATCTATGTGGTAGCTTGAGAGGGGTTGAGCTGGACGAGAGACGTGATGTTTTACCCAGTTTCGGCCCCTCACGATGGAGGTAAAAGGCTACATCCTGCTTCATTGATATTGATGATGATGATCACGGTTACAAGAGTGCTCTATCTCGAGAGCTATTGTCTAAACCTAACTTGTCCAACTTGTGAAACTTGTGAATCTTGTCCCCTTTTGGGGAGCCGTGCCCCTCCTTATATATGTTGGAGGGGCGGGTTACATGTAGAGTCTTATTAGGATTAGGACTAGTCTATCTCTAATACAAACCGGATATAAGTCCAGGTCTTAACTCCTTGTAAGATAAATGTTCCTCATGCCTTTCCTCTTAAACCGGCCCACCATTAACATAAACCGGCCTGCTGGGGCCTTGGGCCTTGTCATCCATCTGGAACACGCGCCGGGTCACCAATGAGTCTTCAGGCTCGTGAATCGTCATACCAGTGAACCGCCAGACACGTAAGTCGCCAATCCTCTGACGGTTTACCAATGAAACGCCTAGTCCGGTCGGGTTATACTTCCGGCCGGCTTACGCCGCGGGGTATATCCCCGACAATATCCCTCTTGGATTCCCATCATATTAGGACTAAATTCATAACCAAAGCAAATTACCATGCTGTTTAGGACTCTCAAAATAATATAAGTGAAGCATGAGAGTTCATCTATTTCTTCAAAATAAAACTACCATCGTGCTCTAAAAATATATAAGTGAAGCACTAGAGCAAATGATAAACTACTCCGAAAGATATAAGTAGAGATCAATGAGTAGTGGAATAATTATGCAACTATGTGAAGACTCTATAACATTTAAGAATTTAAGATCTTGGGATATTATTCAAACAGCAATCAAAACTAAATAAAATAAAATGACCCTCAAGCAAAATACATATCATGTGGTGAATAAAAATATAGCTCCAAGTGAAGTTACCGATGAACGAAGACGAAAGAGGGGATGCATTCCGGGGCATCCCCAAGCTTAGACTCTTAGTTGTTCTTGAATATTACCTTGGGGTGCCTTGGGCATCCCCAATCTTAGGCTCTTGCCACTCCTTATTCCATAGTCCATCGAATCTTTACCCAAAACTTCAAAACTTCACAACACAAAACTTAACAGAAAACTCGTAATCTCCGTTAGTATAAGAAAATAAATCACCACTTAGATACTGTTGTGAACTCATTCCAAATTCATATTGGTGTAATATCTACTGTATTCTAACTTCTCTATGGTTCATACCCTCCGATACTACTCATAGATTCATCAAAATAAGCAAACAACACAATGAAAACAGAATCTGTCAAAAACAAAACAGTCTGTAGTAAGGCTAGATGAATTATTTATTACTAAACAGGAAGAAAAGCAAAGAACAAAAGTAAAATTGGGTTGCCTCCCAACAAGCGCTAACGTTTAACGCCCCTAGCTAGGCATGATGATTTCAATGATGCTCGCATAAAAGATAAGAACTGAAACATAAAGAGAGCATCATGAAGAATATGACTAGCATATTTAAGTCTAACCCACTTCCTATGCATATGGATTTTGTGAACAAACAACTTATGGGAAGAAGAATCAACTTGCATAGGAAGGTAAAACAAGCATAACTTCAAGATTTTAAGCACATAGAGAGGAAACTTGATATTATTGTAATTCCTACAAGCATATAGTCCTCCCTCATAATAATTTTCAGTAGCATCATAGATGAATTCAACAATATAACCATCACATAAATCATTCTTTTCATGATCTACAAGTATGCAAAGTTGACACTCTTCCAAAATAGTGGGATTAACATTAACTAAAGTTGTGACCTCTCCAAACCCACTTTCATCAATATAATCATCATAAATAGGAGGCATGCTATCATCAAAATAAATTTGCTCATCAAAACTTGGGGGGCAAAAAATATCATCTTCATCAAGCATAGCATCCCCAAGATTGTGGCTTTGCATATCATTAGCATCATAGATATCCAAGGAATTCATACTAACAACATTGCAATCATGCTCATCATACAAAGATTTAGTGCCAAACATTCTAATGCATTCTTCTTCTAACACTTTGGCACAATTATCGAAATCCTTATTTTCATGGAAGACATTAAAAGGATGAAGCATATGAGGTATCCTCAATTCCATTTTTTGTAGTTTTCTTTTATAGACTGAACTAGTGATAAAACAAGAAACAAAAAGATCCGATTGTAAGACCTAAAGATATACCTTCAAGCGCTAACCTCCCAGGCAACGGTGCTAGGAAAGAGCTTGATGTCTACTACACAACCTTCTTCTTGTAGACGTTGTTGGGCCTCCAAGTGCAGAGGTTTGTAGGACAGTAGAAAATTTCCCTCAAGTGGATGACCTAAGGTTTATCAATCCGTGGGAGGCATAGGATGAAGATGGTCTCTCTCAAGAAACCCTGCAACCAGATAACAAAGAGTCTCTTGTGTCCCCAACACACCCAATACAATGGTAAATTGTATAGGTGCACCAGTTCGACAAAGAGATGGTGATACAAGTGCAATATGGATAGTAGATAACGGTTTTTGTAATCTGAAAATATAAAAACAGCAAGGTAGCAAGTGGTAAAAGTGAGCACAAACGGTATTGCAATGCTAGGAAATAAGGCCTAGGGTTCATACTTTCACTAGTGCAAGTTCTCTCAACAATAATAACATAATTGGATCATATAACTATCCCTCAACATGCAACGAAGAGTCACTTCAAAGTCACTAATAGCGGAGAACAAACGAAGAGATTATTGTAGGGTACGAAACCACCTCAAAGTTATTCTTTCCGATCAATCCGTTGGGCTATTCCTATAAGTGTCACAAACAGTCCTAGAGTTCATAGTAAAATAACACCTTAAGACGCAAATCAACCAAAGCCCTAATGTCACCTAGATACTCCAATGTCACCTCAAGTATCCGTGGGTATGATTATACGATATGCATCACACAATCTCAGATTCATCTATTCAACCAACACAAAGAACTTGAAAGAGTGCCCCAAAGTTTCTACCGGAGAGTCAAGACGAAAACGTGTGCCAACCCCTATGCATAAGTTCACGAGGTCACGGAACTCGCAAGTTCATCACCAAAACATACATCAAGTGGATCACGTGATATCCCATTGTCACCATAGATAAGCACATGCAAGAGATACATCACTACATGAATCAGCTAGTTTGCCGTCTGGTGATTATAGACGGCAAAGACAGAAATACAGACAACAAAGAGTTTGTCGTTAATCGGCTAAAGGCAAACATAGATGGCAAAGAGGATCGCGGCAAAGGCTGCTTTGCCGTTAGCTTTTTATCTCACAGACGACAAACTCTTTCCCGTTAGCAAAACACATATTTTTTCTGTCAGCATTTCATCTGACAGACGGCAGAGAAACCTATTTGTCGTCAGCCAAGCGTGATCTTTGACGGATAGAGTCAACATCAAAATAAGACATGAATGTTTTCTTTTAGGGTACAAGACATGAAGATTCGGTTGAAAAAGAAAAGGAAAGGCCCGGGCATGCTGCCTTTTATTCATCGTCGGTGGAGTTACAGAGCTGTTACACAGTAGTCCTGAAAGTTTACATAAAGGACCCTAAAAACTAAATCTGAAAAGCAATCAGGTCCTTCTCCACTGCGGCTACAGAGACTTCATCGCCGGGGACAAAACCGGAGGGACTCCACTTCTGTCGCCCGGCCATGCTCGCTGCGCCCCCCCGGCCATGCTCGCCGCGCTGCCCGGTCGTGCTTGCCACGCTGCCCGCCCTGGTCGCCGACGGGACGCCCAACCCTGCTTGCCGGCCTGTCTCACCGAGGCACCACCCAGCCGTGCTCTCTGCATCGCCCCCCTAGTTGCTGAGCCGCTCCTCGCCCATCCCTGTCGCTGGCTCGCCGCACCTAGATGAGGCGGCGCAAGGCCTTGCTCGCCGAGACGATTCCCGCCCTGCTCATCGCGCAGCCACCCACGAGCAGAGGAGAGCGCTGGGCGATGTCGCTCGCCGAGGCTCTGCAAGGCCTGCTCGCTGCACCGCTGCCCGCCCTGCTCGGCCGCGTCGTCCGCGAGCAGAGAGGAGCGCGAGGTGGGTGGGGGCTGGCGGAAGCGGCCGGATGCAGGCGGCGCGCGAAGGCAGCGGCCGGAGGCAGGCGACACACGAGGTGGGTGGGGGCTGGCGGAAGCGGCCGGAGGCAGGCGGCGCGCGAAGGCAGCGGCCGGAGGCAGGCGGCACGCGAACGCAGCGGCGCATGGTAAGGCGAGCGATGGCTACGGTGCGAGAGAGAGAGAGAGGATAAGGTTCGGGTAGAGGAGAGGAGAGAGACGAACGAGAGGGAGAGGATAAGGCATGGACTGTGGGTGGTGGTGGGCCAGCGGGTGGGGGTGCGTGGTCAAAGAAGAGGCGGGTGCGGGCGGCCCAGATCTTGCCATGTCATCAATCCGCGAGATGAATCCGCGTGCTGTGTTTCTTCTTTGCCGTCTGTCAAAAAAAGACAGACGGCGAAGAAATATTTTGCCGTCTGCAATTTTTTTACAGACAGCAAATACATATTTTACCACCTTCAATTATATTCCAGACGGCAAAGTGACGTCTTTGCCGTCTGTGGAAAAAAAGAAGACGACAAAGTACGTCTTTGCCGTCTGTAATAAAAAACAGACGGCAAAGTATGTCTTTGACGTAAGTTATTCTTTGCCGTCAATAGCTGCCGACAAAAGTGGTCTTTGCCGTCTGGCTCGATAAAAAACTGACGACAAAGAGCTCTACTGACGGCAAATTAGCTGATTCCTGTAGTGCATCAAGTGTTCTCAAATCCTTAAAGACTCAATCCGATAAGATAACTTCAAAGGGAAAACTCAATTCATCACAAGAGAGTAGAGGGGAAGAAACATCATAAGATCCAAATATAATAGCAAAGCTCGCGATACATCAAGATCGTGCTGACTCAAGAACACGAGAGAGAGAGAGAGATCAAACACATAGCTACTGGTACATACCCTCAGTCCCGAGGGAGAACTACTCCCTCCTCGTCATGGAGAGCGCCGGGATGATGAAGATGGCCACCGGAGAGGGATTCCCCCCTCCGGCAGGGTGCCAGAACGGTTCTAGATTGGTTTTCGGTGGCTATGGAGGCTTCTCCCGGTGGAACTCCCGATCTAGGTTATTTTCTAGAGGTTTCTGTATTTATAGGAATTTTTGGCGTAGGTCCCACGTCAAGACGGTGCCTGAGTCGTCCATGAGGTAGGCCCACGTGCCCGAGGGGGGGGGGGGGCGCCCCCACCCTAGTGGACGGCCCGGGACTCTTCTTCCCCAACTCTTTTACTCCGGGGTCTTCTTTTGGTCCATAAAAAATCATCAAAAATTGGCACGTCAATTGGACTCCGTTTGGTATTCCTTTTTTGTAAAACTCAAAAACAAGGAAAAAACAGAAACTCGCACTAGGCTCTAGGTTAATAGGTTAGTCCCAAAAATCATATAAAATAGCATATAAATGCATATAAAACATCCAAGGTTGATAATATAATAGCATGGAACAATAAAAAATTATAGATACGTTGGAGACGTATCACTGACCCATCTTTTGCAAATCATCTTGCAGGATGTAGAAATTAGCAGGTGTGAATACTTTGGTGGCATGCTCCTCAAGGGCCTTGTATTCAGTAACTGACGGTGGTTCTTTCTGGTGTGCCTAGTAGTCATCGCACGCCTCGTTCTCACGCAGGCGAACTATACAGTTCTCATCTTGCACTACCAAATCAACTATTGTCATACCGTAGTCCAGGTGAAGGTGAAGGCAGGAGTTAAGGCTTTTTCTCCTCTGGTTACTTCGCATACCAAGAAAAAAACCATCGGAAAGATATGAAAAGCTGCCCAAAGTCTCCTCTTCACATCCTGTCAAGCCACTCTTTAGTTCTATCCATCTTCAACTTATCATAGAAAGCGGTCCATCTCTACTCAAAGTTCGCTTGGGAGGTGGCATAGTATTAGGAGCGATCTGAACTCATCCAGTGACTTGTAATGTAGGCGCCTCTGCATATTTTTCTCGATATGCCAGGAGCAAAGACGATGGAACATCTGAAAGGACAGTCCGAATAGCCCAGATCATTGCAGCATCACCGTCGGTGATTATTGACTTTGGCTTCACCTGACAGTTTGCCTTCATAAATGTCTGCAGAAGCCACACATATGTCCCTTCCATCTCATCAGCAATGATGGCACAACCAAACACTATGGTGCAATGGTGGTTGTTAACTCCGAGAAAGGGGATGAACGGCATACCATATCTGTTCATCTTATACATGCTATCAAACACGACCACATCCCCGTAGTCCTGATAGTCCCTCCGCAACTGTGCATCACACCAGAACATACTCTTCAGTCGCCCTTCCTTGTCAAGCACATACTCAAAAAAAACTTAGGGTCCTTCTCCTTCCTGCTCCTCATAATGCCAACTGCCATCTCAGCGTCACCCTTTGCAATGAGCTTCATTTTTTCTCTGCAACAAAGATTGTAAATGTCCCTCCTGATAAGCCCACACTTATTGTACGAACCGTATCTGCCGATGAAGTTGTCCATTATTATATGCTTTCTTATCCCGGCCGCTTCCAACGCCAATATCTCGGCCCTCTTGCCTTCTCCAATCCGTATGTGTGACCACAAAAAACAAACCTTGTCACGCTGAGCCATCGTGTGGTTGTGATAATCCACAAATGACGCGAAGAACCAAATGCCACGTTCTCTATCTAGCGTCACCACCATATGTGCACCGCAGTCGCAACGAGTCTCTGGTCTAAGCCTGCACTTGCGGCCCTCCATGGTTATAAACTTGCTCTGCCTTCTCCCTGCCCTGGAGCAAAGAAACCGCCGGTACCGTATCATTCCTGAAGCATCTCGTTTGACCTTCTGTTTCCCAATGCTAAACCCGTTCTCTTTGGCGTGATTGTTGTAGAATATGTATGCATCCCCTTGCGACCAAAAGGTCATAGCCATCACCTTCCAATGTGTCTCCATCATGTGCTGCTGCTTTTGAGCCTCCTCAACGTCGATCTCCCCCTCATCATGATCACTGCTAAGACCATCTGACTCCTCCAACAAATTCATATGAATATATATATATATATATATGTCAATTACTATTATTTTATTCATACTATTAATTGATGTACAACATCTATCAACGAACTTGGCTCAAGTTATCTGTGAATGATTCTTGTAAACTATTTTGCACATTGTCAACATCCACATCTTCCTGCAAATTTGTATACATAGATAAATAGTTAGCCATGCCGTATATTGCAGATTCAAAAATGAAATCAAAATATACGCCACTTATGTTTTCACTATTTGCGCCTTGTTCATTATTATCAAAATCCTCTGGAGGCAAGATATCATATGACGAGACGGAATCGTTGTCGCTGCTATCACCATCTTCGTTAAAAATATCGTTATCATTCCGAGTCGCCTTATCAGTACCATTATCATCCCCCGTGAATGCGGTTTGTTCGTCCATGGCAACACGATTAACTCAAGAAACTGCACAACATTGAAAATTCATCATCTATTAAGTTTCGTACAGTGGATCATGCCCAAGTGCAACACTAGCTCTCTACAACATGCGGTCGTCCTGGGAGGCGGCGCTGCGATGACATGTTTACATGAACCCTAAACCCTAGATCATTATATGAACTCATCACTTCTATCATCTAGCATGATAGGTTTATATGACGAGATTAGATGGCAAACCTTGGGCCGCGGTGTAGACGTCGCCGCTGTAGGACGACAGGCCTTCAAGCAGGGGTCTAGCTAGCGGTGACGTGCAAAATGAGGGTGAGATGGAAGTCGCCGGCGACGTGCAAGAAGAGGGTGAGATGGAAGTCGTCGGCGACGTGCAAGACGAGGGCCACGGTGTAGACGTCATCGGCATAGGTCGACGCGGGCCGGATCCTCGGCGTCGGACGGCAGCGACGTGCAAGGCGAGGGCCGCGGTGTAGACATCACTGAAGGAAATATGCCCTAGAGGCAATAATAAAGTTATTATTTATTTCCTTATTTCATGTTAAATGTTTATTATTCATGCTAGAATTGTATTCAACGGAAACTTAGTACATGTGTGAATACATAGACAAAACAAAGTGTCCCTAGTATGCCTCTACTTGACTAGCTCGTTTATCAAAGATGGTTATGTTTCCTAACCATAGACATGTGTTGTCATCTAATGAACGGGATCAAATCATTAGGAGAATGATGTTATGGACAAGACCCATACGTTAGCTTAGCATTAAGATCGTTTAGTATATTGCTATTGCTTTCTTCATGACGTATACATGTTCCTATGCCTATGAGATTATGCAAGTCCTGAATACTGGAGGAACACTTTGTGTGCTACCAAACGTCACAACGTAACTGGGTGATTATAAAGGTGCTCTACAGGTGTATCCCATGGTACTTGTTGAGTTGGCATAGATCAAGATTAGGATTTGTCACTCCGATTATCGGAGAGGTATCTCTGGGCCTTCTTGATAATGCACATCACTATAAGCCTTGCAAGCAATGTGATTAATGAGTTAGTTGCAGGATAATACATTACAGAACAAGTAAAGAGACTTGACGGTAACGAGATTGAACTAGGTATTGAGATACTGACGATCGAATCTCGGGAAAATAACATACCGATGACAAAGGGAACAACGTATGTTGTTATGCGGTTTGACCGATAAAGATCTTAGTAGAATATGTAGGAACCAATATGAGCATGCAGGTTCCGCTATTGGTTATTGACCGGAGATGAGTCTCGGTCATGTCTACATAGTCCTCGAACCCGTAGGGTCCGCACGCTTAACGTTCTGTGACGATTTGTATTATGAGTTATGTGATTTGATGACCAAAGTTTGTTCAGTGTTTCGGATGAGATCGGGGACATGACAAGGAGTCTCGAAATGGTTGAGACGTAAAGATCGATATATTGGAAGGCTACATTCGGACATCGGAAAGGTTCCGAGTGATTCGGGTATTTTTTGGAGTACCGGAGAGTTACGGGAATTCGTATTGGGCCTTAATGGGCCATACAGGAAAGGAGAGAAAGGCCTCAAGGGTGGCCGCACCCCTTCCCCATGGACTAGTCCGAATTGGACTAGGGAAATGGGGCACCCCTTTCCTTCCTTCTCCTTCTCCCTTCCCTTTTTCCTATTCCATGTGGGAGGTGGAATCCTACTAGGACTAGGGAGTCCTAGTAGGACTCCATACTTTGGGTGCTCCCTATGAGGGCCGGCCTCCTCCTCCCTCCATCCTTTATATACGTGGCCAGGGGGCACCCCATAGACACAAGTTGATCATTGATCTTTTAGCCGTGTGCGGTGCTCCCCTCCACCATAATCCATCTCGGTCATATCGTCGTAGTGCCCTAGGTCTTCGTGAGCAAGCAAGTTGGATGCACACCCACTTGTTTCTTTTGTTGAGCTTTCATACATTTATAGCTCTAGTGCATCCGTTGCATGGCAATACCTACTCCTTGCATTAACATCAATCGATGGGCATCTCCATAGCTCATTGATTAGCCTTGTTGATGTGAGACTTTCTCCTTTTTTGTCTTCTCCACATAACCCCCATCATTATACTCTATTCCACCCATAGTGCTATATCCATGGCTCACACTCATGTATTGCGTGAAGATTTATAAAGTTTGAGATTACTAAAGTATGAAACAATTGCTTGGCTTGTCACCGGGGTTGTGCATGATGAGAGCATTCTTGTGTGACGAAAATGGAGCATGACTAAGCTATATGATTTTGTAGGGATGAACTTTCTTTGGCCATGTTATTTTGAGAAGATATAATTGCTTAGTTAGTATGCTTGAAGTATTATTATTTCTATGTCAATATTAAACTTTTGTCTTGAATCTTTCGGATCTGAATATTCATGCCACAATTAAGAAGAATTACATTGAAATTATGCCTAGTAGCATTCCGCATCAAAAATTCTTTTTTTATCATTTACCTACTCGAGGACGAGAAGGAATTAAGCTTGGGGATGCTTGATACGTCTCCAACGTATCTATAATTTTTGATTGCTCCATGTTATATTATCTTCTGTTTTGGACATTATTGGGCTTTATTATACACTTTTATATTATTTTTGGGATTAACCTACTAACCGGAGGCCCAACCCAGAATTGCTGTTTTTTGTGCCTATTTTAGGGTTCGAAGAAAAGGAATATCAAACGGAGTCCAAACGGAATGAAACCTTCGGGAACATGATTTTTGGAACGAACAAGATTTAGGAGACTTGGACCCTATGTCAAGGAACCAACAGGGAAGCCACGAGGTAGGGGGCGCACCTACCCCCCCTAGGCGTGCCCTCCACCCTCGTGGGCCCCCTGTTGCTCCACCGACGTACTTCTTCCTCCTATATATACCTACGTACCCCCAAACGATCAAAGACGGAGCCAAAACCCTAATTCCACCGCCGTAACTTTCTATATCGACGAGATCCCATCTTGTGGCCTGTTCCAAAGCTCCGCCGGAGGGGGCATCGATCACGGAGGGCTTCTACATCAACACCATAGCCTCTCCGATGAAGTGTGAGTAGTTTACCTCAGACCTTCGGGTCCATAGTTATTAGCTAGATGGCTTCTTCTATCTTTTTGGATCTCAATACAAAGTTCTCCCCCTCTCTTGTGGAGATCTATTCGATGTAATCTTCTTTTGCGGTGTGTTTGTTGAGATCGATGAATTGTGGGTTTATGATCAAGTTTATCTATGAACAATATTTGAATCTTCTCTGAATTCTTTTATGTATGATTGGTTATCTTTGCAAGTCTCTACGAGTTATCAGTTTGGTTTGGCCTACTAGATTGATCTTTCTTGCAATTTGAGAAGTGCTTAGCTTTGGGTTCAATCTTGCAGTGTCCTTTCCCGATGACAGTAGGGGCAGCAAGGCACGTATTGTATTGTTGCCATCGAGGATAACAAGATGGGGTTTTCATCATATTGCATGAGTTTATCCCTCTACATCATGTCATCTTGCTTAAAGCGTTACTCTGTTCTTATGAACTTAATACTCTAGATGCATGCTGGATAGTGGTCGATGTGTGGAGTAATAGTAGTAGATGCAGGCAGGAGTCGGTCTACTTGTCTCGGACTTGATGCCTATATACATGATCATACCTAGATATTCTCATAACTATGCTCACTTCTGTCAATTGCTCAACAGTAATTTATTCACCCACCGTAAAATACTTATGCTCTTGAGAGAAGCCACTAGTGAAACCTATGGCCCCGGGTCTATCTTCCATCATATTAATCTTCCAACACTTAGTTATTTTCATTGCCTTTTATTTTACTTTGCATCTTTATCATAAAAATACCAAAAATATTATCTTATGATATCTATCAGATCTCACTCTCGTAAGTGACCATGTAGGGATTTACAACCCCTTATCGCGTTGGTTGCGAGGATTTATTTGTTTTGTGTAGGTGCGAGGGACTGGCGCGTAGCCTCCTACTGGATTGATACCTTGGTTCTCAAAAATTGAGGGAAATATTTACGCTACTTTGCTGCACCACCCTTTCCTCTTCAAGGGAAAACCAACGCAAGTGCTCAAGAGGTAGCACTACGTTCCCCAATAGTGGCATCCGAGCCAGGTTTATGCGTAGATGTTATATGCATGAGTAGAACACAAGTGAGTTGTGGGTGATAATAGTCATACTACTTACCAGCATGTCATACTTTGATTCGGCGGTATTGTTGGATGAAGCGGCCCGGACCGACATTACGCGTACGCTTACATGAGACTGGTTCTACCGACGTGCTTTGCACACAAGTGGCTGGCGGGTGTCACTTTCTGCAACTTTAGCCGAATCGAGTGTGACTACGCTCGGTCCTTGTTGAAGGTTAAAACAGCACATACTTGACGAAAAATCATTGTGGTTTTGATGCATAGGTAAGAACGGTTCTTGCTCAGCCCGTAGCAGCCACGTAAAACTTGCAACAACAAAGTAGAGGACGTCTAACTTGTTTTTGCAGGGCATGTTATGATGTGATATGGTCAAGACGTGATGAGATATAAATTGTTGTATGAGATGATCATGTTTTGTTAAAGTTATCGGCAACTGGCAGGAGCCTTATGGTTGTCTCTTTATTGCATGAGATGCAAGTGCCATGTAATTGCTTTACTTTATCGCTATGCGATAGCAATAGTTGCAAAAGAAATAGCTAGTGAGATGACCATGTGACGACACGTTGATAAAAGATCAAGATGATGGAGATCATGGTGTCATGCCGGTTACAATGGAGACCATGACAGTACTTGGGAGATGGAGATTAGAAGTACAAGATGATGATGGCCATATCATGTCACATATTTTGATTGCATGTGATGTTTATCTTTTATACATCTTATTTTGCTTAGTTCGGGGGTAGCTTTATAAGATGATCCCTTACTAAAATTTCAAGGTATAAGTGTTCTCCCTGAGTATGCACTGTTGTGACAGTTCTTCGTGTCGAGACACCACGTGATGATCGGGTGTGATAAGCTTTACGTTCACATACAACGGGTGCAAGCTAGTTTTGCACATGCAGAATACTCAGGTTAAACTTGACGAGCCTAGCATATGCAGATATGGCCTCGGAACACTCGAGACCGAAAGGTCGAGCGTGAATCATATAGTAGATATGATCAACATAGTAATGTTCACCATTGAAAACTACTCCATCTCACGTGATGATCGGACATGGTTTAGTTGATTTGGATCACGTGATCATTTAGATGACTAGAGGGATGTCTATCTAAGTGGGAATTCTTAAGTAATATGATTAATTGAACTTTAATTTATCATGAACTTAGTCATGATAGTATTTGCATATCTATGTTGTAGATCAGTAGCTCGCGCTTAGCTCCCCTGTTTTATTTTTGATATGTTCCTAGAGAAAACTAAGTTGAAACATGTTAGTAGCAATGATGTGGATTGGATCCGTGATCTAAGGATTATCCTCATTGCTGTACAGAAGAATTATGTCCTTGATGCACCGCTAGGTGACAGATCGATTGCAGGAGCAGATGCAGACGTTGTGAATGTTTGGCAAGCTCGATATGATGACTACTTGATAGTTTAGTGCACCATGCTTTACAGCTCATGCCCATGTCGAAAGGTATGAGACCTTTGACAAGTACTTTGCCTACAAGATCGAGGAGAATAGCTCAGCTAGTGAGCATGTGCTCGGAATGTCCGAGTACTACAATCACTTGAATCAAGTGGGAGTTAATCTTCCAGATAGGATAGTGATTGACAGAGTTCTCTAGTCACTATCACCAAGTTACTAGAACTTCGTGATGAACTATAATATGCCAGGGATAACAGAAACGATTCCCAAGCTCTTCGTGATGCTGAAATCGACGAAAGTAGAAATCAAGAAAAGCATCAAGTGTTGATGGTTGACAAGACAACTAGTTTCAAGAAAACGGCAAAGGGAAGAAGGAGAATTTTAAGAAGAACGGCAAGCAAGTTGCTGCTCAAGTGAAGAAGCCCAAGTCTAGACCTAAGCCTGAGACTAAGTGCTTCTACTGCAAAGTGACTGGTCACTGGAAGTGGAACTGCCCTAGATACTTGGCGGATAAGAAGGATGGCAAAGTGAACAAAGGTATATTTGATATACATGATATTGATGTGTACTTTACTAGTGTTTATGGCAACCCCTCAGTATTTGATACTAATTCAGTTGCTAAGATTAGTAACTCGAAACGGGAATTGCAGAATGAACAGAGACTAGTTAAGGGTGAGGTGACGATGTGTGTTGGAAGTGGTTCCAAGATTGATATGAACATCATCGCACACTCCCTATACTTTCGGGATTAGTGTTGAACCTAAATAAATGTTATTTGGTGTTTGTGTTGAGCATAAATATGATTTGATCAGGTTTATTGCAATATTCTTATTCATTTAAAGTCAAAGAATAATTGTTGTTCTATTTACATGAATAAAACTTTCAATGGTCATACACCCAATGAAAATAGTTTGTTGGATCTCGATCATAGTGATACACATATTCATAATATTGAAGCCAAAAGATGCAAAGTTAATAATGATAGTGCAACTTATTTGTGGCACTGCCGTTTAGGTCATATTGGTTTAAAGCACATGAAGAAACTCCATGCTGATGGGCTTTTGGAATCACTTGATTATGAATCATTTGATGCTTCCGAACCATGCCTCATGGGCAAGATGACTAAATTAAACTCCGTTCTCCGGAACAATGGAGCGAGCTACTAACTTATTGGAAATAATACATACCGATGTATGCGGTCCGATGAGTGTTAAAACTCGCGACGGGTATCGTTATTTTCTGACCTTCACAAGACGATTTGAGAGGATATGGGTATATCTACTTAATGAAACACAAGTCTGAAACAGTTGAAAAGTTCAAAGATTTTCAGAGTGAAGTGGAGAATCATCGTAACAAGAAAATAAAATTTCTACGATCTGATTGCAGAGGCAAATATTTGAGTTACGAGTTTGGCCTTCATTTAAAACAATGTTGAATAGTTTCACAACTCACGCCACCCGAAACACCACAGCGTAATGGTGTGTCCAAACGTCGTAATCGTACTTCTAGATATGGTGCGATCTATGATGTCTCTTACTGATTTACCGCTATTGTTTTGCGGTTATGCTTTAGAGACGGCTGCATTCACGCTAAATAGGGCACCATCTAAATCCGTTGAGAGGCACCTCATGAACTGTGGTTTGGAAAGAAACCCAAGTTGTCGTTTCTTAAAGTTTGGGTTGCGATGCTTATGTGAAAAAGCTTGAACCTGATAAGCTCGGACCCAAATCGGAGAAATGTGTCTTCATAGGATACCCAAAGGAGACTGTTGGGTACACCTTCTATCACAGATCCGAAGGCAAGACATTCGTTGCTAAGAATGGATCATTTCTAGAGAAGGAGTTTCTCTCGAAAGAAGTGAGTGTGAGGAAAGTAGAACTTGATGAGGTAGCTGTACCTGCTCCCTTATTGGAAAGTAGTTCATCACAGAAATCAGTTCCTGTGACTCCTACACCAATTAGTGAGGAAGCTAATGATGATGATCATGTAACTTCAGATCAAGTTACTACCGAACCTCGTAGGTCAACCAGAGTACGTTCCGCACCAGAGTGGTACGGTAATCCTATTATGGAGTTCATGTTACTTGACCATGACAAACCTACGAACTATGAGGAAGCGATGATGAGCCCAGATTCCGTGAAATGGCTTGAGGCCACGAAATCTGAGATGGGATCCATGTATGAGAACAAAGTGTGGACTTTGGTTGACTTGCCCGATGATCGGCAAGCCATAAAAAATAAATAGATCTTTAAGAGGAAGATGGACGCTGATACTAGTATTACTATCTACAAAGCTAGACTTGTCGAAAAAGGTTTTTGACAAAGTTGAAGGTGTTGACTACGATGAGATTTTCTCACTCGTAGCAATGCTTAAGTCTGTCCAAATCATGTTAGCAAATTGCCACATTTTATGAAATCTGGCAAATGGATGTCAAAACTACATTCCTTAATGGATTTTTTAAAGAAGAGGTGTATATGATGTAACCAGAAGGTTTTGTCGATCCTAAAGGTGCTAACAAAATGTGCAAGCTCCAGTGATCCATCCATGGACTGGTGCAAAGCATCTCAGAGTTGGAATATATGCTTCGATGAGTTGATCAAAGCATATAGTTTTATACAGACTTGCGATGAAGCCTGTATTTACAAGAAAGTGAGTAGGAGCACTACAACCTTTCTGAGAAGTATATGTGAATGACATATTGTTGATCGGAACTGATGTAGAATTTTCTGGAAATCATAAAAGGAGTGTTTGAAAGGAGTTTTTCAAAGAAAGATCTCGATGAAGCTGCTTACGTATTGAGCATCAAGATCTATAGAGATAGATCAAGATGCTTGATAAGTTTTTCAATGAGTACATACCTTGAATTTATTTTGAAGTAGTTCAAAATGGAACAGTCAAAGAAGGAGTTCTTGCCTGTATTGCAAGGTGTGAAATTGAGTAAGACTCAAAGCCCGACCATGACAGAAGATAGCAAGAGAATGAAAGTCATTCCCTATGCCTCAGACATAGGTTCTATAAAGTATGCCATGTTGTGTACCAGATCTATTGTATACCCTACAATGAGTTTGGCAAGGGAGTACAATAGTGATCTAGGAGTAGATCACTGGACAGCGGTCAAAATTATCCTTAGTGGAATAAGGATATGTTTCTCGATTATGGAGGTGACAAAAGGTTCGTCGTAATGGGTTATAACGATGCAAGTTTTGACACTGATCCAGATGACTCCGAGTCTCAATATGGATACATATTGAAAGTGGGAGCAATTAGCTAGAGTAGCTCCGTGCAGAGCATTGTTGACATAGAAATTTGCAAAATACATACAGATCTGAATAAGGCAGACCCGTTGACTAAACTTCTCTCACAAGCAAAACATGATCACACCATAGTACTCTTTGGGTGTTAATCACATGGTGATGTGAACTAAGATTACTGACTCTAATAACCCTTTGAGTGTTGGTCACATGGCGATGTGAACCATGGGTGTTAATCACATGGTGATGTGAACTATTGGTGTTAAATCACATGGCGATGTGAACTAGATTATTGACTCTAATGCAAGTGGGAGATTGAAGGAAATATGCCCTAGAGGCAATAATAAATTATTATTTATTTACTTATTTCATGATAAATGTTTATTATTCATGCAAGAATTGTATTAACCGGAAACTTAGTACATGTGTGAATACATAGACAAAACAAAGTGTCCCTAGTATGCCTCTACTTGAATAGCTCATTTATCAAAGATGGTTATGTTTCCAAACCATAGACATGTGTTATCATTTGATGAACGGGATCACATCATTAGGAGAATGATGTGATGGACACGACCCATTCGTTAGCTTAGCATTATGATCGTTTAGTATATTGCTATTGCTTTCTTCATGAGTTATACATGTTCCTATGACTATGAGATTATGCAACTCCCGCATACCGGAGGAACACTTTGTGTGCTACCAAATGTCACAACGTAACTGAGTGATTATAAAGGTGCTCTACAGGTGTCTCCGATGGTACTTGTTGAGTTGGCATGGCTCAAGATTAGGATTTGTCACTCCGATTGTCGGAGAGGTATCTCTGGGCCCTCTCGGTAATGCACATCACTATAAGCCTTGCAAGGAATGTGACTAATGAGTTAGTTGCGGGATGATACATTACGGAACGAGTAAAGAGACTTGCCGATAATGAGATTGAACAAGGTATTGAGATACCGACGATCGAATCTCGAGCAAGTAACATACCAATGACAAAGGGAACAACGTATGTTGTTATGCGGTTTGACCGATAAAGATCTTTATAGAATATGTAGAAACCAATATGAGCATCAAGGTTCCGCTATTGGTTATTGACAGGAGATGAGTCTCGGTCATGTATACATAATTCTCAAACCCGTAGGGTCTGCACGCTTAACGTTCTGTGACGATTTGTATTATGAGTTATGTGATTTGATGACCGAAGTTTGTTCGGAGTCCCAGATGAGATCGGGGACATGACGAGGAGTCTCGAAATGGTCGAGACGCAAAGATCGATATATTGGAAGGCTATATTCGGACATCGGAAAGGTTCCGAGTGATTCGGGTATTTTCAGAGTACCGGAGAGTTACGGTAATTCGTATTGGGCCTTAATGGGCCATACGGGAAAGGAGAGAAAGGCCTCAAGGGTGGCCGCGCCCCTTCCCCATGGACTGGTCCGAATTGGACTAGGGAAAGGGGGTGCCCCCTTCCTTCCTTCTCCTTCTCCATTCCCTTTTCCTATTCCATGTGGGAGGTGGAATCCTATTAGGACTAGGGAGTCCTAGTAGGACTCCACACTTTGGGCGCACCCTATGAGAGGGTCGGCCTCCTCCTCCCTCCATCCTTTATATACGTGGCTAGGAGGCACCCCATAGAGACATAATGCAAGTTGATCATTGATCTTTTAGCCACGTGCGGTGCCCCCCTCCACCATAATCCATCTCGGTCATATCGTCGTAGTGCTTACACGAAGCCCTGCACCGGTAGCTTCATCATCACCGTCATCACGCCGTCGTGCTGACGAAGCTCTTCCCCGACACTTTATTGGATCGTGAGTTCATGGGACGTCACCGAGTTGAACGTGTGTAGATCGCGGAGGTGTCGTACCTTCGGTGCTAGGATCGGTCGATCGTGAAGACGTACGACTACATCAACCGCATTGTCATAACGCATCCTCTTACGGTCTACGAGGGTACATGGACAATACTCTCCCCTCTCGTTGCTATGCATCACCATGATCTTGCGTGTGCGTAGGAATTTTTTGAAATTACTACTTTCCCCAACAGTCACCGGCGTAGGTCGACGCGGGGAGGATTCGTGGCGGGGGACGATAGCGCGGCCAGTCGCAACCGACGCGCCGTCAGACGATGATGTTCAGATGCGGCATCGGATGGGGTCGACGCGGCGGCGATCGCATAGTTGGAAAATGGAACGTGATCGACGAGCGTGATCACCGGCAGGCGAAAAGATCCTGCAAACGCCTTTTTTCCCGTACACGCACAGCGGTCTTTTTTCGTGCGTGGACGTATGCGTACATCGGTCTATAGAATACGATAGGAGGTGGGTATACGTTTCTTCCGTATGACCATTATGCCCTTCTAAGTTTTGTGGGGAGGGGGGTCTACCGAAGCACAGCCCTTCTAATTATAAGAAGTTTTGGCTGTTTTAACTAAACTATCAAAACGTCTTATATTTAGGAACATGGGAGCTAGGATTTAAAATAGACAACACATTGCAATCTTATATTTCCTTCTCTATGTTTAAAGTCATGTGAATCGGGGAGACATCTCTGTAGCCATGTCGGACACAAAAACAGTGAGCTATTACCCAAAAACAGACCGGCGAGAACATAGAGTTTTTGTCGACCTCTTTGTAATTATGCACGGCAGTTTCTGGGTCGTGAAAGTCACTGCAAGGCCCTTAGACGGTGAATCAGAGCTAATGTAGGATTTAAATAGACATGAAGACACTGTATAATCCAGTATGTATTTTTCCTTCTATAAAATCTTGTGCATCAGAGAGACCCTCAATCTTTGTTAAGTTTGTTTTCTGAAAATTTATAATAACTAGCCCATCCTCAATTGTCATAATTTATTCAATTGTTAAACCGGTATAAATCCCTACAAAGTGCAATAGACAAAACAAGCTATTTTTATCTGTATTTGTTTTTTAATATGAGCAATATGACATGGGGAAATGATGCATAAACCCAACCTCCAGTCAATTGTAAAAAGTCTAATTTGCATGTACATGTGATGTAGTTCGCCACTATACAAGTGACCAGGCAGCTGACTAGGTGGTCAAGACTAGAGTAAAATAGTGCGAGGGTAAAAGTCGATGCTTCTTTTCTGCAAAATAATGACCAAACCTGCATTACCGTTAGTGTTCTCAAGTCACAACCACAAATGAGGGGTGTTATTGTGTGTTGCTCTAAACATACAGGGATGCAGCAACATGGTAGAAACCAAAGCCCGAGCGTGCCCAATCGCTCTCCGGCTCGCAAAATACCTCCTTGTTTCTCCCATTGTTTTGAAATCTGATAACCCTTATGTTGTCAATGTCTTCAAAAGCAACACAAGATTTTTGTGCCTCATGTCGAGCATCTTCGAGGACATTAACCATTTGTTGGGCTAAGTCCCTCCACATGGAGGTGTGTTGGCAGCCCAACATCAGCCCATAAGTCCAACACATGTCAGCCGTTGATCCTCGTTGCATCCAATGGTTGAGAGTGCTTCCAAGTGAAGTGAAGCAAGGAGAAAACCCTAGCCACTCCACCCCTGCTGGTGGTGGCTGCCATTCGTGTGAGAGTGAGACTGAGAGCACACAAGAGAAAACACAACCTGAGAGAGAGGAAGAAGAAGCAGAGGCTCTGTCCAAATTTGTTGCATCTGACTAGACAGTGTTCAAGCTGGTGATTGGAGGCTCAAACGTGCCTGGATCGACCCCAAACTTGGTGAGCTCATTCCTTACTTTGAGTACTTCGACCTAGTTATCTGGTTTGAGGATTGGGTCAGTGGAGCATCAGATTTGAGAGTGGTTTTGCTAACTCTGACTGCTGCAATTTCAGAACAGAGTAATTTTGGGAGACGAACAGTTTGGGTAGGAAAATGATGTCCGATTGAGCTGAAATTTGAAGGGGATGTTAAGAACTCATGTGTCTACTTGTCTGCCAAATTTGGTGCTCTTTCGTTCAGCGCTTTAAGAGAAGTTTGCAAAACACTGAAGGGTACATAAGCTGTGTAAACTCTGCTTTATTGAAATCTTGCCTCTTGTGGCTGTTGTTGCTGTTGCCGGTTGGCAACGTGGAGAGTGTGTAGTAAATCTCTCTAGAGGTTCTAGAGAAGAATTTGTACTCATCATTCTCATAGTGAAGTTGCATGGACCGGTCGGTCCACAGCCGTGATTTTTTACTCCTCAAGTTGAGGAGGTTTTTCCACATTAAATCCTGTGTCACATGTGCATGTTGTTTGTGTTATTCCGCTGCTTACTTGTTGGTTGAAGTTGTCCTCAAAGTTCATCACAAGTGGAGGGGGTTGTGTAGTGTGCATATTTGCCGTGTCGGTGAATTTGTGCAGCGCGTTGTTGCTTTCCAGCCCAGACAAGTGGTATCAAAGCCTTGGTTTGCTAGTGCAAATTGCTGAGTTTCTTGTGCTGAAAGATGGAAGTGAATACCAGCAGGATGATATCTTTGAATGGTACAAATTATCAAGCATGGAAGGGCAAGATTGAGGACTTGTTGTATGTGAAAGAATACTGGAAGCTAGTGTTCTCCAGTGAGATGCCGGAGGGCATTGAGGAAGGTAAGTGGAAGATACTTCATCGCCAAGCTTCTGGGTTCATTCGGCAATGGGTCGATGACAATGTTTTGAACCATATCATTGATGAGACACATGAACGCACCTTATGGCAGAAATTGGAAGAGTTGTTTGCCCGAAAAGAAGGTACAAACAAGATGTTCTTGATCAAACAATTGATGTGCTTGAGGTACAAAGTGGGAACTCTAATTGCAGATCATGTGAATACATTCCAAGGCATTATAAATCAGCTTTCTTCAATGGGAATAACATTTGAAGATGAAGTGAGAGCTTTGCTGCTACTAGGCTCATTACCGGACAGCTGGGAGACCTTTAAGGTCACGGTTTGCAATTCAGCACCTAATGGAGTTGTCACTTGGAATCTTGTGAAAACCAGGGTACTAAATGAAGAGTCCAGAAAGGTGGCTGAAGCTAGTTCTTCCTCACATTCAGAGGTGCTGGTCACTCAGTCCAGGGGGAGAAGTAAGAGCAGAGGTCCAAGTAAAGGGGCAGAAAGAGGTAGGAGCAAATCAAAAAGTAAGTATGCTGATTATGAGTGCCATCACTGCCATCAGAAGGGCCACATTAAGTGGCAATGTGACAAGTGGAAGAAAGACAAAAGGAAAAATAAGAAGCAGGATCAGAAGCAAGTTGACAGTGATAGTGACATAGAGGGCAACTGAAAGTGCTAGTGATCGACTAGAGGGGGGGTGAATAGGCGATTTTTATGAAAGTCTTCAAAACATGGAAGTTTCGAAAACAAACGATAGAAATAAACCTATTACCATGCAGCGGAAGGTAGACTACACTAGGCAAACCATAGTCAAGTATTCAATGAAGTGAAAGCGCGATGACTAATAGCAGCTAGGCAGTAAGGATTAGGTAGGAAGATATTGTAAAGCCAATCAGAACAAGTAATCACTTAGTGAAGCCAAATGGTGATGCAATCGTACAATGACTTCACAAGGACCAATAGTAAGTAAAGGGAAAGGAAGGATGAAACCAGTGACTCGTTGAAGACAATGATTTGTTGGACCAGTTCCAGTTGCTGTGACAACTGTACGTCTGGTTAGGGAGGCTGAGATTCAACTCAAAAGACCTCGTCTTCACCTTATTCCCCTTGAGCTAAGGACACCCAGTCCTCGCCCAATCACTCTGGTAAGTCTTCAAGGTAGACTTCTGAACCTTCACAGACTTCGTTCACCGGCGATCCACAATGACTCTTGGATGCTCAGAACGCGACGCTTAACCGGCTGGAGGATTCACAGTCCTCAAGTGTAATAAGTCTTCAGATCACACAGACAAGAAGACTTAAGTGATGCCTAACACTCTTTGGCTCTGGGTGGTTAGGGCTTTATCCTCTCAAGGAATTCTCTCTCAAAGGCTTCGAGGTGGGTTGCTCTCAAACGACAAAAGCCGTACTTTAACTCTGAGCAGCCAACCGTTTATGGTTATAGGGGGTGGGCTATTTATAGCCACTAGGCAACCCGACCTGATTTGTCCGAAATGACCCTGGGTCACTAAGGAACTGACACGTGTTCCAACGGTCAGATTTCAAACACACACGGCAACTTTACTTGGGTTACAAGCAAAGCTGACTTGTCCAACTCTGAACAAGATTCGCTCTCATAGTCTTCACTCGAAGACATAGGATTTTGGTTAAGCATCACTTCAGTCATTCTGACTGGTTTTCTTGGACCCCACTTAACAGTACGGTGGTTCCTATGACTCAACAAAGAAGAAAAAGAACTACGAAAGATCTAAGTCTTCGCGCTCCATAGTCTTCATGCGATGTCTTCTCTTGTCATAGTCTTCAATGTGAATGTCTTCACATACCACCTTTGACTTCAATGTCTTCTTAAATTTTTAGGGGTCATCTCTGGTAGGAAAACCGAATCAATGAGGGACTTCTACCTGTGTTATCCTGCAATTCTCACAAACACATTAGTCCCTCAGCTAGGTTTGTCGTCAATACTCCAAAACCAACTAGGGGTGGCACTAGATGCACTTACAATCTCCCCCTTTTTGGTGATTGATGACAAACTAGTTGAAGTTTTCAACGGGGAACATAATATGTGAAATTGTAAAGGATAAGGAATTGTCTTCATAAGTTGCAAGGGCTCCCCCTGAAGATGTGCATATAAGTAATTTGCTTTTGGAATGCAAATGCACATGGAAGGTTGTACTTGTGGAGATCCTCTTCAACTTATGATGACAATTCATCATGCATGAAAGGTATGTGAAGATAATGAACATGCATAATGGTAAATGGACATCTGCAAAATGATCTAAGTGCGGAATTTATCGTCGCACATGCAGAATTTATCATCGCATCACAAAATAGCAAATAAGTAGCAGACGACCATCGAGTTCAAGTGTTACAACTCAAAGAACCAAATGTATCAAAACGAGAGTTGTAAACACTAGGCAAAACATAAAGTAACCGCCCATATGGACCCTCTTGAAGACTATCAAACTCATAAGCTTCTCCCCCTTTTGTCAGTGAGGACCAAAAAGGTTTGAAGACATAGAGCATCTACTCGTTCCCACGAAGAGTAGGTGAGGCAGCAGGGTCGTCGGTGGTGTTCGGCAGTGCAGAAGAACTTGGGGCAGTGTCGAGGCATGCAGAAGCAGAGGGCGGTGAAGTGGCATCATCTTCCTCCTCGATCACTCTGGCATTCACAGTTGCCGCAGAGGAAGAAAACTCAGAGTCTTCAAGAGATGGGGTTCGTCGCAGCACATCCCTTCTGGGAGGTGTGGAGTCAAACTTGAAACGTTCAGAGAAGCCATCCTCTTGAAGATCATCCTCAGGACACATAAGCGTCAGCCCTTTCCATGTACGCCGACAAGTTTCATGGGCAACAAAGGCATTCTTGGTGGCAAGATTGCGAATGCGGTTGACATCCACCAAGAGGCTTTGCATTTGGCGCTTCAGCCAGTCATGATGCCTATCCTGTTTCTGATGAAGAGCAACCAGAAGCTCTCGGTCATTGAGAACACGAGATCGCTTCTTGGGTCGTTGGGCAATAGTGCTGTCAGTGGCTTCAGTAAGAGCACGATGAGGTGCACATGTAGTACCAGCCAAAGGATAAACACGAGTGACTGCTTCAACTCCTTCAATGTTCTGAGTGAAACTTTGATGCTCCGCATTCTGAATACTGAGAGGTTCCTTGGCAGGCTCAGGATAAATGGCTTCAACGGACATATCCACATCAGGCAGAAAGATCTGATGATTGCGAGCAGATGGCTGATATGAGATAGCTGAGTGGAGTTTAATCAGACGCATTATCCATGGAGCGTAGAACTTCAAGCCAAAAAGATCATATCCTGATGCAGCAAGTTGGTGGATGAAGAAGTCTTGTGCATTGAATTGCCATGAAGAATATAGAAGACCAAAGTCTTCATTGCACCTTCCAGCTTTGCATGTGGAGAATGTCCTTTGATGGGCCAGAGAGTTCGCCTGATAATGTGATAGATAGTCCTTGGCAGATACTCAAGGTCTTCAACAAAGAACTCCTTAGGATATGCAGTATCTTGTGACAAAGGCTTCATCATACTGAGCATCTGACTCATGTTCGGTTCAGGCCTCTGAAAGATGCTTTCCATAGCTTCACTGTGAAGTTGACATCCAGGTTCATAGAGATCTCCAGGAGTGGGCAGACCAGTGAGCTCAATGATATCAAAGGTTTTGGCTTCGTGATGAACATTTCCTGTCATCCACTCCAGGACCCAAGTCTTCGGATCTCTGTTGTAACCACGTATGTGAAGTGTGGCTTAAAATTGGAGCAGCAACTCTTTATTCCAGTGCTCTTGGTCGGTGATGAAGGGCAACAATCCAACCTCTTTGAAGCAATCCAGAGCTTCTTCCAGACAGGGCATACCAGCTATTGCTTCGGTGTCAAGACGCATATGTGGGAAGATGCGACCTTGATTGTACAGAATGCAGGAGTAATAGCTTCGCTGCGGATAGCTCCAAAACCGATCAGAAGATATTCGTTCCCTTGAGTAGGGTTTCTTGGAGCTATTGAAGAAGGTGTTCTCTGCTTTGAAGCCGTTGACATTGAAGGATCCAGGTGCTGTTGTAGGACCTGGAAACCTGGGCAACCTTGGCATTGGCTTCTGTACCTGAGGCCTATGCTCAATATGATAGTCAAACTGAGGACCAGCAGCAGACGCAGGAAGAGAAGCAGTAGTATCATTGGCTTCGCTGACTTCTGGTTCTTGGATTGGTGCAGGCTCCACATTTGCTTCAGCCATGACAACGTTAGTGGCTTCATTGGTGTTGGTGGTGGCAGCCTCAAGATTTTCTACCTCCACTTGATGAGCTGGAGGGTCGGGCACAAACATGTTCTCCTCGAGAACAGCTTCTTCAGTAGTTAGGGAAGTAGGAACACGTTCTTCTTCTTGGGTGTCATCGGCTGATGCAGCCGGAATGTCTTCAGCAGTTTTAGCTTCAGACTCGAAGACTTGACCTTGGTCCTTTGCGAAGCCTGCGTAACGCAGGCGATGCCTTTGGAGATGGAGTTGGCTGGGCCTCAAAGTCATCTTCTTCTTCTTGCCGGGGTGGTGTGACTTGTTGTTGTTGTGGGTGATCAGCCCATGTTGCATCCTGAGCAATTGGCGTCAGAGGACGACCAATGTTGATGAGTTCGTTGTGCGTAAGCACAGGCGATGATACCTGTTGGTGTTTGATCTGAGGAAGAACTACATCATCTTCAACATGGTCATGATGACCAATGTCTTCAGCAGCGGTGGGATCAACTGGTGGTATGTCTTCAGCTTCATGAGCCTTTGTGAAAGCAGGCTCATGGACAGTCAGTTGGCGCTCTTGATGTTCAGCGGCAGGGCGAACCATGGAGATAGGTTCAATAATTAAGGGCTCTGTGGAAGCAGCCCGTTCCTTCTTGGTCTTGCGCTTCTTTTTGGAGGGAGCAGCAGCAAAGGCTTCAGGATGTTTCCTCTTTCTAGCTTCAGCCTCAGCTGTCCTCGTCTTCTTTAGGTCTGAAGCGGTAGACCTGGCCTTTGGCTTCGAGCCAGTCATGCTGGTTGGGAAGACAATGGGATGTGCTTCCTGCCTTGGTGCGTCGGGTTCGGCCATAGTGGGCTTCTTCTTCTTCTTCTTCTTCTTCTTCTTCTTCTGCTTCGCAGCTATCCTGGGGTCAATGCCAGGACGCCCAAGAGCCTTGCGCCTCTCAGCCTCATTGTAGGCTTGCACACACTTGTCAGCCAGGCTCTTCATGCGCTCACGAGAACCTTGAGCTTCTTCACGCTTCTTGAGAAAGGCTTCTTTGAGCTCGTGCAGCATGATCTTGAAGTTCTTGACCTCTTGCACACTGAGCTTGGCCATATGCTTCTTGAACTGAGCTTTCTCAAAGTCAATCTTCTGCTTCAGTTCAACGATGCGCTAGGCTATAGCTAACTCTGAAGCAATGGCGCCATGGAAAGCGACACTGAGGCCAATGGGAAGTTGCAGATCTACAAAGCTAAGGTTGGGCGTGTCAAAACACTCATCTATGAAGTCGTGGATGATTGCCACATCAAAGAGAGGCAAATTATTGAAGATTGCTGCTTCTTCTTTGCTCTTGATCAGTTGCTCAAGAGCGTCATCTGCAAGATCTTCATCACTGGATAGATCAATGGTATCGTTGCGCAGAATAGCAGCAGCAGTCAGTTCTTGGCTGGGATGTGGCAGAGGCATCTTGACTCTCGGGGGCTTGGAGATGCGTGACAGATCTTCAGACTGCACACTGTCTTCAGGAGGTGCAGTAGCCAGTGGCTTCGCCCGTGAGATTTTTGGTGCTGAGGCAGGCTTTGAAGCTTTAGGCAGCTTTGACTTCTGCGGCTTTGGAGTAGGAGCTCGGGCTTCATCAGTGTCAGCATCATCATCAGAATGGTCCACTTTGGCACCTTGAACAGAGATGTGAGTGATGAGGCCATCCAGGTTGTGGAACGGACCAACAACATTGGGTTCGGCATCGCGGGTGCCATCTGCACGGGGAGCAGAGGGACCAGGGTTGAAGTCTAGTCCCAATAACTTCTTGTTCTGCTTCGCCGAATTCTGGGCAAACTGGAAGTTGCACTTGAACAGATTGTCATCACGACACCAGAGCAGTGACGATGGGTCAGCATCCGTAGGCTGTGGTCCACGGACCATGCGGGGATAGAAGCCTTGTTCAATGGCTTCATCTCTGGACCTGGGTTGAAGATTTTTGTATAGGATGTCTCCCCATGGTCGCTTGATGGCATTCTTTTTAGCATATTCCTTTGTCACAAATCTGTACTTGAACCACTGTTCTGCCCAATATCGTCGAATCCATTGGATTCGTGTCTTGCGCTGATTGTAATCCTCTTCTGGATCTGTCTTGTATAGTTCTGAGAGGTCATCGGGCAGATCTCTTGATGTCTCACCTCGACGCTTTCTGCCACCCTTCCTTGATGATTTCTCTGCAGCCATGAACTTTAAACTGAATGGCTTCAATACGTTCAAAGGATTCAAGGGCTTTCGCTTGCTGGACAAACAGGAACTGGCTTCAGGAGAATTTATGTGAGGCTGTAAGAATTCTGCAAATGAATGCAGACTATGAGAACCAAGGGATTCTCCCACGGACATGTACCTGTGACAGCATTAAGGTGCGAAGGAAGGGGAAGAGGTCATATGCATTCTCCAAAGATTTTGAAGATAAATCAGTTTAGAAGATATTGACCTCATCGTGCGAAGACATTCACTCATAGATAAGGAGTTGGTTCCAGATTTGTGAGAATCCATAGATCAGTACAAGTGAGGAATCTAACTACTTTGTGAAGCATAAGTGAACACACTAGGCATAATATGAGATGCAGAATGAAGTGGATCCAACTTGTGTGAACAGAAACTGCTTGTGGTAGAAAGTGACAAATCTATAGGATCAAAGAGGCCGTAAAAAGGAAGTTTTATTTACCACACAAGAAACTGCTAGACGGAGTGGAAGAGGAGGCCGAGCAGTTCGATCGTCCGTGCCCTAGCTTGGCGACGGAGGACACCTACGGCGACGGCGGAGAAGACGATGTCCGCAGCCGCTGCAAAGACAGCGTCGGAGAGGTCGCGGCAGCTAAGCGCTTCGTCGCCGGCGTCATCGAGGGCTAGCGGTGGCGCTAGAGTTCGTGTGAGAGTGGAAGAAGGATAATGAATGTGGTGAGGCGTGTATTTATAGGGACAGGGATGACACAGCGTTATTACACAGGTGCCCCTGGTGATTCACATCTGGAGAACACGTGGCCATCATGCAACCTATCGGAGGTTGTTCCACGTTCCCACGCACGCCTGAATTGTCGGGTGGTCGTTCCCACTTCTCCGGGTTCCAGGTGAAGGAATTGGCATTGAAAACGGACTTAATGTTTGTCTCTGTATCTTCTGCTGACAAGGACGCAGAGAATACATTCGACAGTTTCAATAGAATGCATATGATTTGGAGAGATAGAGTTTGAGATAGAAAGCATAGAGAGGTTAGGGTCCGATCACATTCACTTAGTTCAAAAGATTCAACAAGAAGACATAGCTATAAGTGAATGTTGTAGAGGACAAAACACTATGTATATATATATGTGAAAAAAACAATCAAATCAACATAGTGAAGATAATCATGAGGACAAGTTGAGAATGAAGACAAACAAAATGTGAAGACATAGCAAATGTAACGCCATGGGTAAAACACTTCAAACAGAAGAATTTGGTGGTGGCGTTACCCACCGTATAGGAAGTATTAGACCCAGACACGGCGCACAATTATCGTGGCGCTCCGAAGTCAAATTCCACATTAATATATTCACACTTGGAATGTATGTCTTCATTGATTGAAGATATACTTTACTTCGTGTGTTGCACATCTAAGTCATCAATATGCATAAGTGCTAGGATGTGTGCCTGATCACAGGACATTTGAGGATTCCAAGATATTTAGCTCACACCATAACTTGCAAAATCTCTTCTCATCCAAGGGTTTGGTGAAGATATCTGCCAATTGCTCTTCAGTGTTGACGTGTATGATATCAATATCTTCCTTCACAACGTGATCTCTGAGAAAGTGATGACGAATTTCAATATGCTTTGTCTTCGAGTGCTGAACTGGGTTGTTGGCAATCTTGATGGTGCTTTCGTTGTCACAGTAGAGTGGCACTTGCTTCAGATGAATGCCATAGTCTTTGAGGGTTTGCTTCATCCACAGAAGCTGAGCGCAGCAAGATCCAGCAGCAATGTATTCAGATTCAGCAGTAGAGAGAGATACACAGTTCTACTTCTTTGAAGACCAACAGACAAGTGATCGTCCCAGAAAATGACATGTGCCTGATGTAGACTTGAGATCCACCTTGTCACCAGCATAATCAGCATCCGAGAATCCAACCAGATCAAACTCTGAGCCCTTTGGATACCGTAATCCTATAGTTGGGGTGTAAGCCAAATATCGAAGAATTCGCTTCACAGCTAAGTGATGAGATTCCTTTGGTGCCGCTTGGAATCGAGCACACATGCAAACACTAAGCATAATATCTGGCCTAGATGCACATAGATAAAGTAAGGAACCAATCATGGAGCGGTATACCTTTTGATCGAACTCTTTACCATTGTCGTCGGGACCCAGATGATGTTTGGCTGGCATTGGCGTCGTGAAACCTTTGCAGTCTTGCATACCAAACTTCTTCAGGCAATCTTTGAGATACTTCTCTTGAGATATAAAGATGCCGTTGCGTTGCTGGCGTATTTGAAGACCAAGGAAGAACTTCAGCTCACCCATCATGGACATCTGATATTGCTCTTGCATCATATATCCAAACTCTTCACTGTATTTCTGATTGGTGCAGCCGAAGATAATGTCATCCACATATATTTGGCACACAAACAGTTCACCATCATATGTCTTCATGAAGAGAGTGGGGTCGAGGGAACCAGATTTGAAGCCTTTGCTCTTCAGGAAGTCTTTGAGTGTGTCATACCAAGCCCGAGGGGCTTGTTTGAGGCCATACAGTGCCTTGTTGAGCTTGTATACCATGTCACGATGTTTTGGATCTTCAAAGCCAGGTGGTTGTGCGACATACACTTCTTATTCAATCTTGCCATTGAGAAAAGCGCTCTTCACATCCATTTGATACAGAAGTATGTTATGATGATTTGCATAGGCCAGCAGTATGCGTATGGCTTCAAGTCTAGCCACAGGAGCAAATGTTTCATCGAAGTCAATCCCTTCAACTTGAGTGTATCCTTGAGCAATGAGATGAGCTTTGTTTCTAACAACTTGACCATGCTCATCTTGCTTGTTGCGATATATCCATTTGGTGCCTATTATATTGTGCTTCCGAGGATCAGGACGCTTAACCAGTTCCCATACATTATTCAGCTCAAACTATTGAAGCTCTTCTTCATAGCTTGAATCCATTCAGGTTCCATGAAGGCTTCTTCAACTTTCTTGGGTTCTGTTATTGAGACGAATGCGAAGTGCCCATAGAAATTTGCTAGCTGTGTTTCCCTTGAACGAGTGAGTGGACCTGGTGCATTGATGCTATCAATTATTCTCTCAATCTGCACTTCATTTGCAACACGAGGATGTACAGGACGAAGATTTTGCTCTTGCTGGTCATTATCATTGTTAGAGGGATTGTCTTCAAGCTGAGCATTGTCTTCAGGTTGATCAGGTGCGGAGATGATAAGTTCTTCTTCGGGTTGAGCTTCAGAAGGTATGATTTCTCCAGTTCCCATAAGTTTAATTGATTCACTGGATGGAACTTCATCTAGCACATTTGGCAGCTGCTCTCTTTGTGAGCCGTTAGTTTCATCGAACCGCACATCCACTGTTTCAACCACTTTGTAATAAAAGAGATTGAAGACTCTGTAGGAGTGTGAATCCTTTCCATATCCAAGCATAAAACCCTCATGTTCTTTTGGTGCAAATTTTGACATGTGATGTGGATCCTTGATCCAGCACTTGGCGCCAAATACTCTAAAGTAGCTGACATTTGGCTTCTTGCCAGTAAGGAGCTCATAGGATGTCTTGTTCAAAAGCTTGTGAAGATAAAAACGGTTGATGATATGGCATGCAGTGTCAATGGCTTCAGGCCAGAATTTTCTTGGAGTCTTGTATTCATCAAGCATCGTTCGAGCCATCTCAATAAGTGTTCTGTTCTTGCGTTCGACGATGCCATTCTGCTGTGGCGTGCACGGAGCTGAGAATTCATGTGTGATGCCCAAAGTATCAAGATATGTATCAAGGCCAGTGTTCTTGAATTCAGTGCCATTGTCACTTCTGATGTGCTTTATCTTGGCGCCATAGTTGTTCATTGCTCGATTGGTGAAGCGTCTGAAGACATCCTGCACTTCAGTCTTGTAAAGGATTATATGCACCCAAGTATATCTTGAATAATCATCAACAATGACAAAGCCATAGAGACAAGCAGTAGTAGTAAGAGTTGAGTAATGAGTGGGACCGAAAAGATCCATGTGTAGCAGTTCGAAGGGTTGAGTCGTTGTCATGATTGTCTTCGAGGGATGCTTGGCCCTTGTCATCTTTCCTGCTTCACAGGCACCGCATAAGTGATCCTTCTTGAACTTGACGCCCTCGATGCCTATGACATGCTTCTTCCTTGCAAGGGTGTGGAGGTTCCTCATGCCAGCATGCCCTAGCCTTCGATGCCAGAGCCAGCATTCAGAAGCTTTTTCTAGAAGACATACTGCAAGTTGTGGTCCTGTTGAGAAATCTACCACATACAAATCATCTTTTCGATACCCTTCAAACACTAGAGACTTGTCAGATTCCATTAGTACAAGGAAATGATATTTTCCAAACATCACAATCATGTTTAAATCGCAAAGCATTGAGACAGACATTAAGTTGAAAACAAGGGATTCAACAAGCATGACTTTATCCATGTGTTGATCCTTTGAGATTGCAACTCTACCTAGACCCAATACCTTGCTTTTACCAGTGTCAGCAAATATGATGTGACTTTTGTCTGATGGACGTAAAGTTGAGTCCATGAGAAGGCTTCGCTTGCCAGTCATGTGATTTGTACACCCACTATCAATAATCCATTCTAAAGCAGCTGGTGTCGTACCTTACAGTGCAGTTAGGGGGATAGGCTTCACGAAGGGAATTGTGAAGCAAAAACATTTGACGAACCAGTGGATTATTAAAGCTTAGGTCGAGATTAGGACTGATAGGGCAAGTTGCAAGCGATTTAGAAACAAAGTACATAGTAAGACCATTTGGGCATTTGATCTTGCGCCCTACAAGATGTTTAAGGTCCCCAGCAATAGTGTCAGACAATTTTGGTTTTCGGCTGGAGACCTTTCCCTGCAAAAGAGAGTTAAGCTTTCTTAGCCACCCACATCTTCAGGGGTGGCTTCGAAGCAATGAGTCTAAGTGCAGCATCTGAGAACTTTGGCTTTGGAGCCCTAGCAAAAAGTCTTGCAGGTGGACAGTAGTACTCATAAGAATAAGCAGAATAGTTCTTGGTCTTATGAACATGGCGGTTTAAAGGACCGCGCTCATATTCATAGGCCTGAGTATGGCTTCCCTGCAAAACATTTGCGTTAGTTTGACTCCGGTGAGTCCTCTGTCTGTATGAAGCCTTTGGACCGTATGAAGCTCGTGGTATGGGGTTTGTCTTCTTCACCTGTGGTGTCATGATGACATTCACAGGAAGATTCTCCAAACACCTTTTCGGCACCCAGATCTTCTTCATAGGCGGTCCATTCCTGCAGTTAGTACCAATGTACCTGGCAAACACTTCACCATTCTGATTCTTAAACAGTTTATAGTTTGCATCAAAGGATTCATCAATAACAATGGGGTTAGAACAAGTGAAGCCAGATAGAGTGGATGGATCTGCTGAAGGTTCCTTTGCAGCAACCCGTGTGGTTTTGGGGTACTGCTCAGGTTTCCAGTAAGAGCCATCAGCATTCATTTTCCTTACGAACCCAACACCCTCTTTCCTAGGGTTTCGGTTCAGGATCTGCCTTTTGAGGACATCACAAAGTGTCTGATGCCCTTTGAGACTTTTGTACATCCCTGTTTCAAGCAGTGTCTTCAACCTAGCATTCTCATCAGCAATAGCAGTGGTGTCCTCAGCAGAGGGGTTAGTTTCCACATCAACAGTTGAAGATATTGCAACAGTAGCAGCAGTAGAGCATTCAGCAACAGAAGTAGCGTTATTACGCTCAATGCATTTAAGACATGGTGGTTCAAATCCTTCCTGAGCTGAACTGATCTGTTCGGCGCGAAGTGACTCGTTTTCCTTTTGAAGATCTTCATGAGCCGCTCTCAATTTCTCAAGATCTGGCTTCCTTTGAAGATAATCATAGGAAAGCCTTTCATGAGCTGTTGAGAGCGTTTCATGACGACTTTCAAGTTCCTCATACTTAGCGTGAAGATTTTTTATGTCTTCAATTAAGGACTGAGATCGAGTCATTTCAGCGTCTAATAGATCATCGCTTTTGTCTAATAGTTTTTGAATGTGTTCCATGGTTTTGTGTTGTTCAGTTGCAATTTTAGCAAGTGTTTTGTAGCTGGGTTTGGAACCACAATCAGAGTCATCGTCACTAGATGTTTGATAGTGAGTAGTGCGTGTGTTTACCTTGGCACCACGTGCCATGAAGCAGTAGGAAGGAGCGGAGTAGTCCTTGTCATTTGCATCGGTGTCGGTGATGAAGTCATTGTCTTCAGTGTTGAAGATGGACTTGGCAACGTATGCTGTAGCCAGACTTGCAACGCCAGAATCGGACTCCTCCTCAGACTCCACCTCCGCCTCCTCAGAAGCGGACTCATCCTCAGAGTCCATTTCCTTGCCAACAAACACACGTGCTTTGCCAGATGAGCTCTTCTTGTGTGATGAAGACTTGGAGGAAGACTTGGAAGAATATTTTGAGTATTTCTTCTTCTTCTTGTCGTCAGAGTCATACTCCTTGCTCTTCTTCTTCTTCTTGTTCTCATTGTCCCACTGTGGACACTCAGAGATGTAGTGACCAGGTTTCTTGCACTTGTGACATGTTCTCTTCTTGTAGTCATGAGAAGAAGCTTCATCATTCCTTGAGCTTGATCGTGAAGACTTTCTGAAACCTTTCTTCTTGGTGATTTTTTGGAACTTCTTCACAAGCATAGCAAGCTCCCTTCCAATGTCTTCAGGATCATCAGAACTGCTATTAGACTCTTCTTCAGAAGAAGAGACAGCCTTTGCCTTCAAGGCACGAGTTTGCCCATAGTTGGGACCGTAGATGTCTCTTTTCTCAGAAAGCCGAAACTCGTGTGTGTTGAGTCTTTCAAGTATGTCAGACGGATCGAGTGTCTTGAAATCAGGACGTTCTTGAATCATCAGGGCTAGGGTGTCAAACGAACTGTCAAGTGATCTCAGGAGTGTCTTGACGACTTCATGCCTGGTGATCTCAGTAGCGCCGAGGGCTTGAAGCTCATTTGTGATGTCAGTGAGTCGATCAAACGTGAGCTGGACATTCTCATTGTCATTTCTCTTGAAGCGGTTGAAGAGGTTGCGAAGGACACTGATTCTCTGATCTCTCTAGGTTGAGACGCCTTCGTTGACCTTGGAGAGCCAGTCCCAGACTAGCTTAGATGTTTCCAAAGCACTCACGCGGCCATACTGTCCTTTGGTCAGATGACCACAGATGATATTCTTGGCAGTAGAGTCCAGTTGATAGAACTTCTTGACATCAGCAGCAGTGACACCTTCTCCAGCCTTGGGAATGCTGTTCTTGACGACATACCATAGGTCGACATCAATGGCTTCAAGATGCATGCGCATCTTATTCTTCAAGTAGGGATATTCAGTTCCATCGAAGACGGGGCACGCAGCGGAGACTTTGATTATCCCTACAGCCGACATAGCTAAAACTCCAGGTGGTTAAACCGAATCACATAGAACAAGGGAGTACCTTTCTCTGATACCAATTGAAAGTGCTAGTGATCGACTAGAGGGGGGGTGAATAGGCGATTTTTATGGAAGTCTTTAAAACATGGAAGTTTCGAAAACAAACGATAGAAATAAACCTATTACCATGCAGCGGAAGGTAGACTACACTAGGCAAACCATAGTCAAGTATTCAATGAAGTGAAAGCGTAATGACTAATAGCAGCTAGGCAGTAAGGATCGGGTAGGAAGATATTGTAAAGCTAATCAGAACAAGTAATCACTTAGTGAAGCCAAATGGTGGTGCAATCGTACAATGACTTCACAAGGACCAACAGTAAGTAAAGGGAAGGGAAGGATGAAACCAGTGACTCGTTGAAGACAATGATTTGTTGGACCAGTTCCAGTTGCTGTGACAACTGTACGTCTGGTTAGGGAGGCTGAGATTCAACTCAGAATACCTCGTCTTCACCTTATTCCCCTTGAGCTAAGGACACCTAGTCCTTGCCCAATCACTCTGGTAAGTCTTCAAGGTAGACTTCCGAACCTTCACAGACTTCGTTCACCGGCGATCCACAATGACTCTTGGATGCTCAGAACGTGACGCCTAACCGGCTGGAGGATTCACAGTCCTCAAGTGTAATAAGTCTTCAGATCACACAGACAAGAAGACTTAAGTGATGCCTAACACTCTTTGGCTCTGGGTGGTTAGGGCTTTATCCTCTCAAGGAATTCTCTCTCAAAGGCTTCGAGGTGGGTTGCTCTCAAACGACAAAAGCCGTACTTTAACTCTGAGCAGCCAACCGTTTATGGTTGTAGGGGGTGGGCTATTTATAGCCACTAGGCAACCCGACCTGATTTGTCCGAAATGACCCTGGGTCACTAAGGAACTGACATGTGTTCCAATGGTCAGATTTCAAACACACACGACAACTTTACTTGGGCTACAAGCAAAGCTGACTTGTCCAACTCTGAACAAGATTCGCTCTCATAGTCTTCACTCGAAGACATAGGATTTTGGTTAAGCATCACTTCAGTCATTCTGACTGGTTTTTTTGGACCCCACTTAACAGTACGGTGGTTCCTATGACTCAACAAAGAAGAAAAAGAACTACGAAAGATCTAAGTCTTCGCGCTCCATAGTCTTCATGCGATGTCTTCTCTTGTCATAGTCTTCAATGTGAATGTCTTCACATACCACCTTTGACTTCAATGTCTTCTTACATTTTTAGGGGTCATCTCTAGTAGGAAAACCGAATCAATGAGGGACTTCTACCTGTGTTATCCTGCAATTCTCACAAACACATTAGTCCCTCAACTAGGTTTGTCGTCAATACTCCAAAACCAACTAGGGGTGGCACTAGATGCACTTACAGCAACCGAGTTACTGCAGTACAAGAGGACATCATGCTTGTTATGCACGAAGAAAATTAGGGCAGATTTGGTTCCAGTATTGAGGAGAAGATCACTGTTGTTTCTGATGAAACTGTCAACCTTGTGGATGGTGATGAGATGATTTGGATACCGGACAGCGGTGCTACCATTCATGCTACATCTCACAGAGAGCTCTTCACTAACTATATATCAGGTGATTTTGGTGTTGTGAAGATGGGGAACAATGATAGAGCAACCATCATTGGAAAAGGAGATGTGCATTTGGAGACCGCAAATGGTACAAGGTTAGTCCTCAAATCTGTGAGACATGTTGAGGCACTTCGTCTCAATATTATTTCAGTTGGTTTGCTTGATGGAGATGATTACTTAAGCAATTTTGGAAAAGGGCACTACAAGCTCACCAAAGGTAACATGATTGTTGCAAGAGGTAAAATGGTCTCAGTGTTGTATCATGTTCATGCTAAGCTCTTTAGTGCTTCTGTAAATGCACTAGAGAAGGATGATCATTGTGCTCTATGGCATAAGAGACTTGGGCACATGAGCGAGAAGGGCATGAAAGTGCTAGTGAAGAAAAAATTGTTGAAGGGTGTGAAAGGAGTTCACATCAAGAAATGTTCAGATTGTCTAGCAGGGAAGCAACACCGAGTTGCCTTCAAGACTCTACCTCCTCACAAGAAGCCCGAGAAGCTGGACTTGATACATTCCGATGTTTGCAAAATGTCGGTAAGATCTCTTGGTGGTGCTAAGTACTTTGTGACTTTTATTGATGACTTTTCCAGGAAAGTTTGGGACTTCACTTTGAGAACCAAAGATCGAGTGCTAGGTGTATTCAAGCAATTCCAAGCCTCGGTTGAGAAAGAAACTGAGAAGAAGATCAAGTGCATTCGCACTGATAATGGAGGAGCGTATATTGGGCCATTTGATGCATATTGCAAGCAGCAAGGTATTAGGCATCAATTTACTCCCTCGAAGACACCACAGCTGAATGGTCTTGCTGAGAGGATGAACAGGACAATTGTAGAGAGAGTTAGATGCTTGCTGTCAAGTGCAAAGCTACACAAACACCTTTGGGGTGAGGCTTTGATGACTGCAGTTTATCTTATTAATCTCTCACCAAGTTATCCTTTGCAGGGAGATGTTCCTAACAGGGTCTGGTGTGACAAGGACGTCTCATATGACCACCTGAAGGTTTTTGGGTGCAAGGCCTTTGTTCATATTCCTCAAGATGAAAAGTCAAAGCTTGATTCGAAGACACGGCAGTGTATCTTTCTTGGCTATGGTGGTGATGAGTTTGGCTACAAGCTGTTTGACCCTATAGCAAGGAAAGTTGTGAGAAGCCGTGATGTTGTGTTTGTTGAAGACCAAACAATTGAGGATATTGTGAAGACAAAGGGGCAGGTTCCTCCTCAGCAGCAGCAAGACATGATGGATTCTGACCCAGTTCCTGCAGCTCTAGATCCCGTGCAAGTTGAAGCAGATGCAGAAGATGTACAAGATGATGTACATGGTGGTGCAGGTGAAGAAGTGTTGGAAATATGCCCTAGAGGCAATAATAAATAAGTTATTATTATATTTCCTTGTTCATGATAATCGTTTATTATCCATGCTATAATTGTATTGATAGGAAACTCAGATACATGTGTGGATACATAGACAACACCATGTCCCTAGTAAGCCTCTAGTTGACTAGCTCGTTGATCAATAGATGGTTACGGTTTCCTGACCATGGACATTGGATGTCATTGATAACGGGATCACATCATTAGGAGAATGATGTGATGGACAAGACCCAATCCTAAGCTTAGCTCAAAAGATCGTGTAGTTCGTATGCTAAAGCTTTTCTAATGTCAAGTATCATTTCCTTAGACCATGAGATTGTGCAACTCCCGGATACCGTAGGAGTGCTTTGGGTGTGCCAAACGTCACAACGTAACTGGGTGGCTATAAAGGTACACTACAGGTATCTCTGAAAGTGTCTGTTGGGTTGGCACGAATCGAGACTGGGATTTGTCACTCCATGTAAACAGAGAGGTATCTCTGGGCCCACTCGGTAGGACATCATCATAATGTGCACAATGTGATCAAGGAGTTGATCACGGGATGATGTGTTACGGAACGAGTAAAGAGACTTGCCGGTAACGAGATTGAACAAGGTATCGGGATACCGACGATCGAATCTCGGGCAAGTACAATACCGCTAGACAAAGGGAATTGTATACGGGATTGATTAAGTCCTTGACATCGTGGTTCATCCGATGAGATCATCGTGGAACATGTGGGAGCCAACATGGGTATCCAGATCCCGCTGTTGGTTATTGACCGGAGAGTCGTCTCGGTCATGTCTGCATGTCTCCCGAACCCGTAGGGTCTACACACTTAAGGTTCGGTGACGCTAGGGTTATGGAGATATTAGTATGCGGTAACCCGAAAGTTGTTCGGAGTCCCGGATGAGATCCCGGACGTCACGAGGAGTTCCGGAATGGTCCGGAGGTAAAGAATTATATATAGGAAGTGCTATTTCGGCCATCGGGACAAGTTTCGGGGTCATCGGTATTGTACCGGGACCACCGGAAGGGTCCCGGGGGTCCACCGGGTGGGGCCACCTGCCCCGGGGGCCACATGGGCTGTAGGGGGTGCGCCTTGGCCTACATGGGCCAAGGGCACCAGCCCCAAGAGGCCCATGCGCCAAGAGAAGAAAAAAAGGGGAGAGTCCTAAAGTGGGAAGGCACCTCCGAGGTGCCTTGGGGAGGATGGACTCCTTCCCCCCTTGGCCGCACCCTTCCTTGGAGGAAGGGGCAAGGGCTGCGCCTCCCCCCTCTCCCTTGGCCCTATATATAGTGGGGAAAAGGAGGAGCAAACATACCTGAGCCCTGGCGCCTCCCTCTTCCTCCCGTGACACATCTCCCTCCTCCCGCAGCGCTTAGCGAAGCCCTGTTGGAATCCCGCTACTTCCACCATGCCGTCGTGCTGCTGGATCTCCATCAACCTCTCCCTCCTCCTTGCTGGATCAAGGCGTGGGAGACGTCTCCGTTCCGTACGTGTGTTAAACGTGGAGGTGCCGTCCGTTCGGCGCTAGGATCATCGGTGATTTGAATCACGACGAGTACGACTCCATCAACCCCGTTCTCTTGAACGCTTCCGCGCGCGATCTACAAGGGTATGTAGATCCAATCCTCCCTCGTTGCTAGATGACTCCATAGATTGATCTTGGTGACACGTAGGAAAATTTTGATTTTATGCTACGTTCCCCAACAAGAAGATGCTCCCCAGCAGCAGCAACAAGAGTATGATGTTGAAGTTGATGATCCGGATCAGCAGGAAGCACCAGCACCAGAAAGTCCACCAGCTGCTCCACTCAAAAGATCCAACAGGGGTTGAATTCCTTCCAGCAGGTATCCCTCAGATCAATACGTGGTGTTATTATCTGACGGTTCAGAACCTGAATGCTTTGCAGATGCAATGGAAGATGAGCACAAGAAGGAGTGGAAAAATGCTATGCAAGAAGAGATGGATTCCTTGCATAAGAATCATACTTATGAGTTGGTGAAGTTGCCCAAGGGCAAGAAAATTTTGAAGAACAAGTGGGTCTACAGAATCAAGCAAGAAGAGCACACATCACATCCAATGTACAAGGCCAGGCTAGTTGTAAAAGGATTCGACCAGAGAAAAGGCATTGACTATGATGAGATCTTTTCTCTGGTGGTGAAGATGACATCCATAAGAGTAATCCTTGGCATGGCAGCAAGTCTCAACTTGGAGGTTGAGCAAATGGATGTGAAGACTGCATTCCTTCATGGTGAGTTGGAGGAAGAAATATACATGGAGCAACCTAAGGGGTTTCTTGTGACAGGCAAAGAAGACTATGTGTGCAAGCTGAAGAAAAGTCTCTATGGCCTGAAACAAGCACCAAGACAATGGTACATGAAGTTTGAAACTGTCATGGGGGAGCAAGGCTACAAGAAGTGTAGCTCAGACCATTGTGTGTTTATTCAGAGGTTCTCAGGTGATGATTTCATCATATTATTGCTCTGTGTTGATGATATCCTGATTGTTGGCAAGAATGTCTCTAGGATTGCTAAGTTGAAGAAGGAGTTGAGCAAATGTTTTGCTATGAAAGACTTAGGTCCAACAAAGAACATTCTCGGGATGAGAATTGAGCGAGACAGAAATTGCAACAAGTTGTACTTGTCTCAAGAGAAGTATACTAAGAAGGTATTTCAGAAGTTCAGGATGGAAAATGCTAAAGTTGTGAGTTGTCCACTAGCACCCCATTTCAAGTTGAGCAGAAAGCAATGTTCTACCACTGATGAGAAGAAAAAGGAAATGCATCATGTTCCTTATGCTTCAGCGGTTGGGAGTTTGATGTATGCTATGGTATGTACAAGGCCTGACATTGCTCATGCGGTTAGTACTGTGAGCAGATTTATGTCCAATCCAGGAAGACCTCATTGGGAAGCCGGATTTTGAGATATCTCCGGGCCAGCACAAATCTGAAACTTTGCTTTGGTGGTGGTGAAGCCAAGTTGGTTGCCTTTTCAGATTCTGACATGGCTGGAGATGTTGACAGAAGGAAATCTACTTCAGGTTACTTGGTTACCTATGTAGGGGGAGCGGTGCCATGGCAAAGCAGGCTGCAAAAGTGTGTGGCACTGAATATAACTAAAGCTGAATTCATTGCAGTAACAAAGGCGAGCAAAGAGCTATTGTGGCTGAAACAGTTGGCTTGTGAGCTTGATTTTAAGCAAGACAAATATGTGTTGTTTTGTGACAACCAAAGTGCTATCCACTTAAGTAAGAATGCAAGTTTTCATTCAAGGTCTAAGCATATAGAGGTCCGTTATCATTGGATTCGAGATGTGTTGTATTCCAAGAAAATGCAACTTGAGAAGGTTCACACTGATGACAATGGGGCTGATATGTTGACTAAAGTGGTGACAAGGAAGAAACTTGAAGTATGCCGCCGGCTCGCTGGCATTGCTGCCGGAAGGCAGTGAGACCCTCCATGATGTCGGGAGGGGGAGTTTGTTGGGCTAAGTCCCTCCACATGGAGGTGTGTTGGCAGCCCAACATCAGCCCATAAGTCCAACACATGTCAGCCGTTGATCCTCGCTGCATCCAACGGTTGAGAGTGCTTCCAAGTGAAGTGAAGCAAGGAGAAAACCCTAGCCACTCCACCCCTGTTGGTGCTGGCTGCCATTCATGTGAGAGTGAGAGTGAGAGCACACAAGAGAAAACACAACCTGAGAGAGAGGAAGAAGAAGAAACAGTGTTCAAGCTTGTGATTGGAGGCTCAAACGTGTTTGGATCGACCCCAAACTTGGTGAGCTCATTCCTTACTTTGATTACTTCGATCTGATTAGCTGGTTTAAGGATTGGGTCAGTGGAGCATCAGATTTGAGAGTGGTTTTGCTAGCTCTGACTGCTGGAGTTTCAGAACAGAGTAGTTTTGGGAGACGAACAGTTTGCGTAGGCAAATGATGTCCGATTAAGCTGAAATTTGGAGGGCATGTCAAGAACTCATGTGTCTACTTGTCTGTCAAATTTGGTGCTGTTTGGTTCAGCGGTTTAAGAGCAGTTTGCAAAACACGGAAGGGTACATAAGCTGTGTAAACTCTGCTTTACTGAAATCTTGCCTCTTGTGACTGTTGTTGCTGTTGCCGGTTGGTAATGTGGAGAGTGTGTTGTAAATCTCTCTAGAGGTTTTAGAGCAGACTTTGTACTCATCATTCTCATAGTGAAGTTGCGTGGACTGGTCGGTCCATAGCCGTGGTTTTTTACTCCTCAAGTTGAGGAGGTTTTTCCACGTTAAATCATGTGTCACATGTGCATGTTGTTTGTGCTATTTCACTGCTTACTTGTTGGTTGAAGTTGTCCTCAAAGTTCATCACAAATGGAGAGGGCTGTGTAGTGTGCATATTTGCCGTGTCGGTAAATTTGTGCAACACGTTGTTGCTTTCCAACCCCGACACCATTTAAAGAATTAGTTGGCGTTGTTATATATGACGCTTGAGAAGAGAGGTCAGTAAAGTAGCACGTGAACTAGCGCCCTTGGCAAGAAACTTATTTGTTGGTAAATTGGTTAGATGAATACCTTGAGGAGAGGAGGCAGATATTTTAATGTGGTGCCGTCCTCGGGAACTGATGTGATGCCCCTGCAAACACCAATGTGAACCCTATCTACGTGCTAGTATAGAAGCTTGCAGTGCCCTAGTCCTCTTCTCATTGGAGCAGTAGACTATAGAGGCGGGGACCCATTACCTCCAAGACAATGGGAGAGGGACTAAGGAGGCAGAGACCTTCTATATCAACGACAAAAGAGATGCTGTAAATTGTCACCGTCCATATATTCCTAGTGTAGATGTTAGGAGAGACTATCATAATTCCTTGAAGATGCGTTACACATGCACGCTTACTAGTGTAAAGTTATTTTTATTTCTGGAAATTTATAACATCTAGACCATCCTTAATTATCATAATTTATTCAATTGTTAAATCGGTATAACTCCCAAAAGAGTGCGGTAGGCAAAACAAACTACATTAGTACTTTTAAAAGGAAATTAAGCAAATAGAAAAGAATATATTCCACTCAAACAATTCAGGAGTTCAGCTTATTTTGGGTGGGAGTTAGGCTCAAAATTCTAGGAAAACTTATAAACCCAGAAAAAGGAAGTACTTCTCAAACTCGAGAAGTCGTAATGAAGAACCGAACCCCTCCTAATACACCAATTCTGTAATCACAGGTTGAGTTGCCGCTGTGGCATCTATCAATTATGACGAGGCAACGTCATTATCGCGGTGAGCCGAGGGATACAACAGCATGGAGACCCCGAGGGAGATGCTACAGGAGATCCGTGTGGAACCGTTGGCCAAGACATCGCCTGATACGTCTCAAATGTATTTAGTTTTCTATAAACACTTTGGCTATCTTTTTCTATATGTCTTACACAACTGAATAAGAACTAACCAACTTAATGTTGTTTTGAGCAGAATTGTCATGGTATTGTCTATTCATATGCATAACAATAAATATCAATAAATAATAAATAAAATCACACTCGGTTTTCGGAGAAAAAGAGCCACAAATCTAGAGGAAGGAGCTGGAGGGCGGTCCATATGGCCCACACGCCCCTACCAAGTGCCCTGGCCTACGGCACGGAGGGAGTGTGTGGGGCCATAGGAGGCCCCCGATTGATTGATTTCATCTATAGAGCTTATTTCGTCCCAAAATCCTAGAGGAGGATTTTTCTTCGACGCAGAGACGGCGCCACAAAGTTTTTTACCGGTGACCCCGACATGAGAGTAGTTAGAATATCAATGGCAATGGCTATATTACAACAACTGTCTTCTAATACGGAGAGTTCACCACGTCACAACAACAGTGAACAGTGAAAATTAACATTTAGTATGTAATAATAAACTAATGTGCAGCACTTCGAGCCTGCAGCTCCCTCATAGTTGTAGTATGATTGAAGCCATGAAGCACGATCCTGAAATCACACAGGGGTTTGTCGGCATGGGAGAGGACGATTTTATTACTGAGCACCCTGAATCCACAACCGTAAGCATGAGAATCATGTCAATCCAGATCTTTGGCTGCTACATATTGACCCTGCATGCAGAGGAGGTAAAACAAAACAAGTTCAGGCATATGGAAATATTAAGTCGGTCAGTATCAATCATGAGGACAGGGTGACTAAGTTAAGGAAATTGGCATAGACTAAAAAGTTAACAAAAGAAAAGCTGAGGATGTATGTACACATTCTGAACTAATTTTCCATCAAAGAGAAATCAGCAGAAAATATAGCATATTCAGCCAATTATTGGAGTGCATGCACAATCATCTGACATACATGTAGAAGTAGATGGTATGATTGAATGATAAATAGAATAATAGAGAGGTCTTAGACCTCTCGGCCACCACTAATGGGAAACTGAACCTATGAAAAAGATTAGCATAAAAACGGAAGAACATCTGTGTAGCATATGGACCATCAATGTCGTTTTTTTCAACAAACAAAGAGGGCATCCTTGAACAAATAATTAATAACATGTTATCTGACACATTCCAAAAGCCTTAGAAATTTCCAAACTATGAAGGCTACTGATATAAAAGAACTGCATAAGTTTCAGACCAAAAGACTGTAGGCACAAGGCTAAAGGATGAGTTCAAACTTCTAAACGGTAAAACAATAAAATAGTTCTCGTGTCCATGCTTATGTGAACCATGCATCAGACCTGCTTACCAGATCAAAGTTGCACTTCACGAAAGGAAACGCCTTGAAGATGTTGTTCACTTTTGTGCACCAATCGACACATGGGGTGACACCATGTGCCAGCCTCAGAGTAACTCTTTTAAGCATTCGAGCAGATGTAAACATGACTTTCAAGAAATCAAACTCATGATCCTCCCCGTGGAGGCCTTCGATTTCCATGGTTTCAAGACCAGCCAACGGGATAGTTTGTGTTCTCCAGTCTTTGGGCTCACCACAGAAACAATTTACCCGGCATGTTTCTTTCACCTAGTAAAAAGAATGCGAATGAGAGAAACAACATATAATAGATGTTCAACTATTGAGACCTTAGCTCAAGAATAATAATGTGCCTACAATTCTTGTTGTTGAAGAGAGGTGGTACCGCATATATATTCTAAAAAAAACGTATAAGCAAAGCGATAAATTACCTCCGATCTTTGAAGTACGATCCTAAGGTTCTGAATAGCTCTACGAATACGATGCAACCCAAAGAGACGCAACACGAATGCTCCAAACGCATGCCCTGTGGTTGTGAGATATAGGTCCAAACGAGAGAATTTGGAAACCATATGTTTATCAATCTCTGCCGCAAAGGTGTGCTCCGCATTTACATATCTATATGAACTCTTCAGCAAAATCAAGCCAGCATGACATCATGAGTAAGTTAAGTTTACAGCAAATCCGATGAATTGAGCAAGCAAGCAAGACAGGAGAGATGCATACTTGGGCATCCATGTGTAAGGAGAGGGCATGCACGCCTGGGAGCTGCGAGCATGCGCCCTTCCCGGAGTCGGTGGTGTTTAAGCCGACCTCCAAGAGGCCCCAGGGACCAAGCCTGTAAACGGGCTTTTTGTAGGAGCACCTCCACGAGACGTTCTCTGCCATTGGTGCGGAGACGGAGACCCTGAGATCGCCCCGGGCACGGAAAGACAGTTTCAGTTGCTTAAGCACAGGCGCCTCGACGTCGATACGGGCTGTACATATGTTGCTCCTCTGCACAGAGAGTTCGTGCAGCGACGCCGAGTGGACGGTGATGCTATCCATGGCCACCATACCGTTGTTGTTCACCCGGAGTATGCGGATGCGCGGGCAGCGAGGGATCAAGGCTGCGAGGTCGACGTCGCAGCCGGAGAGGCAGAGTCTCTCCAGCGAGGGGAAGCCGGTGGATCGCGGGAGCAAGCGGAGGTGGCGCGCGCGCAGGTCTATGGAGGTGGCGCGGTCGAAGCGGGGCAGGGCCACATCCATAAAGGAGCCCTCCGTGATCCATGGGAGATCGTAGAGCAGCGCCATGGGAATCAGGTTCACGTCCAGACCTGGGACCTGGACGTCCGGCTCGAGCACGAAGAGCATCTCCACGGGCGAGAGCGCCGCCGCGGCGCGAAGCAGCGAGGAGACGCTGGCGGGGCTGATCGTGCCAGGACGGCCGGCCTGCGAGGGGACACGGATGTCGAGGTAGTAATGGCATACCCCGGGACGGGCGGCGTGGGCCAGAGCCTCCTTGAGCGAGAGGAGCGGGACTTGGTGGAGTTTGACGGTGAGGCAGGGCAGGCGGGCCGAGAGGCCGCGCCACCGGCGGGAGAGGAGGCTGGTGCGCGCGGCGGAGCGTCTGGAGCCGAGGCGATCGAGGACCTGGAGGAGCAGGTCGTCCGGAAGGGCGCTGATGAGGTCGGCCGAACCTGGGCAGCCATGGCGCGCTCCGTCGTCCGTCTCCTCCATGGGAAACCCCAATGCTGCAACTATACCCTCACGGCCGGGATGTGGGGGACGGGGTCAGTAATCTGGTAGAAATAGGGCTCTTTTCTTGTAGGAAGAAATATGACTCTTTTTGTTTTGCACGAGAGAAATACAACTCTTTTGGTTAGTTTTTTCTATATACGTGGTATATTACGTAGAGTATACACAAAATTTAAACAAACTTTTGGAATCTAAAAAAAAACTTCTGTGCAGAATTAATAATACGATAAAGCTAAAATTCTGGGCCGAGAAAAAGAAATGCGTGAGGACGAGGGATCGAAGCCATGACCTCTCACAATATAGTGCATCGAGCCAGCCAATTCACACACGATTAGTTGTTGCCAAGAGGGTCCAAATCTTTCTTATATGATTAGTTAGGTAGTTTTTTTTACCGCACTGCATGTAACGTGACAAAAATATTTATTTCTTTTTTTTTGTGAACCAAATATCTTTCCCCTTGTCTGAACATTTTCTTTCCTTTTTTCTAGTTAGAAGACGCGCTAAAAGTCTAGATAACTTTATGCCTAGAAACACGTGGTAATTTTTACCGGCTAATATTTTTTGTTCAAGCATATCCCAATAAATTATGTGCAAGTATCATAGTAGTTTACACATAATAGACCTGATAACTTACGTTTTGACCTAGTGAAAAATGTATGTTGAAACATAATCTGATATTTTCTGTCTAAATACGAGAAAGCTAACTTCTAGTCGACCGGAAACTCGCAATAGATCTGAACGCAGGCGACGCCGTTAATTTTTAATTGCATAGTGCGCACGCAATCCCCATACCTCCTGGTAGATAACTGTGGCAGGTAACCGGTTACCCTGCACTAAGCTTGTGTTTACAATTAGGTCAGATAGTCAAGTTACCTACATGCCCTACATTAAGCTTGTGTTTCCCGATGCTCGCCTTTTTCTTGCCATTTTGGAATTTTGACTCATCTACTCTATTAGTATGGTTATATGCACAAGATGTTTCGATCCTTTGTACCTCTTATGACTTTATGAGGTAACTCTACTAGCCAACCACATCACCTACGTTCCCTTCTAGGTTTGCACAAAAGTTAATGTGATCTCTAATCTTTTTCCGCACTTAAGTAGATTATTTTACTAGCTTGTCTCGAGTTGATGACACCACGGTAATTTTGGTGACATGGGGGGGGGGGTTGATGAAATATACCGTCGGTTTTTTTGTGTACAATATGGTAACTCACACATCACAGACCTGATAACTTATGTACCCTGGTCCGGGGAGGGGGGGGTGTTGATGAAATATCCCCCAGTCACTTTTGTGTGAATATCATGATAACTCACACATCATAAACCTGATAGCTTATGTACCTCAGTCCTGATAACTTTGACGACCCGGGAGGGAGGGTTGTTGAAATATCCTCTGGTCACTTTTTTGTGAATATCATGGCAACTCAAACATCATAAACCCGATAACTTTGGCGCGGGGGCGGGGGGTGGGGGGAGGGGTTGATGAAATATCCTCCGATAACTTTGGTGTGAATAGCATGGTAACTCGCACATAGGAGACCTGATAACTTATGCACCCCGGTCATGGTAAGTTTTCGTGACAAGGGATGATGAAATATACCCTCGGTAACATTTATGTGAATAGCACGGCAACTCACACATCGCAGACCTGATAAATTATGTACCCCGGTCTTGGTTGGTGACCGGGTGGGGGAGGGCGCCTGTTGAAATATATCCCCAGTTATTTTTTGTGTGAATAGCATGATAACTCACACATCGTAGACCTGATAACTTATATTCCCCACTTCTGGTAACTTTGGCGACGATGATGAGGGGTGGGGGAGGGATGTTGGAAAAAAGTAGTTGAATACCACCCTCCCCCGGTAATTCCTGTATAGTTATCATGATAATATAAGCACCGTAGACCTGATAACTTAGGTACAAACATCACGGTAACTTTAGACCCGAATAAAAAGTTGTTGAAACATACCCTGGTTACTTCTATGCAAATAGCACGGTAATATATGCATCGCAGACCTGGTGACTTAGGTACGAATACCACAATAACGTTGACCCGGGGGAAAGGATTCGTTGAAAACACACCCCCGGTCACTTCTGCATAAATAACATGTTAACATACATATAACATAAATGATAACTTACGGTAACTTTTGTCAAAAAAAGTGATCAAAACATACCAACATGAGATCTAGTTTCGAAGTTGTCGTCACGATGGATTTTTTTATGTGAAAACGATTTTTCAGTCAGAAACAACAATTTGAGCTATAAAACATTTTATAGTTTCGAAATAGTGAGAATCTACAATGACATCAGCTTTCCTGTGCTATCGTGCATTTGCATGTGGAGAGAATATTGGAGGAGCCATTTTTATACCCCGGTAATTTCTATATAAACAGGATGGTAACTGACGTACCAGAGATGTGATAACTTATTTAGCCTGAGTCTGGTAACTTTTGACCCAGATTTTTTTTCGACGAAACATAACAACATGGGATCTAGTTTTGAAGGTCTCGTCGTGACGAATCTTTTATATGAAGACGGTTTTTCAATCGGGACGACGGTTTGAGCTACAAAACATTTTGATTTTTGAAATAAAAGGAAATCTAGGATGACAACATCAATTTTATCTTTTTTTTGCATGCAGGCATATATGTGGTAAAAGGGAAGTGGAGTTTACGTGAAAGAACTAGGCTGCATACACTCGATGCATCAATACTCAATACTCGATCGATCGTCCGCACCTATCGTTAAATTTCTGCCGTCCGAAAGTTAGTCACGTCCTAATTAATAATAATGTAAGATTCCGTCGTGCACAAACTTACCGATGGAAATCGACCCCATCTCCGGTTCGTATTCCCAGGCCGATCGATCCTTCTACTAGTGCTCGCTTTCGTCGTCGTCACTTCCCCAAACCAGAAATTCCTCTCTCGCGCGCACCGCATGCATGCAATCGCGTTGCAGTATTAGGGTTTCCAGCAGCTAGCCATGGAGGACAGCGGATCAGCCGACCGCATCAGCTCCCTCCCGGACGACCTGCTCCACCTGGTCCTCCTCCGCCTCGGGTGCGCACGCGACGCCGCGCGCACCTGCGTCCTCTCCCGCCGCTGGCCCCGCGTCTGCGCCGGCCTCCCCAAGCCCGAGCTCGACGTCACCCTCCACTACGTCCCGCTCGACTGGCTCGAGGGAGCGCTCCGCCGCGTCGCCGGCCCCGGGGTGCGCCTCCTCGACATCTGCGTCGCCCTCGGGCCGCAAGACGGCAGCAGGGTGCGGTTCGGCCCCCCAGTCGGGCCGCAAGACGGCAGCAGGGCGCGGTTCGTGCCGCCCGTAGTGCCGCAAGCCGGCAGCAGGCCACGGTTCGTCCCACCCGTCGTGCCGCAAGACGGTAGCACGCCGCCGTTCGTCCCACCCGTCGGGCCGCAAGACCGCTACAGGCCACGTTTGGTCGACGACCGTTGGTCGCCGCGGTGCGTTGCTGGCACCAGCGTCTCAGCGGCGCTGCGCGCCGCCGCAGCGCTCGCGCCGGTGGAGCTCCGCTTCATGCTCACGCAGACGCGGGTCCCTTGTCTCGTAGGGCTGCCCCGCTTTCTCCGCGCCACCTCGATGGAGCTGCACGGGCTGGACCTCCGCTTGCAAACCTCACAGGCCGGCGCCGGGTTCCCGTTGCTCGAGAGGCTGACCCTCTCCGGCTGCAACGTCGACCTCGGGGTCATGATCCCCAACTGCCCGCGCCTGCAGGTGCTCACGGTGGACGACTTCACCGTCCGCTCGACGTCGCTGCAAGAGCTCCTCGTGAACCGTATGAAGGCGATGAGAGGCCGCGCAGAGGCATGCGCGCTTAGGCAATTGACGGCGTTGTCCTCCTTCCTGGACGGCGGCGAGCATAGCTGGTCCTGCTCGTATCCCGAGGTGACTCATGGGCTTGGTCTTTGGGGCCTCTTGGAGCTGGGCTTGAAGACATCAAAGAGACAAGGAGAGGAGGTCTTGTCCCTGCACATGTGTGCCCAAGTACGTCTCCTGTCATCTTTTGCTCAGTCTACAATTACCCCAATTTATTAGTTTGTCTTAAAAGAACAGCTTATTAGTGATGGATATCTTGCCGAATTATTATGCAGGATTCATTGAGTTTTCAAGGTGCAGAGCGCGGATTTGTGGCAGAGATAGGTAAACATGTGGTCACCCAATTCTCTACTTTGAATCTGCATCTCACAACAATGGGGCATGCATTTGGAGCATTTGTGTTGTGTCTCCTTCGCATGCAGCGTCTTAGCGAGATACAAAACTTTAACATCGTTGTATCGAGATCTGAGGTAATTAATAATCACCCTGCTGCTTATATATTTGTAATACATATGGTACCCATGCAATAAAATTTTAAGGGGAGAATCCATAATACACTGATGTGATTCACATTTATTATTGTAGGTGAAAGAAACATGCCCACTAAATTGTCCTTGTGATGGCCCAAAGGGTTGGAGATCCCAAACTTTCTCCTTGAATCTTCGAAAAGTGAAAATTGAAGGCTTCAAAGGGGAGAATCATGAGTTAGATTTCTTGAAAGTGGTACTTAGATGCTCGCCAATGCTTAAAAGTGTGACTGTGAAGCTGCCAGATCAGGACATGCCCAGAGATGATTGGTGCACAAAAATACACAATATTTTTGGAGAGTATCCATATGTGGAAGGCAACATTGATCTTATCTCTGGTTAGTAGGGCTTCTGCTTGCATGATTAGCATATATGTCTAGACGGAACAATTACTTTTACCTTTTGCATGACTAACATGTTCCTAGATGCGGCAACTACATTTATGTAATTATTATATGTTTGTACGGGTCTGAATCCTAAACTCATGCTTGATAACCGAATGGCAGGACATCCGCCTTTTCGTCAAAAAGATCAAGAAAAAAATTCATGCTTGATCAGTGTTATCCTTGTGCGTGTGTTTATGTTCTTTTGAGTGTCACTCTTCACTCATGTTATCATTGTTCTATTGATGATCAATGTATTTTTGATGTATTTCTCTCTAACAGTAGCGCGTTTTGGCTGAAAGGTGGTACTGATCAATGTATTTTTGATGTATATTTTTACATGTCTACACAATCTCTTTCGAAGTATCAGGGTTTCGGATGAAAATTCATATGTTACAAAAGCATTTCATTTAGTACCGGCTCTAAGGCTAGAGCTCCACAAGCACCTTTAGTACCGATTCGTGGCATGAACTGGTACCAGAGTTTTTTAGCTGATTCTTTCTACATCTGTTTTTTAGTCCCACCTCGCCAAGCGAGACGCACTCGCAGCGGTTTATAAGCCCTGAGTGCAGAAACGATGAAGGAGAGACGCAATGCTCACCTACATGTTGCTTAATTAGCTTCAGGCCTTGAAATGGTGTAGACCGCACGGAGGTATGTGTAGTTTCTCAAGGCCTGAAGCTAAGCAACATGCAGGTGAGCATTGCGCCTCTCTTTTATTTTTAGTAACTCATTATAACTACGGATTTTTTGCGTTCAGTATGCACGATTGAAAGCCACGTCATCAACTTTCAACCCTTTCTGACATCATTTGCTATTTTTCATTTATTTACTGATTTGTTTTGAGAGCTAAATGACCGTGAAATTGAAAAGCACTACAAAATGAACTCTGAAAATGTTGAAACTTGGCATGGTATCACCGTTTCACCCACATAGCATGTGTCAAAAAGTAGAGAGGGTTACGGCAAAAAAGGATGCACTTCGTGTACAAACTGGACAATCTCTTTCGGAGTAGCAGGGTTTCGGATGAAAAAACACATCTGTTACACGACACTTCATTTTTTAAAACTTATAAATTCCGGACTTTTTTGCGTTCAGTATGCACGATTCAAAGCCACGTCATCAACTTTCAACCTTTTCTGACATCATTTGCTATTTTTCATTCATTTACTAATTTGTTTTGAGAGCTAAATGACCGTGACACTACTAGGAAAACGGCTATAGCAAATATGGGCATTAATGGCGCACCATGTATGTGGAGATACAAATACGCCATTAATGTTCTCATTACTAATGGCGCACCTGGTGTGTGGTGCGCCATTACTAGTTTGGAAAAAAAAGATAAAAAAAATTGTTAGCAGTGACGCACCAGGGGATAGTGCGCCCTGGTGCTCCACTACTAACAATTTTTTTTCAAAACTAGTAATGATGCACCACACACCAGATGCACCATTAGTAACCCTGGTTACTAATGGCGCATTCTTAGGTGGTGCGCCATTGGTAACCTGGTAGCAGCTAGATATTTTGGACAGACACTGTGACGCCCGGATATTTAAGCTACAGTGAACCTCTGCAAATGATGCCACGTCACCTCGATTACGGTTCCTAATCTCGTGTTAGTTCGAAACCGATTCAAATTCAAAATCAACCAAAGAATAAAAGTTTTCAAATATTAAAACTAAAATGTTCGGAGTGAACCAAATATTGCATAGGTTATTATTGGTGGAGTAACCACATCTTTATAAAATATTTAAATACGCTAAAGTGATTAAAACAACATCAAAACAATTAGTTATACTCTTAATATATTTTACCAAATGCTAAACTATTTTTATTCTGAGGTAAAACTTCTTAGAACAGTGAATTAATTTGACACTATTTTTGGAGCTATTTTCATATTTTCCTAAACCAAAAATATAGTGCAACAAAAAAAATAGAAAACAAAAACAAAAAAAAGGAAAAGAAAAAGAAGGACCCCCCCACCCACGAAGGGCCACGGCCCAGCAGGCCATCGGGCCGCCAGGCCGGCCCAGCCGCACCCCACACCCTCCCCCATATTCCCCCCTGTCGGTGGAAAACCTAGATCGAACCCCCCCACTCACCCACTCCTCCCACGATCCCCCCCACGCCTCTCGCTTCTCCTCCTCCCCGATCCAGATCGGAATCGGGGGAACGCACCCACGGCCGCGACGAGCCCGACGTGCCCCCGCCGCTCAATGCCGACGCCGGTGCTGTCCCTCGCCGCAGCCGCTCGTCTCCTCGTCGCCCGGCCGTCCTCGACCTCCTCTCCGAACGGCCTCAACGACGTCGTCGCCCCGATCGCCTACGTCCACCCCGCCGCCGAACCTCGTCGCCACGCCGCACGTCGTCCCCGTCCTCCCCCTCGACGGCTCCACCGAGCCACGCTGATCCCCTGCCTGCCAACGTCGGTGAGGGCCACGCCCTCCCCTTTCTCCCCTGTCCTACACGCGCACCGGCGCCGTCCTTCGCCGCGCGAGCGCGTGCTCACCGCGTCTTTAGCCGCGCCCGGCGACTCCCCTGCGGCTCTCTACACTCCGCGCGCTCACCGCAGCGCCTTGCAGCTCCTCCGCCGCCAGGCGCCCGCTGCTGCGCCCCCGCTGGCCTGCACGCTCGCAGCCGCCTCCACCGCCTTCCGCCGTGCTCGTGGCCACCCAGACCTCACCCCGTAGGCCACCGCCCCTCACCTCGCTGCCCTGCTCCGGTCGGTTGCGGCCGCCCTCCCGTGGCCGCCGGCCAGCCAACACACGCCCGGGGCCGGCGACCCGGCGCCCACCAGCCCCGCTCGGGTGCCCAGCCGGGTCCCGGCGCCCACCCACGCCCGTGTGCCCGATAAGGCCCCCAGGGCCTATGACAGAGGGGCCCGGCCCCAGAATGTTTAAAAAAAAGAAAGGGGAACAAAAATAAATAAATAAATAATTTAATTAAGGAAATAATTAAGTTAATTATCATAATTAGATTAACCTAACTAACTAATTAGTTTAATTAAACAGTAGTTTAGTTAAACACTTATTAGGCTAAACAGTCAATGACCAGTGGGTCCCACACGTCAGTTGACCAGTCAACACCTCTGTTGACTGCTGACGTCATGCTGACGTCATGATGACGTCAGCAAGCACTGTTCTGGATAATGTTGTATTAAAATAATTAAATAAATCCTGAAAATGATTTAAATCTTTTAAAATTAATAGAAAATAAACCACAGCTCAGATGGAAAAACTTTGTACATGAAAGTTGCTCAGAACGACGAGACGAATTTGAATACGCAGCCCGTTTATCCGCCACGCATCCCTAGCATAGCGAACACGCAACTTTCCCCCTCTGTTTCATCTGTGCGAAAACGCGAAACACCGGGGTTACTTTCCCGGATGTTTTCCCCCTTCACCGGTATCACCTCATACCGCGATAGGGCACCCCTAGCACCGCTACTTGTCATGTCATGCATCGCTATGCATCTGTTTGCTCAAATATTTATTGTTTCTCCCCCTCTTCTCTCGCTAGACACCGAGACCGACGCCGCTGCTACCCAGTACGACTACGGAGTTGACGATCCCTCTCTCTTGCCAGAGCAACCAGGCAAGCCCCCCCTTTGATCACCAGATATCGCCTACTCTTCTCTATACTGCTTGCATTAGAGTAGTGTAGCATGTTACTGCTTTCCGTTATTCCTATCCTGATGCATAGCCTGTCCTTGCTACTACTGTTGTTACCATTACCTGCTATCCTACTCCTTAGTATAGGATGCTAGTTTATCATCAGTGGCCCTACATCCTTGTCCGTCTGCCATGCTATACTATCGGGCCGTGATCACTCGGGAGTTGATCACGGATATATACCATATACTTTATACATGATACATGTGGTGACTAAAGACGGGTCGGCTTAAGGAGCACCCGCGAGTGGATCTTTGAGGCGGAGCGACAGGGCAGGTTCCGACCACCTAGGAGAGAGGTGGGCCTGGCCCTGGTCGACGTTCGCGGATACTTAACACGCTTAACGAGATCTGGATATTTAATCTGAGTCTGGCCATTTGGTCTATACGCACTAACCATCTACGCGGGAGTAGTTATGGGTATCCCGGCGTCGTGGTATCAGCCGAAGCCTTCATGACGTTAGCGACTGAGTGGCGCGCGCCGGATTGGACTGGAACGCCACTAGGCTAGGTCTGCTTTCGGCCGCGTACGCAACGTGCAGGTGTGCTAAGGGCGATGGGCCCAGACCCCTGTGCGCATAGGTTTAGACCGGCGTGCTGACCTCTCTGTTGTGCCTAGGTGGGGCTGCGACGTGTTGATCTTCCGAGGCTGGGCATGACCCAGGAAAGTGTGGCCGGCCAAATGGGATCGAGCGTGTTGGGGTATGTGGTGCACCCCTGCAGGGAAGTTAATCTATTCGAATAGCCGTGATCTTCGGTAACAGGACGACTTGGAGTTGTACCTTGACCTTATGACAACTAGAACCGGATACTTAATAAAACACACCCTTCCAAGTGCCAGATACAACCGGTGATCGCTCTCTCACAGGGCGACGAGGGGAGGATCATCGGTTAGGTTTATGCTATGCGATGCTACTTGGAGGACTTCCGTCTACTCTCTTCTACATGCTGCAAGATGGAGGTTACCAGAAGCATAGCCTTCGAAAGGATTAGTTATCCCCCTCTTATTCTGGCATTCTGCAGTTCAGTCCACCTATGATACCCTTATTCCATTTGATACCCATGCATATGTAGTGTAGCTCCTTGCTTGCGAGTACTTTGGATGAGTACTCACGGTTGCTTTCTCCCTCTTTTCCCCTATCCCTTCTACCTGGTTGTCGCAACCAGATGTTGGAGCCCAGGAGCCAGACGCCACCGTCGACGACGACTCCTACTACACCGGAGGTGCCTACTACTACGTGCTGCCTGCTGATGACGACCAGGAGTAGTTAGGAGGATCCCAGGCAGGAGGCCTGCGCCTCTTTCGATCTGTATCCCAGTTTGTGCTAGCCTTCTTAAGGCAAACTTGTTTAACTTATGTCTGTACTCAGATATTGTTGCTTCCGCTGACTCGTCTATGATCGAGCTCTTGTATTCGAGCCCTCGAGGCCCCTGGCTTGTAATATGATGCTTGTATGACTTATTTTATTTGTAGAGTTGTGTTGTGATATCTTCCCGTGAGTCCCTGATCTTGATCGTACACGTTTGCGTGTATGATTAGTGTACGATTGAATCGGGGGCGTCACAAGTTGGTATCAGAGCCGACTGCCTGTAGGAATCCCCCTTCCACACTCCTTGGCCGAAGTCGAGTCTAGACATTACAAAAACTTTTACTAAAATGGCTGTGTGCCTTACGGGCCCACGTCGCCATCTGGGTGGTATTAGGATCTTTTACTCCTCGATCCTTACTCTGGGACTCTTAACTCTCTTCTATTCGGGTTAAATGATTTTACCAAATTTGACTCTAGGTCCTCGTAACTACTTTCTCCTGGATAGCCCCTTATTACAGATGAACGCCTGCTACACCAGAAGATTTCGGAGATACTCTCCGATGTTATCCCGAGAACTTGTGCTCATTGCGTTTGCAATTTCCTTCCACCGTCAACCCCTATAGATAACTACATGCACTTGCCATTCTTACCTTAGTCCCCAGTTGCTCTTGTTATTGTCCCGAAATACTCTCTGTTGTTCCGAGAATCCTTCGAGCTTAGTGCCTTGCTGTACTTTGTCACCTGAATACCCCTACGGATAATTTCTCGCCCTTATCGAGTATCCACTCATCCCCAGTTGTTCATGTGTTTCACAATGGTCTTCGAAATACTATTTGATCCTCCAAAATTCCTTAGTAGCTTATTGCTCTGCAATACTTGTCTTCTTGCATTATGAATGCTTTCCATATGTTTGGCAATATTCGTTAGTATCCTTAGACGCCATCATTTTGATCCTATTGATTCAACATGTGTGCGAATGCACACAATCATCTATCAACCCTTCTAAGTTATCTTTCCGGCTCAGACGTCATTTTTGAACATGAGCTGGATCTCGACCAATCTAATTGCCATCGATTATTCCCCTAAGCCTACTCGGCTTACCCATCCTTAATCAGAGCCCTTGCTTCTGATCCCTTGTCTTGGAATTCATAATTCATTTGCCTTCGAGCTTTGAGTTAGTCAGTTGTTTCTATAATCTGACCTCCTTGCCTTCTTTCTTCCTCTGGTTGAGTATCGATGCTCACGTCGAATCCCTTGCGGACCACCAGACCCTTTGCCGGATTTTATCCAACAACGTCCTTCATATTCAATAAGCCTGTGAGCCTTTTCCTTGGATACATAATGCCTTTAGTAAATTTTATCCTTTGTTTCCTCAACCATGCTTTGTTTCCGAGCTGGTGGTATTTACGATTGAAGCTTGTGGTATATGTTCCTATGATGCCCCTATGGGTTGAACCTATACCTGCTCTAAAACTGTGTGAACTCGAAAGTTTTCACGAGTCATACACTTCTGGTATTTTGCCAGATAAAATTTCAACACTACAACTTCTTCTAAAGTGAGAAGTGAATGAAAGGTTATGCATTGGAGAAGTGGGAGTCGACCTTGAACTTTGTGTTCATGCCCATGGACACGATGTAGATCTTATCGTTAAAGCTTCTCTTAAGTTAAATTATTCCTTTGGTATAAGTTCATCTTATATCTGGGATCTGGCCTTTTGCAATCGTGGTTCCGACCATGTCCTCCTTTAAATACCATTTCGCGTGCAAGTTTAAGCGCTTGTCTTCTGTAGAGCAATACCCCAGTCCAACCTCTACTTTGATCTGTCATCAAGTATTACCCCCCTGGTATCTCGAGATTATCACGGAACTGCATAACTTCTTATGAGTTCTTATTCAAGTATTATTTGACTTTCGCTGCATCATCATTTGACTTGATGTCATTGCCGACCGATTACATCTTCATGAAATCTCTCGACAAATGTGTCGTGGTCATCATCAACATCCTGAGCTCTTCCAAGATATATATCGAATTCTTGATGAGAAATACCATCCTCACCCCTTGATGATTTGTTTTATCATCTACCACTTTATTGCCTTCCGTTCGACTCAAACTTGTTCGTGTTTTGAGTTATACTTGGAGATCCTTGCTATCCAACATTTGTTCTTCTTTACCTTAGAGTATTACCATCTTTTATATCAAGGATGTCGTGCTTAGCACACCCGGCCGGAGGCCCTATGGGTATAGATTCCTTTTCAGCAAGGTTATCCATTCTTCCATGAGGAAACTATAAGACTTGTTCTACAAGTTATTCTTGATGGATCCTTTGTGTTTCCAGAGTCTAACCTTTGCCTGAATACCATGTCAAAGCTATCTCGAAGCATATATATGGTACTCCAATTTTCAACAAGAACATTTAAATCCTAATGTTAAATGTTTCCTGCTCAATTATCCAAACACCGTTGTACGGGTAATGTCATGAAAATTCTCTCCCCTACCTACAGAGTTTTCTACATTATATCCTGTCATGGATAATATGTTCTGCTTGTCCTTGGGAAGAATATACCCTTGAAATACGTGTTTAAACACGTTCTCCTTTCCATTGTTCTGTTTAAACCTGATAATCACTTTTCTTTTCCATTGGTTTGTTTAAACCTTCTTGTGATCTATATTGTATAAGTAGTAATATATCCCTGCTTATGTAAACACCTCATTGTACCACTCTGTTAGAAAGACCCTGTTACTTTTGTTGATGGCATTCCGGTAACCACCGATGGACGAGAATCTTGCCTACTGGTCCGCCTCGTTCAACGAGCAGGAAAATGGTTCTCTTCGTCCCTCGCCATTGGTACCAACGTTGTTGCCAACATAACCGACAGTCTCTTCTCTGACATGCCTGGCTATCATGATGCCTTGCTATCATGACCGTGCAAGATATCAGTGCCCTCCTACTTTACCCACATGGTGGGCCCATAACCCACAGTTCCACAAGGTCGAAACCTGACTCTCCTGTACATCCCTGCTTCAAAGTTATCCCTTATGCTTGGCTTCATAGGTAATTCGTGAGCCACCTTCCTACTGCTCTATTCTGGTATCAGACGCAATGCTTACTCTCGCCGCTCTGAACCCCTTTCTCACTCTGGTTCAGACTTTGAGCAGCTATCTATCTGCTTGGACCCTCCCATTATACCTTCGTATCGTACTCTCGATGTGTTTTATATGTTCAACTTGAGAGATAATCTTATGCTCATTCATGGTTAACCCCAGATTGTTTCCCTCGTAAGCATGCTGTCGTAGCCGAGCTGCCCCTTACCTATCCGTAAGTACGTTGGAGTTCCCGGAGAAAAATATGATGATTTCCTCATGGTGACCCAAAGCTGAGGTATGAAGACATCAATGTTATGGATCGACCTCTTCGAGAAGAGCATCCAAGACCGAGAAGATTCGTTAGAATATCGTGACCAGATCTTTCCCCCTTACTCCCCCTCTTAAATCTCGGGACGAGATTTCTTGTAGTGGAGGAGAATTGTGACGCCTGGATATTTAAGCTACAGTGAACCTCTGCTAATGATGCCACGTCACCTCGATTACGGTTCCTAATCTCGTGTTAGGTTCGAAACTGATTCAAATTCAAAATCAACCAAAGAATAAAAGTTTTCAAATATTAAAACTAAAATGTTCGGAGTGAACCAAATATTGCATAGGTTATTATTGGTGGAGTAACCACATCTTTATAAAATATTTAAATACGCTAAAGTGATTAAAACAACATCAAAACAATTAGTTATACTCTTAATATATTTTACCAAATGCTAAACTATTTTTATTCTGAGGTAAAACTTCTTAGAACAGTGAATTAATTTGACACTATTTTTGGAGCTATTTTCATATTTTCCTAAACCAAAAATATAGTGCAACAAAAAAAACAGAAAACAAAAACAAAAAAAAGGAAAAGAAAAAGAAGGACCCCCCCCCCACGAAGGGCCACGGCCCAGCAGGCCATCGGCCGCCAGGCCGGCCCAAGCCGCACCCCACACCCTCCCCCATATCCCCCCTGTCGGTGGAGAAAACCTAGATCGACCCCCCCACTCACCCACTCCTCCCACGATCCCCCCACGCCTCTCGCTTCTCCTCCTCCCCGATCCAGATCGGATCGGGGAACCACCCACGGCCGCGACGAGCCCGGACGCGCCCCGCCGCTCAATGCCCGACGCCGTCCTGTCCCTGCGCCGCAGCCGGCTCGTCTCCTCGTCGCCCGGCCGTCCTCGACCTCCTCTCCGAACGGCCCTCAACGACGTCGTCCCCCGATCGCCTTACGTCACCCCGCGCCGGAACCTCGTCGCCACGCCGCAACGTCGTCCCCGTCCTCCCTCGACGGCTCCACCGAGCCACGCTGATCCCCTGCCTGCCAAGGTGAGGGCCACGCCCTCCCCCTTTCTCCCCTGTCCTACACGCCAACCGGCGCCGTCCTTTCGCCGCGCGAAGCCGCGTGCTCACCGCGTCTTTTAGCCGCGCCCGGCGACTCCCCTGCGGCTCTCTACACTCCGCGCGCTCACAGCTGCAGCTCCGCGCAGGCGCCCGCTGCCGCTGGCCTGCACGCTCGCCGCACCGCTTCCGCCGCCGTGGCCACCCAGGTAGCGCTGCCTGCTCCGGTCGGTTGCGGCCGCCCTCCCTGTGGCCCGCCGGCCAGCCAACACACGCCGGGGCCGGCGACCGGCGCCCACCAGCCCCGCTCGGTGCCCAGCCGGGTCCCGGCGCCCACCCCGCCCGCCCGTGTGCCCCGATAAGGCCCCCCAGGGCCTATGACAGAGGGGCCCGGCCCCAGAATGTTTAAAAAAAAGAAAGGGGAAACAAATAAAATAAATAAATAATTAATTAAGGAAATAATTAAGTTAATTAATCATAATGGAGATTAACCTAACTAACTAATTAATTTAATTAAACAGTAAGTTAGATTAGTTAAACAATGATTAGGCTAAACAGTCATGACCCAGTGGTCCCACAACGTCAGCGACAGTCAACACCTCCTGTTGACTGCTGACTATGCTGACGTCATGATGACGTCAGCAAGCACTGTTCTGGATAATGTTGTATTAAAATAATTAAATAAATCCTGAAAATGATTTAAATCTTTTAAAATTAATAGAAAATAAACCGCAGCTCAGATGGAAAAACTTTGTACATGAAAGTTGCTCAGAACGACGAGACGAATTTGAATACGCAGCCCGTTTATCCGCCACGCATCCCTAGCATAGCGAACACGCAACTTTCCCCCTCTGTTTCATCTGTGCGAAAACGCGAAACACCGGGGATACTTTCCCGGATGTTTCCCCCCTTCACCGGTATCACCTCATACCGCGATAGGGCACCCCTAGCACCGCTACTTGTCATGTCATGCATCGCTATGCATCTGTTTGCTTAAATATTTATTGTTTCTCCCCCTCTTCTCTCGCTAGACACCGAGACCGACGCCGCTGCTACCCAGTACGACTACGGAGTTGACGATCCCTCTCTCTTGCCAGAGCAACCAGGCAAGCCCCCCCTTTGATCACCAGATATCGCCTACTCTTCTCTATACTGCTTGCATTAGAGTAGTGTAGCATGTTACTGCTTTCCTCGTTATCCTATATCCTGATGCATAGCCTGTCCTTGCTACTACTGTTGTTACCTTTACCTGCAATCCTAATGCTTAGTATAGGATGCTAGTTATCAGTGGCCCTACATCCTTGTCCGTCTGCCATGCTATACTATCGGGCCGTGATCACTCGGGAGTTGATCACGGGTATATACTATATACTTTATACATGATACATGTGGTGACTAAAGACGGGTCGGCTTGAGGAGCACCCGCGAGTGGATCTTTGAGGCGGAGCGACAGGGCAGGTTCCGACCACCTAGGAGAGAGGTGGGCCTGGCCCTGGTCGGCGTTCGCGGATACTTAACACGCTTAACGAGATCTGGGTATTTGATCTGCGTTTGGCCATTTGGTCTATACGCACTAACCATCTACGCGGGAGTAGTTATGGGTATCCCGGCGTCGTGGTATCAGCCGAAGCCTTCGTGACGTCAGCGACTGAGCGGCGCGCGCCGGGTTGGACCGCGTAACTTGACTTCCTTTGTAATGGAGGTTGCTAGGTCTGCCCTCCGGCCGCGTACGCAACGTGCAGGTGTGCTATGGGCGATGGGCCCTGACCCCTATGCGCTTAGGTTTAGACTGGCGTGCTGGCCTCTCTGTTGTGCCTAGGTAGGGCTGCGACGTGTTGATCTTCCGAGGCTGGGCATGACCCAGAAAAGTGTGTCCGGCCAAATGGGATCGAGCGTGTTGGGTTATGTGGTGCACCCCTGCAGGGAAGTTAATCTATTCGAATAGCCGTGATCTTCGGTAACAGGACGACTTGGAGTTGTACCTTGACCTTATGACAACTAGAACCGGATACTTAATAAAACACACCCTTCCAAGTGCCAGATACAACCGGTGATCGCTCTCTCACAGGGCGACGAGGGGAGGATCATCGGTTAGGGTTATGCTATGCGATGCTACTTGGAGGACTTCAGTCTACTCTCTTCTACATGTTGCAAGATGGAGGTGGCCAGAAGTGTAGTCTTCGAAAGGACTAGCTATCCCCCTCTTATTCTGGCATTCTGCAGTTCAGTCCACATATGATACCTTATTCCATTTGATACCAATGCATATGTAGTGTAGCTCCTTGCTTGCGAGTACTTTGGATGAGTACTCACGGTTGCTTTCTCCCTCTTTTCCCCTATCCCTTCTACCTGGTTGTCGCAACCAGATGTTGGAGCCCAGGAGCCAGACGCCACCGTCGACGACGACTCCTACTACACCGGAGGTGCCTACTACTACGTGCTGCCCGCTGATGACGACCAGGAGTAGTTAGGAGATCCCAGGCAGGAGGCCTGCGCCTCTTTCGATCTGTATCCCAGTTTGTGCTAGCCTTCTTAAGGCAAACTTTTTTAACTTATGTCTGTACTCAGATATTGTTGCTTCCGCTGACTCGTCTATGATCGAGCTTTTGTATTCGAGCCCTCGAGGCCCCTGGCTTGTAATATGATGCTTGTATGACTTATTTTATTTGTAGAGTTGTGTTGTGATATCTTCCCGTGAGTCCCTGATCTTGATCGTACACGTTTGCGTGTATGATTAGTGTACGATTGAATCGGGGGCGTCACAGACACCTTCCACACTCACTTTCCCCACTTCATTCTCTCCACCTCTATCAAGCTTGGTCTCGGCTGCCTCCTCCTCCTCACCTCATTTGCACGATAGATTCACCAAAATTAAGTGGTTAAATTTCCTTTTTTTGATAGGTAAATAAGGGGAAAGCTTTCTTTATGTTCTAGATCTACTTTTTTCTCCCTTCAACAACGTACACACTTTTTATGGCCTAGATCTACATATGTTTGTCGTGTTGCATATGTTTGTGGTGTTGCATATGTTTGTGTTTGCAGGTACCGGTATTTGAAATGCGATATATAGTTGCCAATATTTTGCCGGAATGTTGATTCATTTTCGTTTTGGCGAGAATTTGGCACTATGCATTCTTTTTGGTCCTATTTTTAGGCAAATTCATGCCAATTTTTTTTGTTCTAAAATATCATTTTGCTCGACCACACAGGCGACCATGGTCCACACGATGACCAAAAGCATCGTGAATAGGTTTTTGAGCTCCGCGAAGGCCGAGATGCTTCAAAAGAACGAGACGGAGATAAGATGTCCGTGTCGAAGATGCAAGCTGAAGAGCCTTATGGACCCGGATTCCGTACAGGTGCGGGACCACCTGCTCTTGCATGGTTTCATGGATGGCTATTGGTGGCAAGGTGATGAAGATTACTATGAAGTCGTCCATGGGGGACGGGCAAGAAATGAGGATGGGCAGCAAGACAATCGCGGCGAGGACGGGCAAGAATACGAAGAATCTCCAGGACATGATCACGAAGTAGATGCAGTACACAGTCATCATGTAGAAGATGCTGGACATGATGATGAGGAAGATCAAGACGAAGGGCATGATCATGAAGATGAAGATGCCGGAGCAGAGGATGATGGACCATCGATGGGCTGGGTGCAGGACCCTCATATTCAAGAGCTTCTTCTCAAGCAGACGGATAACGCAAGAGCTGCCGTGCGAGAGAAAGCCAAGCTGGATCAACTGGAGATAGATGCGGTTACTCCATTGTATGAAGGATGCAGGCCCGAGGATTGCCGCCTGAAAGTAACGCTCATGGCTTTGGAGATGAAGGTAAAACACAAAATGACCGACACATGCTTCGACGAGAACATGTCATTCTAGCACGAACGTCTTCTCAAGGGGAACAAGTGCCCGACCAGTTTCAAGGAGGCGAAGAAAATCGTGTGTCCTCTGGATTTACCGCATGTGAAATACCATGTGTGCAGGAACAATTGCATCATTTATCGGGACGAGCACGCGGAGTCTACCATATGTCCAGTGTGCGGCGCCACTCGATACAAGAAGAGGAAGAAAGCTCCTCGGAAAGTGGTGTGGTACTTTCCGATCACCCCTCGTCTGCAGCGGTATTTCGCGGACCCTAAGCTAGCAAAGCTCCTACGTTGGCACGCGGATAGGGAGGAGAAGAAGTGAGAAGATGACAGAAATGATCCGGAGATAAATAAAAAAGATAAGATGCTGAGTCACCCTAAGGATGCAAGCCAGTGGCAAGCGTTGAACTTCGAACACCCAGAATTTGGGGACGATCCAAGGAACATCGTGATGGGCGCGAGCACCGATGAAGTCAATCTGTTTGGTAGCCAGAGAAGCACACATAGCACCTGGCCTGTGTTTGTGTGGATGTACAACCTTCCCCCCTGGTTGTGCATGAAGAGGAAGTACATTCATATGAGTATGCTAATTGAAGGGCCGAAACAACCAGGGAACGACATCAATCTGTATCTAGGGCTGCTGAAAGAGGAGCTAGACACGCTGTGGAAAACGCCAGCCAATACGTAGGATGCCGCAGAGAAAGAATATTTCCCTATGAGAGCCGCACTGCTCACGACGGTGCACGGCTATCTCGGTTACGGATATGTCGCGGGGCAGGTGGTCCACAGATTTTGTGCATGCGTCGGGTGCATGGATGACACAACGTATCGCCAGCTAGATAGAGATCCCGGGTCTTTGAAAACCGTGTTCATGGGACATCGAAGGTGGCTTCGTGACGATGACTCATGGAGAAAATGCAAGGATCTGTTCGATGGTGAGACCGAACCCCGAAGACTCCCGCGTACGAGGAGTGGCGAGGAAATAGACGAGCTATTGAAAAATTGGAAAGATTGCCCACCGCCAGGAAAGAAGCGAAAGGCGCCAGAGCCGGGAAAGAAGCGAAAGGCGCCAGAGCCGCTGCTGAAGGTATGGAAAACGAGGTATGTTTTCTGGGACTTGCCGTACTGGAAGATCCTCCATGTGCCTCACAGCCTTGATGTCATGCATATCACGAAGAACGTGTGCGAGAGTCTGCTCGGTATCTTGCTCAATATGCCAGAGAGGACCAAAGATGGGCCGAAAGCAAGGGCAAACTTGAAATCCATGGGCATCAGGGAGGAGCTTCACGCTAATGATGATGATTATGATGATGATGAGGCGAAGGACACGTAAAGTCATCGCAAAGGCAAAAAGGCCAAGAAGATCAGAAATGACTGCCCTCCCGCGTGCTTCACTCTAAGTCAGGAGGAGATCGAGCAGTTTTTCACCTGCCTCGTAGGAGTAAAACTTCCTTACGGTTACGCGGGGAAGATAAGCAGATACCTAGACTCAGCGAAGCAGAAGTTCAGTGGGATGAAGTCTCACGACTGTCACGTGCTGATGACGCGGATACTCCCAGTTGCAATCCTAGGATCATGGACGAGCACGTCCGTGAAACACTATTTGGCCTATGAAACTTTTTCGACGTCATCTCTCGGAAGTCGGTTGGCGTGAGGAAACTCAAAAGGATACAGGAAGAGATCATGGTGATACTATGCGAGCTTGAGATGTACTTCCCGCCCACATTTTTCGACGTTATGGTGCATCTGCTGGTCCATATCGTGGAGGATATCATCCAACTCGGGTCGACGTTCCTGCACAACATGATGTCATTCGAAAGGATGAATGGTGTCATCAAAGGATACGTTCGCAACATGTCACGTCCAGAGGGAAGCATAGCCAAGGGCTTTCTGACCGAAGAGTGCATCTCCTACTGCACGAATTATCTAGGCATCGAGAACCCCGTTGATCTACCCGTCAACAGGCACCTCGATAGGCTCGCTGGATGGGGTCACCGCGAGGGTTGCCGCAAAATGCATGTCGACTTCGAGGGTCGACTCGCCGACTTTGAAAGAGCAAACCTAGTCCCACTACAACACATAGACGTGGTCGTTCTTTAGGTGGTAGAGCACAAAACCTTTATTGAGAAGACGTACAATGACCTAGGCCGACAGAGGACGGGCGGATATAAATAAAGAGCACAACTCATGTTTCATGCGTTGGTTCAAGGAGAAGCTTCTGTCGTACCCTTTACATGAGGATTCTTCCGCGGAAGAAAAACTCATATTCGCCTTGTCACAGGGCGCCGAGCGCAACCTGATGACCTATGAGGCGTACGATATCAATGACTACACATTCTACACCGAGGAAAAGGACATGAAGAGCGATGGTTATCAGAACTCCGGGGTAACGATGGAATCCTACACCGGTAACGACAAGGACAGATACTACGGAAGGATCGAGGAGATCTGGGAGCTAAGCTACGCTGGAGAGAAGGTCCCGATGTTCCGTGTCAGATGGGCCAAGAGCGTCCTAAAAGAAGACCGGTATTTCACCACCATGGTTATACCCGAAGCCAAATCCAAGACCGCGGGCGCAAACGTCACCGCGAAAAATGAGCCATGGGTACTGGCTTCCCAAGTGGACCAATGCTTCTTCATTACCGACCCGTCAAAGCCCAGTCGTGTTGTCGTGAGGAGAGGCAAAAGGAATATCATCGGAATGGATGGAGTCGCCAATGAGCAAGACTTCGACAAGTACGGCGACCCGAAGATGGAACATGACGACGACGATGAAGTACCATACACCACAAGAAGAAGCAGGACCACCCTGCCTAAAGGACGTCCGTTCAAGAGAAGAACTCCATTTGCGAAAAAGAAGGGAAAGAAGATTGTGAAAAGATAGCTAGCTAAGATCGATTGTATTTAAATTGTAGTCTTCATTTCTCGATTGTATTTCGACATATGGAAATGACATTTCTTCTGTTCTAGTCCTCATGAATATTTATTTATTTTTATTTTGGTATACCAATTTTTATTTATGTTTATTCTGTTATTGAATTTCTAATTCACAAAAAGTATTGAATTTGTTAATATTTTTTGAACTCATGAATATTTTTAAATTACATGGGAACTTTTTGAATTCATGAATATTTTTTCAAATTTGATGATATTTTTTCATATTTCATAAATGTTTTAACAATTCACAAATGAATGCAACTAAAAATCCAATTACTAATGGCGCACCAGGAGAAGGTGCGCCATTGCTATCAAGGTACTTATGGCGCACCCCTAAGAGTGCGCCATTGGTATACCAATTTTTATTTAGGTTTATTCTGGTATTGAATTTCTGACTCACAAAAAGTGTTGAATTTGTTAATATTTTTTGAACTCATGAATATTTTTAAATTTCATGGGCACTTTTTGAATTCATGCAACTAAAATTCATGCAACTAAATTAGTAATAACTACTTATATCGTAACATTTTAAAATTTATGGTCATTTTCTAAAAAATTATTACATGCAACTAAAAATCCAAAAAAATTTAGTAATGGCGCACCAGGAGAAGGTGCGCCATTGCTATCGCGGTGTTTATGGCGCACCCCTAGAAGGTGCGCCATTGCTAACCCTCCCCCCACTAAAATCCCCAATCCCCGATCCCCAATCTCACATCTCTCTTAGTCCCGACCCACTTCGCCGCCGCCCCGACCCACTGCGCCGCCGCCCCTACTTGCATCGCCGCCCTCGCCTGTGGGATGCGACCGCTCCCAATCCACCCTTCCCTCGCCTTCGCCGCACCCACCCACCCCCTCCCTCGCCTTTCCAGCCCTCGAAACCCTAGAAACCCGCGGCACTCCACCGTGCCTTCTCCGCACGAGCTCCACCGTGCGAGGCGACAGGCAAGGCGGCGGGCGGAATCTGCTTCAACACCGGGCCGGCGAGCCGTGGAAGCAGGGCGCGACGGCGCTCGACCCCTCCACCCCCTCCACCTCTTCTTCCTCGGGTCACCATTGTCTTCCTCAACTCCGGCCACCTCTGCTGCTACTAAGTTGTCGCAGGGCCTCCTTGCGCCTCCCCGGTGAGCTACGCCTCCTCTCCCCTCTTCCTTCTCGCAAACACTCTGTTTCTCCGGCAAATCAGCGATGGACAGAAGCAGCGGTGGTGCCGGAGTTGAGTTCAGTTAGTAGAACTAGCGCTAGTTCCTTTCGTGATCCTGTAGGCCGAGAGGTGGGTCTCTGGTGAAGCTGGAATTGCAGAAGCTTTCACCTGAGTTAGCCTGAATGTGATGTGGTCGATGCTGAGATGTCTCCTCTATGTAGTCTGTAGGTTGTTCTACTTTTAGGTACCGTGGGCTGTGAAGTGAACTTGCCGGGTTTAACCATCTGAACTCTTATATATATTAGTATCTAAGATCAGCAGACATTAGACAATTTGTGTGCCTGGTTAGTGACTTGTGGAGTTGGCCCAGTTAATGCTTTGCTCTGTGATGCAGGATGTTAGGCTCTGGCACTTTACAGAGTTTCTTTGTGAAATCCCTAACTGTGAGTCTTGCTAGTGATCTAATTGTGATAATGCTACTCACATCCCCACTTGCAGAAGAGGCAGGCAATGCCTGTATATGCTCCGTTTTACTGCCTAGCTAGAGCACAAACCTAGCCCCAGTTGTGTATGCCCAATTGTTAGTAGTCTAACTGATGCTTCCCTAGTTCGGTGAGACTGACTTGGCTCTTTCTTGGAGGAGACAGATCAAAGAAGTGTTGTCAGTTTTTGTTTGAACTTCAAAGAGTGTTGTGACTTGGCACTTAATCAAAAGAGTGTTGTCAGTTTTTGTTTGAACTTTGTTTGACTGGAGGAAATTACTCTTAAATGCTAGTCACAACATGATCTGTTTCAGATAATAAATGATGCTTGAAATGTTTGTTTGACTGCAGGGACTTTGTTTGAACTTGTGGAGTACTGATATTAAATGATGCCTGAAATGATGTATTGTGTATCTTTAGCATGATCTGTTTCAGATAATAAATGATGCCTGGAATGAATTCTTGTGTAAGTGAAGGCTTGGTATGTTGTTGCAGCCAGCTGTTTTCTATTTCCTCATTTGGATTACTCAATTATTTAGTTTATTATTACTTGGGAACAGTACTGTGACAAACAAATGATTATCTCCATTGCATTGTTAAATGTTGTACTTGGACACAATACCTTTTCATCCATCATTTACACTGTGAATCCAACACTAGTAGCCCATACTGGTTATTTCACTTGAAACAGGCCACCTAGTGGCACAAAGCTCCATCAGAAACAGAATCAAAGAAGGCCATGCCATGCTTGGCAGTAGCAGAAGTGACATGGAGCAGTGTAATGGCATGGCCATTGACCTGTGGCTGGCATCTAGACAGCACACACATACATACAGAGGCACATTGCGGTGCTGCTTTGTTTCTGTGATCACATTGTGGTGCCTCGCACATTTGCCCCATCACTTCGTTACCCCTTTCTCCTGAAATGTTGATTAATTTCCATTTTGGTTGAGAATGGGGCACTGCTAGGTCAAGAAAATTAGCAAAGGTCATGCCCAATTTTCTTGACCTAGAAGGTGCCCGATTCTCAACCGAAACAAAAATTAATCAACATTTATAGTTTGACCTAGAAGATGCCCAATTTGTTAACTCTGGTAGAGAAATTTCATATTGTTTTTTTAAGAATAACAAGTTCAGATAGATAGATTCTGATGCAAGCATCTATATAAATGCAAGAAAATAACAATCACAAGTGTACCTTCTTGATTTTGCAAGTGGACAACTGAAGGTCCCCACAGTCAAGTTCAGTAGGCTTTTTTCCTAGACTACATTTAAGAAATAACTCTAGTAGCCTTTTTTCCTATTTATAGCGAACATGGCCCACAACAATGAGGCCGGCGGTTCGCGCAAGGCATTCTGGGAGCTGTCCCAGGAGATGGAGGAAGAACCTCACCGCTATGAGGATGTCGCGGAAGACACCGATCCCGACTACACAACCCCTAGTGGCGTCGAGGATGACACCACTAATGGTGCCGCCGAGGATGCCACCACTGATGATGACAGCGCACGCACATATGGCAGCCAACCGAAGAGGCAATGGAAGGACCGGCACCCGAACGTGCTCGGCACCGTCAAGGAGGAATTTACTGAAGTGTCCTCCAGTGGGTATCCAACGACGCCCAAAGAATTAGTCAGTTGGTACGCGGGACAACTCGGGTGCATTCTCCGGAGCACCGTCTCGATCAACACCAAGAACCTAAGGCATCATGACTGAGGGAATTTGCGCAACCTCCTCTTCACGAAGCTGCATGAACGATACAAGTTCCCCAGTGACTTCGCAAACACACGCCTCTCAGGGAATAAAGTGAACAGTGCCGCCCTCACGAAGATGAGCACGGCCCTGGCTACTTGGAGAGCCACGGTGAAGAGAAGGATTGAAAAAGGTGATAGTTATGAGAAGATCAAGGAGACAAATCCTTCGATCAACGAAGCTGACTACCTAGAGTTCAAGATCAAGTGCAAGAGCAACACAGTTGCAGAATCAAGTCAGTGGGGGAAAGATATGCGGGACTTGAACTTAGGGGTCCACAAACTCGGTCCCAGCGGTAACAGAGTGGCAGAACCTATATGGGACAAGGAGGACGCGGAGCATGCCGAGCAAGGCCTACCGCCCCTCTTTGATAAATACCATGACAAGCAGACCAGGAACTATGTCAGGGCCCGGTACAAGGTGGACCCGGTAACAAAGGAACTTACCACGGATCCAAAGACCAAGGCGCTGGAGCTTGTTCTGGTAAGGAATACACCCCCGCGTAATTAGCTCCATATGGTTGCATTCTAATTAATGAAGCCAAATTTGTAAATGGTTCATGTTCCTTCCGTAGGACACTAAAAGCAGTAGCGCGGGGTCATCTCGGAGCTCCCCTTGGGACACCACTTTAAATAGGGCATTGAACGTATGAAACACAAGGATAAGTTCAGTAAACCGTCATCAGCTTGTCGTGTGGCCAGCAAAGGCTTGTCCACGAAATGGTCGGAATACTATAACGCTGGGCGAAAGGAGAGAAAGACCAGCTCGGAAAGCCAGGAGCACGAGGTTCAAGAACTCAAGGCACAAGTGGTGCGGATTCCAGAGATAGTCGAAGAGCAAGTGCGAGACCAACTGGGAGCGATGATCACCGCCATTGTGCCTACCTTGATTGAGGGGTTGCAGGCGTGGATTGCGGGGGGCCAACAGGGGCCGCCCCCAATTCCTAGCTTCACGGGCTGCAACTCGCCCAACGTGCCGGTGGTGCCATTGGTGTCTCCGGCGGAGGCGGCATTGGTGTCTCCGGCGTCGGCACCGACATTGGAGCTTAATGCACCCGGGTGTGGGAAGAATACGCCGGCCGGCACCTCGGCAGCAAGCGGCCCCTCCTTCACTTGCACGCCCGCTGTTGGTGGTGCCTCGACATTAGCCAAGCTCGACGCCATCATGGTAACTAAACCTCTCGGCCGATGACTTCATCTCCTTGCCTTTGGCTGGGCATCCCTGACGCCCTACATGTTTTCGCAGGGTGCCGCCGACGTTCCATGCACTCTCCTGCACTTTGTGGACGGCGATTTGATCGATGTCGCCAAGGCCGGAATCGTTCAACCGGGCAACCGTGTGTTCCACGGTAATCCGATGCCACCCACCGTGTATAGGGTTCAACTGGTCCGGGTGCTGCCGGGCTGCGACGACTTGTTACCTCTGTATCAACCCCTGGGGCCGATGAAGATGATGTGATGACCCTCAACGCCTGCATAAGCTGGTCCATGCTTTGGCCGAAGAGCTAGATTCGTTTGGGGGCGGGGGACACCACCCCACAGACAACACCGCCAGTCGTGTCGGCGCCAAGCCATGGCAAGACCGCCGCAACGCTACCGCCGTCAGCTGATCCTGACATGTATATGGCACAAGATCCGGATGACGACGATGGTACATTTACCAGGGTCGGTAAGTACTTCAACAAACATGGGTACGGTGATGAATTCTTGGGGCCTCCTTCTCAAGAACCCAACCCTACAAAAGATGATCGCGATCTAGCTGGTACCTTAGAGAAACCCAATTGCAACAGGCGTCGTCTGGCGTTCAGTTCTTAGGAGACGCCTCTAGCTGCCGCCTTCACCGAGCCTTAGATAGCCGAGGTGCGAAATATTATCAGCCCCAACACACTCAAGAAGGTGGTCTCTGAGCAAAACTTGACCCCATTACAGCAGAAGAAGCAGAAGGGACAGAAAAGAAAAAATAACAAGGGTGCGAGCCAGCCGGCACCGAGTACGATCCGTGCTAAGGACGGGCCACCTTCACCTAAGGATATCTCGAGGAGGGTGCATGTGGTGTGTAGGCCAATGCTACTGACTAATCTGCTCAATGCTGCAACCGGTGCTATGCGGAGTCTGCATGACAGTGTTCTTTATATGGAGAAGTGGTGTCTCTCCGAGAATTATGTGGCATACTTGGTTTTTGTGGCCAAGCTGCCAGAGGGCATGGGCTTTGTCGATAGCACCATCGGGGGTATGATCGTCCTATGGTTTGATGACATCTTCGCTATGTTTAACCTTCATCCGTTGCACTACACCTTCATTCGGCTATTTTCGCTCAGTATGGAGATGCGGATCATTAGAGACAAGACCTCGGACATCGTGATAGTCGACCCCTTCTATATGCGTGCCAAGATCTTGGGCAGCGCTGGGGACCGGCAAGTCGCGAGTTCATACCTCGAAGGCATCATTCTGGCGAACCCAAATAAGGATAACTTCCTCGTGCCTTACTTTCCCGAGTAAGTCATCCCCTCACCGCCCCGTAACATATGATTTCTTAGATTTCGGTCGTTCTTTTTTTCTAACATTCCGTGTTTTGTGCAGTGACACACATTGCAGACTCATCCTCTTAAACCCGAAATATTCCATGGCCACGTATTTCGACTCGGACCGTTAGTCAAAGAAAGACTACACAAATATCAAGAAAGTTCTTGATGATGCTCTCCACGACTATGCCAAATCTGGAGGCACATTCAGGAGGCCAATTTGTAGGTACGGCAAGCACGTGTTCACCCATGTAACGACGTTCCCCTGCGTCAAGCAGCCGCCTGGCGGTTAGAAGGATGCCTACTATGCCCTCCATTAGCAGCGGGCGATCGTACGGGACCATAATCACCTGCTACCAACTAATCTGAAAGATTGGGCCGCAAGCTTGTCGGCAATCCAGGATGCGGACATCAGACAAGAATTCTTTCGCATCCAGTTGGACTTTGCGGAAATCATCCATCAAGATGTCCTTCGTACCTCGGCGCAGTTCTACCTCAAATATCAACCGTCCAACAGTGAAATAGAAACAACGCTACAAATGCAGGCTGAAAAAGATCGCGATTTCATGACCATCACGAAAGACGGCGGCTTCATCCACGCTTCGGTCCCTGAGTCGAGTCGAAAGTAATGATGCTATGTAGTTCTGAAATATCGATTAGCTCTTGTTGTAATTGAACTTTAATGAACTTGTATGTCTCTTTAGTTTGGACAGTCGTTCAACTTATATGTAATCGATGCTATTTATTAGTAGGACCATGAATCGTGCTATTAATGTGTTGCTTTTCTCTTCTGATCCTTTTGTTGCATACTTATATATTGCTTATGTATTGTCTGTGAATTGCTACTAACATTTTGTTTGTATAGTGCATAGAGATGCTATCGTATGTCATGTACAAGGGTAAGGTTCCCGGAGTCTACGACGACTAGGAGGAGTGTCGGAGACATGTTCACCGTTTTAGCGGTAACAGTTACAAAGGGTACACCACTAGGGCGGAGGCGGAAGCTAGATACGTGCGCTATCTAGCGGGAGAGAGGAGGGAGCGGAGGAGGAACCGGATGAAGACCAGTTTCATCGCGATGATGCTCATCGTGACCGCAGCTCTCTTCTATGTGATTGTAGTTTAGATGATCGATATCGACTTTGTAATGTGACGACAAACTCGGCTAATATATATGATGAACTTTGCTAATGTGTCGAGACCTAAACTTGGCGAATGTTTGAAATTTGTTCACTATTTCGAATTTGGAGACTAATATGGTGAATTCTATTGTGTGATGTTTATATTTTGTGTTGTGTAATGTGTTTTTTGTAACCTGTGAAAATACCAGATAGTTTGTAACCTGTGCAAATACCAGAAAAGCAAAAAATAATAATTCCTAATATTCATAGTAGTGGCGCACCGTATTGAGCATTAGTGGCGCACCAGGGCTAAATACCAGTGGCGCATTATGGGGCATAGTAATGGCGCACTTGGGGGCATACGTGAAGGTAAATATGACCCCCTAGGAGGCATAGTAATGACGCACTGCCTGGTAATGGAAAAAATAGGTGCGCCACTAACAGCCCTTTTTCTAGTAGTGATACTAGGTGGCAGCAATCAGAAGCGCAACCCACGATTAGGAGACAGGTTCATCTACATGCTCCAATAAGATGAATCAGGAGAGCTATACATGTTCTATACTATTTTACCAGAGAGCGAGAGCAGCAGGAGTGATTAGCTAGTTCATGCTCTTAGTACTTGTCCTCTCATGTCCGTGTTCTTCGTCCTGAACTTAATCTCAAAGTGATTTTCTTTTGTGGTCTTATGAACGCTTATAATCTCATGACCATGTTGAACTCGATGATATCTTTACTTCTAGTACAAGTGAATGTTTCTTCATTAAGCTAGTGTTGGTGGTGATTAGATATCTGTAATGACTATGATGATTAAATAGTGGTAATGACGACTATGATTATTATTAGCTAGCTAGTACTGTTGTTGGTGATGATATGATGCAAGAGTTTTTATATTAATATGATGATGATGAGTTATTATATCATTTATGGAAGAAACCGCAGATTATAACGAGTTGTTAAATCACTAGGTGAAATTACCGAGGATTAGTTTGAAGTGGATATATATAGATCGTCCTAAGTGATCAAGTAATATCGATATCGCATATACTTAATCACTAGAGTTTGAAGTGGATATGGATCGTCCTAAGAGATCAAGTAATATGGATATGGCATATACTTGATCACTAGCAAGTAATATGGATATGGCATATACTTGATCACTTAGCTAGTGATCAAGTATATGCGATATCCATATTACTTGATCACTTAGGACGATCCATATATATCCACTTCAAACTAATCCGCGGTGCTTTCACCTAGTGATTTAACAACTCACTATAATGTAAAAACAATCTCTAAATTAAATTGAAAACACAAAATTAAAGGAAAAACAAAAAATAAAACCAACCCCCCCAAACCTTTAGTACCGGTTGGTGTTACCAACCGATACTAAAGGTCTCCCCGCCACCCGCCTTAGCTCGTGCCACGTGGTGGCACTTTAGTGGCGGTTCATGCTGAACCGGTACTAAAGGGGGGTGACCTTTAGTCCCCACCCTTTAGTGCCGGTTACAGAACCATCACTAAAGGCCCTTACGAACCGGTGCTAAAGCCCGGTTCTGCACTAGTGGCAACGCGCGGCGTGCTAAAAAAGCGTTTGCAGTGCGCTCATCGCGAGTTTTTGCGCGGCGAGGAGCGCTTGCTCCATCGTAGCTGCAAAATATAGCGTGCCTGAACCGCTACAACAGACGCGCTAAACTGCAGTGCGCGCGAGCAGCCGGCGCTTGCCATATGTTGCATTTTGGAGACGATGATAATATTTCAAATATCAAAACAAGACATTGCACAGTTTAAAATCACCCAAACAAGTTCATGACAAAAGTTCAAATCCATGCCTACAACATCATCCAGCCAAGTTTAAAATCCGAACCAAGTTCATGACATAAAAGTTCACACAAACGAATGACACATCAACAATCATGCCTCGTGCTCGTCTTCATCCTCCTCTTCCTCCGATTCATCATCCTCATCCGAAGACGATTCTTCCTCCTCCTCTTTATTGTCGCGCGCCGCATCATCATGTGGAGCTCAGAAGGTGTTGGCAAGATCTCCAATGGCATCACGCGAAGGTGTGTGATGTGGCACACCGGAAGACATTCCACCCATGCCGCCCGGAGGTGCTCTCATGCCTCCCATGAGAGATGCAAAACTCATGCCTCCCATGTTATCTCCAAAGCCACCCATGCCTCCCATGGCCCCCATTGTAGCTCCGAAGACACCCATGCCACCCATGGTAGCTGAAAAGCCACTGATGGCTCCCATGCCGCCAATGCCACCGTCACCCATGCCGCCCATGCCACCACCACCCATGCCACCCATGGCAACCATGGCTCTTTTTTGGACCAAGACTTCTTCACGGGCAAGATTGACGTACTCCTTTTGCTTCTCATCGAGGGTAGGTGTGTCCGTGAAGAACACGTACTTCTCCCATTCCAACAACCTAGTTCGCTCCTCCATGGCCAATTTCTTCTCCTCCAATGCCACCTTCCTCTCCTCGTCCGCCACCCTCCTCTCCTCGGCCGCCAACCTCCTCTCCTCGGCCGCGGCATCTTGGTTCCTTGTCACCTCGTTCACTTCCTTTCTTCCCTTCACAATAGGTTCCATAGGATTTTTTATCTCGCCATCTCCTTTCTTCTTCTTCTTCTTCTTCTTTTCTTTTCCGTCTTTCTTGAATCCATCCGGTCTTTTTGGCTTGGAGTACGAAACCGAGTTTGGTGTAGGGCTTCTCTTGCCGTCATCACTTGATGCCTCCTCATCATCATCATCATCATCCAAATCAATAGTTCGCTTGTGTTTGTTGTTCTCCTCATCATCATCGATAGCATCACGGGGCTTCCATTTCTCATCATCCTTCAATTCTTCATAGCAATGAGGCAAGGTAAATGGTCTCCCTTTCTTGATCTTCCCTTTCTTGGCCTTCTTCTCCTCTCCTTGGAACAAGTTTTGTGCAATTGTGAGCTACAAACAAAAAAAACAAATTAGCACTAGAACACCAAGAAGAAGCATGATGAACATGGGAGAATCATGAAAGAAATGGCACTTACCCTATCTCTATCATTAGTGCCACTTGGGTTCAACTTGTCAACCGCCTTAAGTGCGACCGCCCACCTTTTACAATCTCGGTGATTGTCGACCACCGGGAGCGAAGAGACCTTCCGGAGTGGTTAATTCCACTTTTGTTGTGTACATCAAAGTGTTCCCTCATTTGGAGCCAATATGCATCTCTACTTTGATCCCCTCTGACGGAGGGATCCCTCGACACTTGCAGCCAAGTATTGCATAGCAAGGTGTATTCATCCATGGTGTAGTTGCCCCCTCTTTCTTTTGGTGCATCGACGATTCCCTCACCATCCTCGTCCACCTCAAACTCATGATCATCAAAATGCATCTCATTGGTTTGAGACCAATGAGAATTGTTGGAGCCAACACGCATAGTTGACATATATGCCTCATCATTGAAACTACAAAGTATATACAACAAAGCAAATAAGCTATACATATGTATGCATTCAAAAAACAAAAAAAAGTTGGCGAAATTTTACCTTGTGGCCATTTCATCAAACACCTTTTGCGCGTCGTCCGCCGGCTCAACAAGTGAACTCGCCGGTGCTTCGATCGCCGCCGCGTCGGTCGCTGCAAGCTTCTTGCTCGACAACCTAGAGGAGTCGTCCGCCACTTTGTTCTTCTTCGCGAACACCTTTCCCTTCTTCGCCCGCGCCGCATTTGCGAGCTTCGAGAGGGAGGCACGTGCCACCCTCCGCCGAGGTCGTCTGTGGCGGCATGAAAAGGTCACGCGCGATGCCGGTGCTTGGAGGAGCACTGACGGAGGCGAAGCCGAAGCTCCCTCCGCTAGGGTTTGCGGCGACAGCGGAGGGGTCGCGGGTGTAGGAAGGGGTGAGGGGGGTTCCGGTGCGTCCGTCCATTGGGCCAATTCGCCGGCGGCGGTGTGGGCGGGGCGAAAGCTGCGGTGCGGAGAGGGTGCGGCACGAGCACTCGAGTCTGCGGTGCGCGGAAGCAGGCGCAGCAAAAAACGGCACGCGATGGAGTTTCGGACCATGCGCTGAACTCTTTATGCCGCGCAAGCGTTTATATATTGCACCTTCGTTGGAGCTCCCTGAGCGGTTGCACGCGCTAAAAATCCAAAATTTCCAACGCGGCGCTTATATAGCTCGGCTGTTGGAAATGCTCTTAAGTTAAGTTTGCACAGACTAGTTCACATATTGTTTCTCTTCTACACTAAAGAAGCATGCTCTTTTCACCATCTTGAAGGACATGGCAGCCAACCGGCTGATTCAGGCACCCAGAGCCCGGCATGAACCAGTAGCACACACACCTACTCTACATGGGCCCACCATCATCTGGCGTTTCTAGGCCATGTAGTCCAGCCGCGTATACCGGGTATCCATACGCCCCGGCCAAAATACTTCACTTTCGGAAGCTCACATATAAAACTTCAATGCGCTGTAGGCTGCGAGACAAGGTTGATGTGTGGTGTAGATAATAGGATCATATAATAGTATGAGCCATATTACTGTTTCCAATACATACAACAAACTTTATTCATGTTGGTATACACACACATAGTTATGTAGTACGATGGATCATACTAAAACAGAAGTACCTTATGTTTGATGAAATACTCTTCAGTAACTCTAGACACCATTTTACTTTGGTTTGTGAAATCTTCCATAAAATGCTTCTTAGAGTTCTTAACCTTTTCCATCAGCACGAAGAATAAGCCAGTGGGACACAACAGATGATAATATGTGACGGTCAGCACGAGGATTATGGGTCTGCATATGGTTGCAATAACTATTGATGACCTGAAAATAACATAACAACAATACGCCTATTAGAAAATTTATTAAATGACATGTAAAACTTAATAAATTAATGCTAATACTTACAGCGCCAAGCAACCACTTTTTTGAAATGATGGCTTCAAGCATAGCAGGTGTACATGTTTCCCCACCAGTTCCTGTCATGTGCACGACAGTTTTCCTACAAAGCATCTCTGAGTCTACTATTGTCTGGATATAAACCGCCGTGTCCTCTATGTGTTCCTTATTAATATAATCGGTACTAATCATAGTGGCTCTTATACCAAACAGATATAAAATAGTAACAAACATTGAGTTAATAAAGTGCGCATGAAACGACAGAAATATCTTACAAGAATAAATTTCCTAGCACTTACTTTTCTTTGGACGTTTACGTCCACCGTTCTGCTGGTAGGGTGAACGACAGTATTTCGGCTATTTCCTCTTGCGTTTCCCATCATTCTCCTTAGTTCCACTTTCTATTGCATTACTATCCATACTAATCTCCTCAGATTTATCGGTGCTAGACCCGTCTGACAGTGTATTTATATTCTTGGGGGTTGGAGTAAGACCAGGAAAGTCATTCGTGTCTACCATTGCTAGAGATGGGTTGGGTGAATTACCATTCTCCTCAATAATGAAGGGGTCGCCTTCATCTCCCATACCGGGTGTGTTGTGATGCACACCTTTCTCACGCACCAACTTCTTCCCGTTCCCAGTGGTGAAGGATGCCTCCACCCTGTTATCCTTGTCTTCTTTTGCAGGAGTTGATTTTACATCTGTCTAATATTTTGATGGACCATACTTCCCCACCCAGTCTTCACTATGCTCCACAAACTCAACCTCATCACGCAACCCCCTGTTTGGCTTGAAGACAAGACCTTTCTGAAGGAAATATGCCCTAGAGGCAATAACAAAGTTGTTATTTATATTTCCTTATATCATGATAAATGTTTATTATTCATGCTAGAATTGTATTAAACGGAAACTTAGTACATCTGTGAATACATAGACAAACAGAGTGTCCCTAGTATGCCTCTACTTGACTAGCTCATTAATCAAAGATGGTTAAGTTCCTAGCCATAGACATGTGTTATCATTTGATGAACGGGATCACATCATTAAAGAATGATGTGATGGACAAGACCCATCCGTTAGCTTAGCACTATGATCGTTTAGTTTGTTGCTATTGCTTTCTTCATGACTTATACATGTTCCTATGACTATGAGATTATGCAACTCCCGAATACTGGAGGAACACTTAGTGTGCTATCAAACGTCGCAACGTCACTAGGTGATTATAAATATGATCTACATGTGTCTCTAATGGTGTTTGTTGAGTTGGCATAGATCGAGATTAGGATTTGTCACTCCATGTATCGGAGAGGTATCTCTGGGCCCACTCGGTAATGATCATCACTATATGCCTTGCAAGCAATGTGACTAATGAGTTAGTTGCAGGATGATGGATTACAGAACGAGTAAAGAGACTTGCCAGTAACGAGATTGAACAAGGTGTGAGGATACTGATGATCGAATCTCGGGAAAGTAATATACCGATGAAAAAGGGAACAACATATGTTGTTATGCGGTTTGACCGATAAAGATCTTCATAGAATATGTGGGAGCCAATATGAGCATTCAGGTTCCACTATTGGTTATTGACTGAAGATGTGTCTCGATCATGTCTACATAGTTCTCGAACCCGTAGGGTCCGCATGCTTAACGTTCGATGACGATTTGTATTCTGAGATGTGATTTGATAACCGAAGGTTGTTCGGAGTCCCAGATGAGATCACGAACGTCACGAGAAGTCTCTAAATAGTCGAGACATAAAGATTGATATATTGGACCATGTTATTCGAACAACGGAAGTGTTCCGAATATTTTCGGGTAAAACCGGAGTGCCAGAGGGGTTACCGGAACCCCCTGGGGAAGTAATGGGCCTTAGTGGGCCTTAGGGGAGAGAGAGGGCAGCAGCCAGGAGGTGGCGCCCCCCTATGGGGAGTCCAAATAGGACTAGGGGAGGGGGGCGCGACCCCTCTTTCCCTCTCCCTCTCCCTCTCCTTCCTTCTTCCCCCTTCCACCAAGTGGAATCCTACTAGGACTTGGAGTCATAATAGGACTCCTCTCCTAGGGGTGCGCCTCTAGGTGTCGGACGGCCTCCTCCCCCCCTCCTTTATATACGGGGGAGGGGGCACCCCATAGACACACTAGTTGATCTTTTAGCCATGTGCGGTGCCCTCCTTCACAGTTACACACGTCGGTCATGTTGGGGAACGTAGCATAAATTCAAAAATTTTCTACGTGTCACCAAGATCTATCTATGGAGTCATCTAGCAATGAGGGAAGAGTGGATCTACATACCCTTGTAGATCACGCGCGGAAGCGTTCAAGAGAACAGGGTTGATGGAGTCATACTCGTCGTGATTCAAATCACCGATGATCCTAGGCCGAACGGACGGCACCTCCGCGTTCAACACACGTACGGAACGGAGACGTCTCCCATGCCTTGATCCAGCAAGGAGGAGGGAGAGGTTGATGGAGATCCAGCAGCACGACGGCATGGTGGAAGTAGCGGGATTCCAATAGGGCTTCGCTAAGCGCTGCGGGAGGAGGAAGATGTGTCACGGGAGGGAGAGGGAGGCGCCAGGCCTTAGATTGGTTTGCTCCTCCTTTTCCCCACTATATATAGGGCCAAGGGAGAGGGGGAGGTGCAGCCCTTGCCCCTTCCTCCAAGGAAGGGTGCGGCCAAGGGTGGGGAGGAGTCCATCCTCCCCAAGGCACCTCGGAGGTGCCTTCCCCCTTTAGGACTCTCCCCTTTTTTTCT